>NW_023270464.1:4711668-4919400 GCF_011800145.1 Mirounga leonina | reverse complement strand
TCTATATCTATATCTATATCTATATCTATATCTATATCTATATCTATCTATCTATCTATCTATCTATCTATCTATCTATCTATCTATCTAGATATATATTTTAGAGAAAGAGAGTGTGAGCAGGAGGAGGGTCAGAGGGAGAGGGAAGAGAGAAACTCAAGCTGACTCTCCACTGAGTGCAGAGCCCAACATGGGCTTGATCCCAGGACCCTGAGATCCTGACCTAATCTAAAATTAAGAGTCAGATACTCAACCAACTGAGCCACCACAGGGTCCTCTATCTGGTTATATTCTAAAAGTAGAAGAATGGGTCCCTCAAAGGTCAGCTGAAATTCTATCCCAATGTACTTACTGTCTGCTTTATAAAAAATAGAAAGGCTCATTATCAATTAGTTGTATGTTTTTAAAATTTGTATGCAACTTCCATCATAAAACAAACTCAATATAAAGAGTAATACATCATATGTTACTTGAAGACAGTAGGTTGCATGAATATTTTCATATGTTTAAGAAGAGTGAGTGCATTAGATTAGCAAATAAAAATGAATATAAAATGTATCAGAATTGAGTAAATGAGTTTGCTGTTAGTGATTCTGATGCCATTTTGCAATGGCAATTTGTTGAATTATTCTCTGAAAACAAGTTCTTTTTTTTAAAGATTTTTATTTATTTTTTGACAGAAAGAGACAGCAAGAGAGGGAACACAGCAGGGGGAGTGGGAGAGGGAGTAGCAGGCTTCCCACGGAGCAGGGAGCCCGATGCAGGGATTGATCCCAGGACCCTGGGATCATGACTTGAGCTGAAGGCAGACACTTAACGACTGAGCCACCCAGGCGCCCCTAAACTAGTTCATAAAAATAGTGGAGGATCTTATTTTGTTATTTTTTGTTTTTCTATGGTCTATAAGTTTTAGCAAGTGGCACCCAGAAAGGAGTGTTTAATTTCTTTTAGTTATAAACGATAGTACTTTCTCAGGTTTGTTTTAGAGTAGAAGTCACATAATATTCTACACTGAATGTGTAGTGCCTTCCCCTGCCATCTTTAGTCTGTTTGCATTTCATCTCACGTATCTGGCCCCTTTCTTTGTGTTCATGGCTAGAAGATGCATGGAAGATTTTGATTAGGAAAAAGTGCAAGAAAACTTAGTCACTTCTTCATGGAAAATGATAGAGAAACAATTTCTAATGTAGATAAGTGATGAACAGTGGACAGCAAAGAATCTGGAGGTATATACATAAATTTATTTTGGTTAGCTTTTAAATGTAATTTTTTTATTCAAGTATAGTTAACATAACAGTGTTATTGTATCAGTTTCAGGTGTACAATATAGTGATTCAACGATTCTATACATTACTCAGTGCTCATCCCAGTAAGTGTACTCTTAATCCCCTTCAGCTATTTCACCATCCCCCTACCCACCTTCCCTCTGGTAACCATCCGTTCTCATATAAAGACTTTTTTTTCTTTTTGTCTCTTCCTTTGTCTTGGTTCTTAAATTCCACATATGAGTGAAATAATAATGATATTTGGTTAGCTTTTTAAAAAAACAACAATACCATTTCTTTGATTATTGTTTCCTGTTATCTTCTTCTTTACCTTTTGCTCTAGTTATATCATGTGTCTGGTAATCACCAAAGCAACATTTTTTGATATTAAGGTGAAAGAGTAGACAGAAGTATTAATGAAATTCAGTACAGCCCAGTACGTCAAATAAAAGGCTCTTTTCCAGGATAAGGATAGCATTATATTAATGAGAACATGTGTCAATACAGGCTATCTGGTTCCTCTAGGGTGACTCAGATATTTATATTTGGAGTAAATAGGTCACAGAAGAGTCTTGTTCTCAATAGATCTATTCCTTATATCTGTCACTGCAAAGGTAGGATGTACCTAATACTTTTCAGAGTTGAGGTTTTAAAATTGGTAATCATAACTGACACTAAGTTTATCTTAAGATTGAAAATCAAAAAAAGTAATTTATTACACATGAATGCACAGTAATGCAATAGTACAGAAAATCAAGAACTTTCTAGGTGCATTAACAAATAGAAAATGCAAGAGAGTTATCTGCAATCATTGGAGGAAGTTGTTAGCCAAATGCAGAAAAATTAAGTTTGACCCATTTCTTTTTTTTTTTTTTAACATTTTATTTATTTATTTGACAGAGAGAGACTGAGAGAGGGAACACAAGCAGGGGGAGTGGGAGAGGGAGAAGCAGGCTTCCCGCCGAAGCAGGGAGCCTGATTTGGGGCTTGGTCCCAGGGCCCTGGGACCATGACCTTAGCGGAAGGCAGATGCTTAACAACTGAGCCACCCAGGCGCCCCGACCCATTTCTTCTGGTATAGAACAGGAAGGATTTTACGTGAATCAGAGATTTAAATTAAAACTGAAGAAATTACAGAATTACAGAACATGGTGATTTTCTCTTTATCCTAGGAGTGAGGAAAATTTTATTCCTGATTATTTAAATTCTAGAATTGTTAAGAAAGAAAGTGATAAATTTGATAATGTTAAAATAATTTAATGGGCAAAGCAAACACCGAATCATAATTCAGGAAAGATACTTGTAATATAAGAATGCTGAAATACCCTAATATAGACAGATCCTAATAATCGGGAAGAAAACTACCAATAAAGTCTAAGGAAAACTCATAAAGAGATAGTCACAGAAGAAATGGAAATTGCTATTAATCATATGGAAGTATCCTTGGATTTGTTTATACTAAGTATAATTACAATTAATACAAACAGGATATAATAAGCGTCTCAACTATTAGATTTGCAGGAAGTCCAGACATTTGACAACATTTTCTTTCAGCAAGCTGAGGGGAGAGGAATCTGGCAAAATCATATGATGGTGGTAGTGTAAAATGTAAAATTTCTATGGATAGGAATTAAGTGTTTAGTGAATTAATCTGTGGCAAATACATAATACATCATATAGTAATATGTAACCTTATAATGAATTGGTGAATACATGAAATTTACTATGGAATAATTTTTGAGATATAAGTATAAATAAGATAGTGTCAGGATATAGGAAGTGATGACAGCAAAATGATGTGTTTTTTTTTAAAGATTTAATTATTTGACAGACAGCAAGAGAGGGGACACAAGAAGGGGGAGTGGGAGAGGGAGGAGCAGGCCTCCCGCTGAGCAGGGAGCCTGATGGGGGGCTCAATCGCAGGACCCTGGGATCATGACCTGAGCCAAAGGCAGACATTTAACGACTGAGCCACCCAGATGTCCCTAAAATGATGTTTTGGTTTTTTTTTTAAGATTTTATTGATTTGAGAGAGAGAATTCGCGCATATGCACGCATGAGTGGGGGAGGGGCAGAGGGAGAAGACTCTCAAGTTTAAGCCAGGAGCCTCCTCCATCCTGGGGCTCCAGGATCATGACCTGAACCAGAGGCAGATGTTTAACCAACTGAGCCACCCAGTTGCCCCAAAATGATGTTTTTATCATCACAAATATGTAAATGGTCTTTGTTTCTGTTGCCTGGGTGGTATCTAAAAATAGTACAGGGCGTTCAACAGAATTTTGATAAATAGCTAATTCTCGCATTCAATGTCCTATGTAATAAATGGTGTTTTTATGGAATAAGTTAGAAATAAAAGGATGGGATAAATTTTGATTTAGGTAGGAATTCAAGGGATTCGTGGTTTTGTTAGTATCCTAGAGAAAAGAATAGGTACTCCTTTAAAAGTTGTGTAAGTGTAAAGGCAGTATTTGGCTTTTTTATACCAGAAATAATGAACATTTCTAAAATCCTGAGCTCTTCTTTCATTTTCCCTCAGACTGATTTAAGGTAGCTCTTGAAGGATTTGGTCAATATTGCAAACTCATATGAGAGATCCCTGAGATTCTATGGGAAGATTTCACTTTATTATTTATTTTGATTTTTATTTAAATTTCAATTAACATACAGTGTAATATTAGTTTCAGGTGTACAGTATAATGATTGAACACTTACATACAACACCCAGTGCTCATCACAACTATGCAAAGATTGTAAAGAAGAGAGGTTATTTGAGGTTAATCCTGTGGGTCAGGCTGATTTGATGCCCTTTAGTGAAACAAAAGTTCATTTAGGCAAATAATTTAAGACCTATTTAGTACTCACGGCTCTGTTGATGTGGAAGTGGAAGTGAGTGTGGATAAGAAACAGATGTGTGGACATACATTGATAATGCAAAATGAACAGATTAATAGATGGACATAAGGGTGAATGATTTGATGGATATAGGCCTCAAAGAATATATAGGTAGGTGGATCCAGGAAGGGTTAATTCCTAAATCTCAGTTACTTTAAATTACAAAGATGTATTTCTTACAGAAACTGTTCAACAGGAATTTGTTAGGGGTCCTGGGTTCATGGCAGTCACTGATAGGCCAAATATCAGAAAGACCATGATTGTCGCCTGTCGCTACCATCACAACAGAAGATTTTATAGTTTATTCGTGGGGAGAGAACATGGAAAATTGCACAATAACTTGAGAAATAATTTTTTAGAAGTTTTGTCTTGGGCAAACCAAATCAATCACATAAATATCTGTAACCTAAGAGGGTTTACAAAGTATATTTCTTCCATGTCTTCAAAGGGAGAGTAGAAAGAACATACTAAGCAATAGTAATGTCTACCATAGGATACCTCTCTACCTTCAAATACTGAGTTTGCTTTCTACTTACACATTAAATTATGTGGCCTTCTCAGTGAGAACAAACAAAAAAGACTCACCTAGCTAAAAGTCCAGTATTTCTCAGTTGGGCACTGTTATCAGTACATGATTTGCACTGATTTGTGTGTCAGGTCTCATTTTGCCTACTCTTGATACAGAGACATAGGAACTTCATTTTTTTAAAGTATTTATTTTTATTTTTTTTAAGATTTTATTTATTTGTCAGAAAGAGTGAGAGACAGCACAAGCAGGGGGAGCAGCAGAGGCAGAGGGAGAAGCAGGCTTCCTGCTGAGCAGAGAGACCGATGTGGGGCTTGATCCCAGGACCCCAGGTTCATGACCTGAGCCAAAGGCAGACGCTTAACTGACTGAGTCATCCAGGCAGCCTGAGACATAAGAACTTTATTTATTTATTTATTATTTTTTATTATTACATTAAATTAGCCAACATACAGTACATCATTAATTTTTGATGTAGTGTTCAACTATTTATTAGTTGCATATAACCCCCAGTGCTCATTACATCACATGCCCTCCCTAATACCCATCACCCAGTTAGCCCCTCCCTTCTGTAACCCTCAGTTTGTTTCCTGGAATCCAAAGTCTCTCATGGTTTGTCACCCTCTCTGATTTCTTTCCATTCAGCTTTCCCTCCCTTCCCTTTTAGTCCTCCACGCTATTCCTTATGTTCCACATATGAGTGAAACCCTATGATAATTGTCTGTCTCTGATTGATTTCACTTAGCATAATCTCCTCCAGTTCCATCCATGTTGATGCAAATGGAGGTATTCATCAGAAAGGAGACATAGGAACTTTACAAAAGAAGTTATTTGTAAATCACTTCCCAGTGTTTAATTATGGAGCAAGAACAAGGAAACCATAATAAAAGCTACAAAACATAAAGTGTACAATGAGAAATACATATACACTGGGAATATATTACATTATCTATTGTGATACCTTGGGGGTGGAGAATGTTTTACTAGGACTTGGGAGATGCTTACTTGTCCTGTGTTCTTCCTAACCCTAACTCAGCCTTCTGATGTATTGTTCCATTCCTATTATCCTGCTTAATTAATTTTAAGATACGCAGTGTAGAGAGGGAGCTACAGAACTTTTCTATTCATAGAGAGTGGGGGCCTAAAGTTCATTTTAAGTCTTAAATAATCACACATTTTTTAGTTCCTTGGGCAGTAAAACTCAGTCAAATTATGCCATGAGTAGCCCATATGTGATTCTCCTTCATCTCTTACTGGTGGTGATCATAGAACAATGTTTTGAATCAGAGGTGCCAGAAAGAGAATAGCCTGGAATAACAAAGTGTCATATGTAGTAATGCTATTTTGGGTATACGTTGAATCAGATCCACAGAATTTTCATGAGTAAGAAGTAAATGTTTGTTTTGTTAAGCCAGTGATATTTTGAAGCTGCTGTGATTTCAAACTCACTAATATAAATGGAAAAATTACATGTAAGAATTCAAGGATTGGTGGATGGATGCACAGAATGGAGGGTTGGATTGATGGTTTATAACTTGGTTATAGTGGTGGATAGATACAAGAAAGAATGTAAGGATGGTAAATGAAATTTCTGCATAATATGAGCTTACATGGATTTAAAAATTAGTGGATGAAAGAATGCAGATGGAGTATTTTAAAAGTCAGCTGTAAAGGTGGATATAAGGAACTACTGCTTTATGTAATTGAGGGTACAACAGTGGATGAATTAATGCAAAATTGGATGAGTGAAAGAATGGATGGAAACTAGAATATTAAGTGGATTGCTAGATGCAAATATCAAGAATTAATGTTATGAAAAAAATGTTGGAGGTATGTATGGATTGGTGGAATGTTCAGTGAAGGTACAGTTCATCAGATACCTAATGTTAGAATTTGAGTGGATTCCAGAATGGATTGTTGGATGCATGCATCAACAGATAAATGGGTTTTTAGATTAATAGATGCAAGTATGGCTGGCTACAGTAATGGTGAATGTAGGGATTAATAAATTAATAAATGGTTTGTGTGAGTGTGATAGCATCATCGATGCTTTCAGGGTGGCTTAATAGATACACTGATTCATAGATGGTTTAATTCAAGAAGGGGAGGTACAGGAATTTTATTATTGGAAGAATAGACTAATAAAATAAAATCACATATATAAAGTTGAATGAAAAAAATGGAGGGACTGTTGAAGGATATAGGCCAATTTGTTATTTATAAAATTAGAAAAAATTTAATGATTGCTGTCACAAAGTGTTCTGATAGTAAATTAAAAGAAAGGGTGGGGGGTGAAACAGAACCAGAAAAAAGAAACCAAAAACCAAATATAGTGAGATTATGAGAGTAGTTTTCTATGATAGTGTTTTACATTTTAATAATATGGAGACTCTTAAGAGGTTGATCAAAGAGTCAACTTTACCTTCAGTATTTTATGTTGGTCATGGTATATATGACAATTTTCCCATATTTTCCACAGTTTTAACTGAGGTGTTAACCAGCTTAAGAAGTGAGACATATTAGATGCTTCAATACCTGACATTTCTATATCAATCCAAATTCTTGCGCTTGTTTCTCATTTCTGTGGACTTCGTTCTTCAAAAGTACTGGTAAGAATCAGTAACACCGGTGTACTATTTGTTTATTTTTTGACCAGTTTGTTGTAGAATCAATTTGTAATATTTTAAGATTCCAAGCCATATATGAATTCCAAAAAAACAGTATTATCAAATTGTGGAGTGATTGCCGATTAGATGGAATAGAATAGATTTAAAAAGCTATTAAATTTTGATGCAGTGTTGATACATAGATTGTGTAGATTTTCATTTACTACTTTTTATATACTCTTACCATAAAATGTGATGTTGTGCAGACAGAGACTATAATCTCTGTCAGCACACTCCATAAATGTTAAATTTATTTAAATATTAAATGTTTTTTTTAAAAGATTTTATTTATTTATTTGAGAGAGAGAGTGCACGAGAGGGGGTAGGGTCAGAGGAAGAAGTAGACTCCCGACTGAGCGGGGAGACCGATGCGGGACTCGATCCTGGGATTCCAGGATCATGAACTGAGCTGAAGGCAGTTGCCTTACCAACTGAGCCACCAAGGGGCCCCTAAATATTAAATGCTTTGAAGCACATGCATTAGTGATGGATGGTTAAAGGGAGACTAAGAAGTCAGGCAGGTGGGGAAAAAAGTGAAAGGAGGATAAAAAGGCACTAGAAAGAAAAGCCATTAGGAAGTACAATTTGCTGCAAATAATATGGGTCTTAATGATAGCAGAAAGTTGATTTTTTTTCCAGATGCCTGATTTAGGGTATTGCTAATATTATCAGTGGGTAGATAAGGTAGATATACAGGCATTGTGGAATATTCCAGTATTAATGTAATGAAGTAGATTCTTAACACCCTTTCATTTGATGAATGAATGAAGATTTTTTTTTCAGATATTTTCAAGCTTCTCTCTCCCTTCCTTCCCTCCTTCCTCCCTTCCTCTCTCTCTCTTTCTTTCCTTCCTTCCTTTGTTCCTTCTTACCTCCCACCCTCACCCTCCCTCCCTCCCTCCCTCCCTCTTTCTTTCTTTTTCTTTCACAAGCATGTTTCATAAGCAAGGACCAAAGAGACTTTGTCTACAGGTAAGGACATTAAGACATATATTCTGATTTTTAAGAGTTTCTTTTTTGGCTATATTGATGGTTTGGACTTTTATTTGAGTAATTTGACACTAAATTTCTTTTTCATCAAACCTCTTATAAGGCCTACATGATTATTTTGAGGTTATAGTTTAACCTAGAGTTTTAGTGTTGTCACTTGTTTGTAAGCAACACTTAACGGTATAGAAGTTTTCTTCTAGTTAGGGCTGTCAAAAGCTGCACCATAAGCTTCTGGGAAAGCAGGGAGAATAGATATGTGGGTACTGTGATAATGGGTTTTGGTTTTTGGAAAGATTTCTATGAAACACTATGAAATTTACAGAGCACATTATTAGTATTTCCTTGTATCATTGGCTTTTATTTTTTAACCCTAGACTGGTATATAAATTAACACTAAGAAGTTACACAAGAAATGGTTGTTCAAAGAATGCATGTATGGATGGTTAAATGACATGAAAATTATTTGGAATATAAGATTGGTACTCAAATCATAGTAAATGGGCTGAGGAAGTAAAATTATGGTTTTGTCGTTTTCCTACTGTAAATATACCTGTTTTTTGTAGATTGGAGATACTTAGTGTCTGGATCATGGGAATTGTTTTTCATGGATACCAGTAGAATACTTGACTTGAAGATGATATCCATCTGTCCCGATGCATGGCTTTGTGATAACTTGTTGTTTATTTCCATTTGCAATCTATCCCTTTGTACTATCCCAGGTGGTGAACATGTGTACAAGAGGATCATCGATACCTTCTGCGGTGGTACCATGCACAGAATAATGACCCAATTGCTGTCATTTATTTCCCCTTTTTGAAGCTCATTGCATCTTTATATCTCAAAAGGCACAAGTTTTATATATGTACCACCAGGAATAGAAGTGGTCTGCTTTTTGGCAAGTAACTGCCCAGAATGTTAAGTACTTCTTTGTTCTCTGAATATATCTTATGCTTTACTCTATTGTTATTTACCTCATTGATTTTTTCTCTATGTTTTACTTTAGAAGTGGGAGTAAGATTTGTATGTGGTAAATGTAGTTAGTGCAATCCCATGGACACCTTGGTCACACTAAAGTATTATAACCAGGCTTTCTCACAAGCTGAGTACCTCCTACATGCCAATTGGATACTAATTGTAAAATACTTTGTTCCTCATTTGAATCATGAGCTCACAGTTTTTAGAGAGGTCCCAAACAAGATCTTCTTAAAACATTTGTGTTACCTGAAAATAGACCATTTGTAGTTTTCCTTTTTATGGAACCTAGTAGGTCTCCCTCTAGAACAGGATCTGAGCCTGAACATAGTTGATGTTTTCCTTAGTGTTCAAATTTAAGGCTCAGATGCTACCACAATTCTGGTTATGTAAGGTAGAGCCAGATTCTTGCACTGACATTTATAGCCATGGTGTTGCCATCCTGTAGAATACACAGTTCTAACATTTTATTGCTATTACTAGAATTGGACCAAAAAACCCAAGCAACAAAGATATTTCACTTTCATTCACATTATCCTGATTTTCAATCGTTTTCTGTTTAACCTAAATGGGCTTAGTATAGATGGCTGTGTTTGTTGGAAGTTTTAATTGACCATTCTGGAACACAAACTGCACTGTCATCAGAGAACTACGAAGTGCATTGTCCAACCTGTCTCAATAGACAAGTTTGACCCCTAGTACATTGAATCAAGGCCATAAGGAATGAATGGGTTATTAAACAATTTAAAGCAAAATGTGGTCATTCATCCTCCCATCTTTCATTCCTACTTCCTAAGTGTGTCAAGAGTTAATCAGTTGTGCCAGTGGTCTATAACATTTCTAAGCTTATATAAATTATTTGGAATTTATTATATATAAATGGCATCATTAGGGTTTTACAACTGTATTTTTTCTTTAATATATTGTGGACCAATATATTTCTAAACCAATAAATGTAGCTTACCTACAAACTTTTCATTGGATGTAAAGTAGATATCATAATGGGTTTAGCCATTTCTCTATCTTGGGAAATGCAGATTAAATGTTTATTTATTTTTGTTGCTGCATAAAATGTTTTAATGTATATGTTTTATATATATGTTATAATATATATAATATATTAAAGCACTTGGGATTCTATTTCTGTAAGATAGATTTTTAGTTATGGCATTGTTGGATCAGCAGTTCTGCATACTTTTGATTTCAGTAGATATTGTGAAATTGCCAGCACACAGCTGTGGTGTAATGGCAGTGCATAATTTTCATAAAAACCTGTACAGGGTATATATTATCAATCCTTTAAATTTTTAACCAATCTAATAGGTGAAAACCATACTTTTAACTTAAGTATAATTTAAATAGTAAATGGCCATGGATTAAAAAAAAAAGACCAAAAGGGGTATATTATTTATTTAAGAAAGAAAAAAAAACAATAGTACACATTTCCTTCAATCACAAGAGTCATCCTGTTTGTTTAGAGGTAGAAACCATTGACCTTTTCTCTGTACAGTGCTTCTTGGAGGTACATAGACTTCTTTTTTTTTTTAAGATTTTATTTATTTGTCAGAGAGAGGGAGAGAACACAAGCAGGGGGAGCAGCAAGCAGAGGGAGAGGGAGAAGCAGGCTCCCCACTGAGCAGGGAGCCCTATTCGGGGCTGGATCAATCCCAGGATCCTGACCAGAGTTGATGTTTTCCTAAGTGCTCAAGTTTAAGACTCAGACTCAAGACCTGAGCAGAAGGCAGATGCTTAACCAACTGAGCCACCCAGGTGCCCCTGTACATAAACTTCTTAAGCATACCTTATACCAGTGTGTTTTTTGTTTTTGTTTTTTTTTACTTTTTATGTTTGAAATAATTTTAAATTTAGAGTGGCAAGAATCATATAGCGACCACCCTCAGACACTCTTACCCAGACTTTTTCTCTACATTGTTTTTTCTTTTTTTCTTATTTTCCTGCTCTTCCTCCTTCATCCCTCCTTCCCTCTTTTTTTCTATCTCTTCTCTCTCTCTCCCCGACCTTATGTTGTTCTTATTCTATTAAATATTTGTGAATAAGGTAGAGATATCATGTCACTGTAACCCAAAATACCTCAGCATTCACTTTCTGAGAGCCTGCAAATCCTCTTTTCTTAACTCTGGTACAGTTTTTTAAATCAGGAAATTTATTAATAGTACTAACATGCTATATTAATATACCATCTATTATTAGATTTCACCAGTTCTAATACTGTTCTTTATGTCCATTTCTTTCATCTTTCAGGACCTGGAAAAAATATTCTGTATTGTGTTCAAGTGTCATGTTTCTCTAGTCTCATTTAATCTGGAGCAGTTTCTCATTCATTTTTGTCTTTTGATGACATCAGTATTCTTGAAAAATTATTGGCTCATAGTTTTTGAAAGATCTCTCAAATTTGAATTTTTTTTATGTTTCCTCCTGATTAGGTTTAGGTTATGCAAATTTGGCAAGAATATTTTATAACTTATGTCCGTCTACCTCAGTGATTCACAACAGGTGGAAAATGATATCATTTTATCCTATTATTAATGGCATTAATTTTGATCACTTGGTTCGGTTGATGTCCACTAGATTTATCCACTTTAAAGTTAACATTCCTTTGTAATTAGTAAATATTCTGTAGGCAAATCATTTGAAACTATGTAAATTTCCTATTTCTCATCAAACTTTTATGCTAGTAGTTTTAGCAGTTACAGGTGATTCTTAGGGAGAATCATTGGTGACTTTTCAAAATCTCTGTAATTGGTTACGCATATTAGTTGGTATTCTCGTAGGAGGAATTTGTGCATAATGGCTTGTGAGTAATGTTCAACAAAGTGTTTACTGAAAATACTTAGTGAAAAAATGAGATCACGGACAAGGCAGGGAAGAGTTAATTAAAGGGTTTAATGAAGTTTATGTCTAACTATGGAGTGAAATGGAGGTGGCAGGTAGAACTTTTTTAGAGCTGGTTGATGAAATGTATTCACATGGCAGAAGAAGAGCATGTTGTTTTGTTGTTGTTTTTTAAAGATTTTATTTATTTATTTGACACAGAGAGAGAGAGCATGAGCAGGGAGAGTGGTAGGCAGAGGGAGAAGGAGAAGCAGACTCCCTTCAGAGCAGGGGGAGCCTGATGTGGGACTCGATCCCAGGACCCCAGAATCATGTCCTGAGCCGAAGGCAGTCGCTTAACCAGCTGAGCCACCCAGGCACTCGAGAAGAGCATGTTTTTAGCAATAAGTTCCAGCAAGGGAATATGACGGTGCCATCATTATTGGCAAGGTATTCAACGGTGGATTTTAAAATTTTTTTGAACTGTGAGGCATGGCAGTGGAGGCCAGGTTCAGATGCACCTGATATTCTATGCAGATGGTAAATCAATAGTGTTCCTCTTTTTGTTCTTCATTGCTTTAAGTTTCCATAACCCTTTACAGAGTTTGAGATTGATGGTGAAGGAACTTTATTTGAGGTGCTATCTAAAGATGAACACTCAGCTTTCGGAGTATTTTTTTTAAGATTTTATTTATTCATGAAAGACACACAGAGAGAGAGAGAGAGAGAGAGAGGAAGAGGGAGAAGCAGTCTCCCCAAGGTTCAGGGACCCCGATGCGGGACTCGATCCCAGGACCCCGGGATCATGACCTGAGCCGAAGGCAGATGCTAAACCATCTGAGCCACCCAGGTGCCCCGCTTTCTGAGCTTTTATTCATGTTTTAACTTTCACTATTTCTCCAGCTCTGTGTGGTGGCGCTGTCTGTGCCGACGATATGGATTGTGGCAGTGGTTATGTTGGCTAAAACCTATATACCCATAAAGTCTGTTCTATGTTCTCTGTAACCAGGGAATTTTAAGAAATCTACTTACAATCACAAATTTCATGCTATTTAAGGAAGGTTTCCAGAATGAAGAGGTTTTAAGCTTCCAAAAATGACTTAGTTGAATTGATGAAATGTTTTTAGTCATCTGAATATGATTTTCAAAGTCTAGCTCAGTTTTGCTGAAGTGCAGCCCACCTGATATGAATAGAAATGTCATACTAATTTATAAATTGTAAACTAAGGCAGTATATTTACAGAAGCATGGATATGGCCCAAGGCTTTGGATCCAAATGGTAATCTGAATACTCCCTGCTTCCCGTATCTAACTTTGTACTGTCTTTAGTGACAAGCTTGTTAGCAGAGGCTCAGTAAATGTTATCATTAAATGCATAGAGGAGAAAACAGAAGCAAGGCAAAAATTACTGATTGTAAACAAATGAAGTATCAACTAAATGAATATGCAAATAGGTAAATAAATAACCAGTGAAGAAAGCTGTCATGTGAAGAAGGCAAAACAGTTTAAGAAGGCAGCCAGGGTCCAAGAGAAGTCTGTATTGTATTAATATAAATATTGTTACTTTCATATATAACATAATAAGGGTATATTGGAAATTTTGAAATCTGCCTGGCTACAACACATCCTCCTCTCTTTTATGAGGCCAAATGTATCAGATTATTGTTTTGGTGTTGATGTGATTAAGACCAGTTTTATTACCAGATTCATAAATTGAGCCTCAAACCCTTACAATTTTCAATGATGTGAAGGGAGTTTTAAAAAAATAAATAGATCACAACAGGAGAGCATGTTACTATTTAATTATTCTCTGAGATGATAATAGAAACTGTGCTGCCAAAAACTTCTCGATACAGGAAAGTATCGAGTAGTAGTAGAGTAGTCCCAAAGAAAACAGCCTCTCAAATTTCAAATCTGAATGGAATCAATATGGCCCTACTCTGTAGAAGAAGGCAGGGGGGCAGTATAGCTGGGTCTTTTCATCAAGCAAGGCACTGTCAAGGTAGCAGCCCTTGAATTTGAAATAAGAATGCAAATGAGAATAAACACAAGGCTGACCTCACAACACTGAAGTCCCCTTAAAGAGAGGAGCGGTAATTACTGTAAAGTTTCTTCAATCACGGTGAAGCCTTTTCCTCCCAAAGGAAGTAGTGTGAAGTGACTAAGAAAAAAAATTTAAGGAGAAGATTGGAGTTTCTTTTCTCTCCTTGTCTCTTGAGTTTTGTTGCTTTGATAGATCATTTGCACAAAAATCCAGGCCTGTGGCTTTTCTGGTAATTGGTTTAATAGGATAGGACATTAAGTTAGTTCCAAGGAAAAACTATGCGATTGGTTAAAAATACTACAGTTATGACAGTTTGAAATAATTCTCTGCTATATTGTTCTATATAGTTCATCATATGAGATTATGTAACAGTCATGTTATCTTTATTTTCATTTTACCACAAAATAAATTCTAAAATTGATACATCATTTTTTTTTTTCAGAAATTTTAGGCCCTAAGAAGTCCCTCCCATAATTTCTCATTCAACATTTTCTAAGGTAGAGTGTTCTCATTTAGTGCTTGGGGCAAGAATTATTGTCCTGTTCAATGGCTGTATTTTATTCATAATTAACATGCCAACTTCTTTCATTTTTTAAAAATTTCCAAATTTTGACTTCTATCATTCTTATGTTTTCTATATTTTTATATAAACAAGTTATGTAAGATAAAGATCACTGTGAATAAAATACTAATGAGATAGCAAGACCTGGAATAAGAAGGCAAGGTACATGGTTATTTAAAAAGTCATATGAGGGCGCCTGGGTGGCTCAGTTGTTAAGCGTCTGCCTTCGGCTCAGGTCATGATCCCAGGGTCCTGGGATCGAGTCCCACATCGGGCTCCCTGCTCGGCAGGAAGCCTGCTTCTCCCTCTCCCACTCCCCCTGCTTGTGTTCCTGCTCTCGTTATCTCTCTCTCTGTCAAATAAATAAATAAAAATCTTTAAAAAACAAAAAATAAAAAAATAAAAAATAAAAAGTCATATGAAAGGTTTTGTACTGGGTTGATGCTATGGAAGTATTGAGAAGTAATGGGATTTAGGATGTATTTTGAAAGTATTGTCAGTCCTACTTGATAAAGTATTGAATGGTACTGGGTGAAACAAGAAGATTCAAATAGGATAGTATGATCAGGACCTCAGCAACTGAGAAAATGGTAATACCATTTACTATGCTAGGCAATGCTGATTTCCTCAAAATGCATGGTAAGAAATTGATCTGTTTTGCCAGTTTCATATTCATATTAAACCTATGGGTTAAGATGTTGAATTTTAATGTAGAAATAGGACTCAGACAGAAGCACAGGGTGTAGATTGGGGACTGGGATATTACTCTGGATGAGTCGGTACAGGCTGTTACTTATGGCCATGTGAAAGGTTGACATCTTGAGATGGTGTATACATGGGAGTAAGAATATATTCACCTTAAGACTGTGCCACCTCTAGAATTTAGATATTGAGTAAATGAGGAGAATTCATTAAAAGAGATTGTCAAGCGTGGCTAGAGTTACTGAATGAAAATTAAAGGATTTCATTGTTCCTGAAGGGAAGTGAATGAATTAAAAAATAATAATAATAATGGGTTAGCAGTTGGCTTTCACATGACATTGGAAGGCACAGTTAATTTTGGAAATAAAGAGAATGTCATTGATTTTAAGTAAAAGTGCTGTGTGGTGGGGAGGGTAGGTAGTGCTTTTAATCAAAGGAGCCCTCTTGAGTCCACAATTTGCTCTGTAATATTGTTACCAGTGTCAACCTGGCACAGACAGATGCTGATGTGTTGTGAGTTGCTTGCATGAATCATAATAAAATGAAGATACATCTCAGTTGTACAATTTGAGATCCTTTTCAGTATTGCACATTATATGCATACGGGATAGAGCTGGTTGTCTTCATTATAACTACTCTGTCTTCCAGTAATTATCTTTGTGTGACTTTATCCATTGAGTTCCCACTTGCATTGTGTTGATCGGCTCCTACATCTATTGAACACAGTAGAACATTTCATTAAGGTAAAATTGCTTGCTAGTTCCAGAGGTCTTGTTTTTGTGAGATGTTGAGCAAAGACTGTTGAAGAAAGGAACAGGTGAGGAGCCAAGTGAAAGAAAAATTAACAGCCTAATCATGAACAAGTGAAAAGGCATGAAGAAAGGATGGTGTTACAAATCAAGTGAGTGAAGCAAGACAAAATGTACAGAAGGCAGAATTTTGAAGGAAAGAACTATAAGAACAAGGTCAAAGTGTGCTGAAGGTACATTTTAAATACTAGTTCTGTAGGATAATAAATGTAAATAACATCTCTACGGTCAAGGAGAAGATAAGAATGTGGAAGGTGATCTTTTTAAATTGAATCTGGAATAGTTCCATAAATTTATTATACATTTTCATTCCCTAATGTTTTAAGAATGAGTCTAGAAATTTTTTATCCAACCAGTCTGAATTATCACCATTTAATTTATATCATTCTTACGCCTCTAACATTTCAGTTACCAAATTTTCTTTTATTTATGTGTCTTAATAGACTAGAAATAATGAGCTCCTTTTGACAGGGATGTTTTCCTATTCATATTTAACTTTCCATTACCTTACAGAGCCTAGTATGTAGCAGATAATGTAATTTTATAATTGTGTTCACTAACATCTTGTTTAGTGTGTGGATGACTAAGATTTTGATGAATTATTCACTTAAAGGGCTAAGAAATTAAAATTTATAGAGACCCAATATGAGGCAGCTCCTTGAGGATATTTTCTGAGAATGTTTTGGCCATGACTGAGGAAATCATAGATTCTTTACACTCTGCTGTATTGGAAATTGCAAATGTAGATTATAGTATAGGGAAATTGAGTATCTGCTGGATTAGACTTTTTATGTTGAACATTATGGGTTGAGTTAAAAATTCCCATTGATAATTGTGGAGGAGTAGAATGCGGCCCTTGTTTTCTTTCCTGCTTATATGGCATGTACCACTGGTGTCCTTTTTTTCTACAGTGTTCCCTCATACAAAAATAATCCAGATAGGAAGCCTTATGGATGGTAGACTTTTCCCTCTGGATAGAATGAACATGTTTTGTAGTATTTATCTTTTTGTGTGTAATCTGTCCTTAGAATACATTTATTTTCTATGTATTCTACACTTCTCTACTTTTAAAATTACCTTGGAAAAAATAAAATAAAATGACCTTGAAAGAGAAGAATTGTTCTTGGGGAGAGACTGTGGACAGGCCAATTTAATAACACGTTAAGTTGTACAATATAGTCACTGATGGCATGCAATCATGGAAAGGAACAATATAGTACAGCCTATATGACTGATTTCAGTGAGACCATTCAGTGTCCCTATAATATTGTATTAATATTGCTGTCTTTGAATTTTCTAACTTTTAAAAATTATTCTTTTGTGTATCTATATGTGATTCTACCATGCTAAGTATGATGGGTATTTCCCAAAAGAGTATGTTAGTTATAACCATTTATTTGATCCAGTTCATTTGTTTAGTATTAAGATTCAAGGAGTCCTGAAGAGAAGTCTACTGACTAATGATGAATGAGAATGATATATATGTGTTTTAAATGGTAGTCCAGAAGAAACAATAAGGAAAAGAAGGAACTGTACATGAGCCTTTCTCGTTACTCTTAGGTTGGAAAGTCCAGAAGAGTAAGAACAATCACCTTTGTGGAGACTGTGAAGAGGTGAATACTGCCCTTTCAGTAAGGGCTGATCAAGTTGTCAGAAAGTGTTGATTTCTAGAAAGACAATGAAAACAATAGGTAAATAGGATCTGTATTCCTTGCTTTCCTTCTGGCTTTTAATCAGCTGTTCCAAGTAAGTTTAAGATATCTTCTGACTACATTACCTTTAGATTTCTTACCTTCAGTACCTTTAGAAAAGTACTGCTATTGGTTCAATTTGGAGGAGTGATAGATCCAACCAATGCCTTGTTAAATTGTGTCATTGGTTCATGATTATCATCATTCATAATACTATTGTGCACTGTCATTCCCTAACTAATGGTTTAGAAATACTTTTTCTAAGTAATCTCTATGTTCAACATGGGGCTTGAACTCATGACTCTGAAATCAAGAGTCATGTACTGCACTGACTGAGCCAGCAGGAGCCCCAAGTCTAGAAATATTTTGTCCAGCCTGGACACCCACACCCATACCTCCCTTCCATTAGTGGAGAAAGTGCTGGTTTGGAGAGAGCATCTGAATGGATCCATTAATAAAATGGTAAATTTGAGATGAGACCATTGTTGAATGGCACCCAGATCTGAAGTGTCTCAGTATTGGTCAATATGCCTTAATGTAAATAGCTGCATTCATTGAATCCTATTTGCTTTGGCTCCCTACTTCCAACACTTAAGTGTTGTGTTTATATCCTTATCAATGCACACACCAATTTTGATTCCTTTTATGCCTGGTGTTCTGTCTCCCCCATACACACACACACACACACACACACATAAAATGAGCTCCTACTTGACAGGGATTTTTTTTCTATTGTCTTATGCTGCAATATCTAAAAGTAAGAATTTCATTAAAGTTCAGAAATAAACAAATTTGTGAAAGAATGAGAGGTCATAAATAATGAGAGAGAATATAACAAAGGAATGAGTGATTCAGAGAGACAAGTGATATTATTTGAGTAATTTGAGAACCTCATGTTTGACAATGTTGAAAGAGAAGAACATAAAATTTATTGATTTTTTTTTTCTGAGACATAGACATGTAGATATTAACTCTGAGAATAAAATGGTTTACAGATCTTTCTCAACATGCAGTGGGGTTATGTACTGATAAACCTATCATAATTTGAAAATGTTATAAGTTGAAAATGCATTTAATACACCCAACATACCAACATACCATCATAGCTTAGCCTACCCTATCTTAAACATGCTCAGAACATTTACATTAGCCTCAATTGGTCAAAATCATCTAACACAAAGCCTATTTTTTATAATAAAATGTTGACTCATGTAATTTCTTGATTACTGAAAGTGAAAAATAGGATGGTTATATAGGTATAGAGTGGTTATAATTTATCAATTTTTTACCCTAATGATCCTCTGGATGACTAGGAGCTGCTACTTGCTCCCTCTGCCTAGAATCACAAGAGAGTATCATACTGTATGTCACTAGCCCTGGAAAAGATTACAATTCAGTATTTTAAATTCAGTTCTACTGAGTATGTACCACTTTTAAGCAACATAAAGTCAAAAAATTGTACGTCAAACCATCATAAGTCAGGGATGTCTGTATTTAAAAATAGTGGATAAAACCCATTAAACATGTCTGAATTTGCTACATGAGAACAGGATTATTCTTTGGGCCTCCCTTCTAAGTATGTTCCATGTGCATGTTGTATAATTCTATTTTAGCATTGGCACTTGGCTAACTCTTGAATTTATGCAGGGAAGGGAGAGGGCCAGCACTGATACCACTTTGGGTCTGTCTTCAGGTTTGTTGTGATGCAAGGGAAATGCTCTCTTTGTTGCCTATGGAAATATAAGGGCTTAGTTGTGTCAGTTGCTACTGCTTAAAAAATCTTCCTAAATTTTTGTCAGTTTTATTGAGATATAACTGACATACATAATTGTAAGATCTTTAAAGTATGATATGAAATTGTAAGATCTATAAAGTGATAATTAGAGATGATTTGATATATATAATACACACATATATATACATATATATGTATGTAATATAACACAAACATATACACATATGTGTATATGTGTATATAGATGTTCTAATTAACATGTGTATATATACACATGTATATATATAGTATATACACATACACACAATGTGAAAGGATTTTCCCCATCAAGTTAATTAAAACATCTACACCTCACATATTTGCTTTTCTTTTTTTGGTGAGAATATTTAAATTCTACTCTCTTAACAAATGCAATGTTACAAATTATAGTCACCATATTTTGTATTAGATCCTCAGATGTCCTTCATCTTATAATTGAAACTTCATACCCTTTCCCAACCTCTCCCTATTTACCACATCCCCAAGCCCCTGGAAACTGCTTTTCTACTTTGCTTATGAGGTTAACTTTTTTTTTGTAAAAAGATTTCTCATGTAAGTGATTCCATGCAGTATTTGATTTGTCTTTCTAGCTGGCTTATTTCATTTAGCATAATGACCTCCAGGTTCATCCATGTTGTCACAGAAGAGAAGATTTCTTTGTTTTTAAGGGTTAATGACAGTCCATTATATTATAATAAAATATTACATAATCACAATTATGTATTATAAATTACATATAATTATAATTTAATCCATTTTATCTATATTTATCTATCTTATATATACACACCATTTTTCCTTATTGACTCATTTATTAACAGACACATAAGTTGTTTCCATATATTGGCTACTATGAATAATGCTGCTGTGAAAATGGGAGTACAGCTACCTCTTCAAGATAATTTTATTTCCTTTGTATGTATACCCAAAAGTGGGATTGCTGGTTGATGTAGTAGTTCCATTTTAATTTCTTGAGAAATTTGCATACTGTTTTCCAAGTGGGTGTACCAATTTATATTCCCACTAATAGTGTACAAGGGTTCCCTATTCTCTTCATTGTCACCAGCATTTATCTCATGTCTTGTTTTTTTTAATTTAAAAATTTATTTACTTTAGAAAGATAGAGAGAGAGGAAGCGTG
Source organism: Mirounga leonina (assembly GCF_011800145.1). Classification (NCBI taxonomy): domain Eukaryota; kingdom Metazoa; phylum Chordata; class Mammalia; order Carnivora; family Phocidae; genus Mirounga; species Mirounga leonina. The sequence continues at coordinate 4,898,535 of NW_023270464.1, read as the reverse complement.
CACACCTGTGACAGTGGGGAGAGGGGTAGAGGGTGAGAATCGTCAAGCAGACTCCTTGCTGAGCGCAGAGCCTGACTTGGGGCTCTATCTCATAACTCATGAGATCATGACCTGAGCCGAAACCAAGAGTCAGAAGCTTAATCAACTGAGTCACCCAGGTGCCACTGATGTCTTATTAATAATAGAACTCCTAGGAGGTGACAGGTAATATCACATTGTGGTTTTGATTTGCATTTCCCTCATGATTAGTGATGTTGAACACCTTTATATGTGCCTGTTGAACATTTGTATGTCTTTGGAAGACATAGGTCCTTGCCCATTTTTAAATTGGGTTATTTGTTTGTTTTGTTATTGAGTTCTAGGAGTTCCTTGTATATTTTGGCTATTAACCCCTTATCAGATATGTGGTTTGCAAATATTTTCTCTCATTATATAGGTTGCCTTTTCATTTTGTTGATGACTTCCTTTGCTGAGCAGGAGCTATTTAGTTTGATGTAGCCTCAGGTGAAATCCAAAAAATTATTGCCAAGACCAATGTCAAGGACCTGTCTCTATGGAGTTTTATGATTTCAGGTCTTATATTCAAGTTGTTAATCCATCTTGAGTTAATTTTTTTGTGTGTATTGTGTACAATAGGGGTCTAGTTTTATTTCATTTTATTTTCTTATATGTGGCTGTCCAGGATTTCAATACAATTTACTGAAGATACTATTCTTTCCTTCTTGTGTATTCTTGGCTTCTTTGTTGAAAATTAATTGACCAAAGCTGAATGGATTTATGTCTGGTCTCTCTATGTTGTTCTATTGATCTATGTATCTGTTTTTATACTATACTGTTTTGATTACTATATCTTTGTAATATAGTTTGAAATCAGGAAGTGTGATACCTCTGCCTTTGTTCTTTCTCAAGATGGCTTTGACTGACCAGGGTCTCTTCTGGTCTCACAAAAATTTCAGAACTTTTTCCTACTTTTTAAAAAAATTCCATTGGAATTTTTATAGAGATTTAATTTAAACTGTGGATTGCTTGTATTATGACCATTTTTTAAAAAAGATTTTATTTATTTATTTGACAGAGAGAGAGACAGCGAGAGAGGAAACACAAGCAGGAGGAGTGGGAGAGGGAGAAGCAGGCCTCCTGCCGAGCAGGGAGCCTGATGTGGGGCTTGATCCCAGGACCCTAGGATCATGACCTGAGCTGAAGGCAGACGCTTAACGACTGAACCACTCAGGTGCCCCTAGTATGACCATTTTAACTATTAATTCTTCCAATCCATAAAGACAGAATATTTCTTTCATTAATTTCTTTCACTAATGTCTTGTAGGTTTCAGTGAACAGATCTTTCACCTCCTTGCTTAAATTTATTCCTAAGTATTTTATTATTTTTGATGCTATTATAAATTATATTATTTTCTTAATTTCTCTTTTCAAAAGTTTATTGTCAGTGTATAGAAACAAGTGATTTTTATGTATTGATTTTTTGTGTCCTGTAACTTTACTGAAATTGTTTATTACGTCTAATGGTTCTTTGTTGGGAGTCTTTGGAGTTTTCTATATATAACATGTCATCTGCAAATAGTGACAGTTTTATTTTTTTTCTTTCTGATCTGGATTCCTTTTATTTCTTTTTCTTGCCTAATTGCATTGTTTGGGACTTCCAGTAGTGTTGAATAAAAGTGGCAAGAGTGGGCATCCTTTGTTTTGTTCCTGATCTTAGAGGGAAAGCTTTCAGCTTTTTTTTACTTTTGAGTATGATGCTAGCTGTGGGTGTGTCATACATGGCTTTTATTATGTTGAGATATATTTCCTCTAAAATTGAGAGATTTTATCATGTTGAGAGATTTTATCATGAACAGATGTTGATTTTTAAAAATTATTTAAAGATTCTATGATTTTTATTCTTCATTTTGTTTATGTGGTGTATTTCATATTTATTGATTTGCAGATGCTGAACTACCTTGCATCTCTGGAATAAATCCTATTTGATGGTCTATGATCTATGGTCTTAAGATCATTTTAATGTATTGTTGAATTGGTTTGCTAATATTTTGTTGAGAATTTTTACATCTGTGTTGATCAGGGATATCAGCCTATAATTTTCTTTTCATGTGTGTCCTTGTCTGGTTTTGGTATTAGGGTAATGCTGGCTTCATAAAATGAGTTTGGGAGTGTTCCCTTATCTTCTGTTTTTGGGGAATATTTTAAGAAGCATTGATTACTTCTTACTTAAATGTTTGTTAGAATTTTACTAATGAAACCATCTGGTCCTGGACTTTCTTTGTTGGGGAATTTTTGATTACTGATTCAGCCTCCTTACTGGTAGTTAATCTGTTCAGATTTTCTATTTCTTCATGATTCAGTCTTCATAGGTATTATGTTTTTAGGAATTTGTCCATTTCTAATGGATTATCCAGTTTGGTGGTATACATTGTTAAAGTAGTCTCTTATGATTATTTTAATTTCTGTTTATTAGCCATTATGTCTCCTCTTTCATTTATAATTTTGAGTCTTTTTTTTCTTGGTAAGTCTAGCCAAAGGTTTTTTGTTTGTTTTTCTATTTTGGTTATTTGGTTATCTTTTCACAAAAACTATATCTTAGTTTCATTGAGGTTTTCTATTGTTTTTGTAGTCTCTATTGATTTCTGCTCTAATCTTTGTTATTTCTTTCCTTTTGTTAACTTTTGGCTTAGTTCTTTTTCTTGTTGCTTGAGGTGTGAAGTTTGCTTATTTGAGACTTTTTTTTTCTTAATGTAGGTGTTTATCACAATAAAGTGCCCTCTTAAAACTGATTTTGCTGCATATTTAAGTTTTTATATGTTGTTTTTGATTTTTTCTTTGAGATATTGATTTTTCTGGAACATACTGTTTAATCTCTATATATTTGTGTATTTTTCAGTTTCCTTGTAATTGATTCTCATTTCATACCATTGTGGAGAAAAGCTGTTTAATATGGTTTCAATCTTCTTTTTACTTAAATTTTTTTTCAATTTGAATTCAATTTAATTAACATATACTATATTATTTCAGAGGTAAAATTTAGTGATTCTTCAGTTGCATATAACACCCTGAGCTTATTACTTTAAGTGCCCTTGTTAGTGCCCATCACCCAATTACCCTATCCCCCTCACGTCTCCTCAAGCAACCCTCAGTTTGTTTCCTATAGTTAGTAGTCTCATGGTTTGACCTCCTCTGTTTTCATCTTATTTTATTTTTTCCTTCATATCTTATTTTATTTTTCCTATGTTCATCTGTTTTGTTTCTTAAATTCCACATGAGTGAAATCATACGATTTTTTCTTTCTCTGACTTATTTCACTTAGCATAATACTTTCTAGTTCCATCCACACCTTTGCAAATGGCAAGATTTCATTATTTTGATGGCTGAATAATATTCCATGGTATATACATACCACTTCTTTATCTATTCATCTGTTGATGGACATCTGGGCTCTTTCTATATTTTGGCTATTGTGGACATTGCTGCTATAAACAATCTTCTTAAATATATTAAGACTTATTTTGTAGTCTGATATCTGTCCTAGAAAATGTTCCATGTTCACTTGAGAACAATTTGTATTTTGCTGCTTTTAGTTAAAATCTTATGTATATGTCTAGAGTACATATGGTCCAATAAGTAGTTTAAATTCAGTGTTTCCTTATTGATTTTGCATCTGGATGACCTATCTCTTGTTGAAAATAGATTATTGAAGTTCCCTGTTAATATTGTATTGTCATATATTCCTCCTTTTCAATCTGTCAATATTTGCTTTATGTATTTAGGTGTTAATTGGGTGTATAAATATTGACAGTTGTCATATCCTCTTAATTGATCCCATTATCATTGTATAATGACTTTTATGTCTCTTCTTACAGTCTTTGGCTTAAAGTCTATTTTTTTCTGATATAAGTATTGCTACCCCTGCATTATTTTGTTTTCTATTTGCATGGAATATCTCTTTCCATCCCTTCACTTTATTTCCATGTATGTCCTTAATGTTTACTTGAGTCTCTTGTAGGTAATATATAATTGGGTCTTATAGGCAATATATAGTTGGGTATTGTTTGTTTATTTAATTATCAATTAAAAATAATCTGTCTATCCACTTTGTCTATTGATTGGAGACCTTGGTCCATTTACATTTAAAGTAATTATTGATTTGGACTTACTGTTAATTAAGGTTTGGACTTACTGTTGCTATTTTAATTGTTTATTTACAATTTAGAAATTGTTTTGTAATGCCTTTGGTTTGTTTTTCCTTTCTTAATCTATTCCTTTATGATTTGATAATTTTTTATAGTAGTATGCTTTGATGCCTTTGTTTTTATATTTTGTGTTTCTAGTATAGGCTTATACTTTGAGGCTTAAATAAAACATCTTTTATGTATAACAGTCTATTTTAAGCTGATAATAATGTCAAATGTATACAAATATGCCCTAACACAACTTATTATATTTTTGAGGTCACTGTTTACATCTTTTTTACATTGTGTATCCACAATAAATTGTTACTATAGTTATTTAATTTTTTTCTTTTAATCTTTTTTTTTTTTTTAAAGATTTCATTTATTTGACAGAGAGACAGCGAGAGCAGGAACACAAGCAGGGGGAGTGGGAGAGGGAGAAGCAGGCTTCCTGGCGAGCAAGGAGCCCAATGCGGGGCTCGATCCCAGGACCGTAGGATCATGACCTGAGCCGAAGGCAGACGCTTAATGACTGAGCCACCCAGGCGCCCCTAATCTTTTTTTTTTTAAAGATTTTATTTATTTATTTGTCAGAAAGAGAGCACAAGCAGGGGGAGTGGCAGGCAGAGCAGGCAGAGGGAGAAGCAGACTCCCTGCTGAGCAGGGAGCCCAATGTGGGGCTCAATTCCAGGACCCTGGGATCATGACCTGAGCCGAAGGCAGATGCTTAACTGACTGAGCCACCCAGGCATCCCTCTTTATTCTAGTTATAAGTGATTTACTCATTATTATTACAACTTTAGACTATTCTGAATTTATCTCTATATTTAACTTTACTATTAATTTTTATACTTTAATACAGTTTCTTATTATTAATTAACATCCCTTCAGTTCTGCTTGAGGAACACCCTTTAACATTTATTGTAGGGCTTGTCTGGTAGTGATGAACTTTTTGCTCTTTTGTTTGCCTGGAAAACATTGTATCTCTTTTAATTCTGAGGAACCACTTTGGTGGGTAGAATATTCTTGGTTGGTAGTTTTTATTGTTTTGTTTTTCTCTTTTTTTTAATTTTTTATTTTCTTAAGATTTTTACTTATTTTTTGGACAGAGAGAGAGACAGCAAGAGAGGGAACACAAGCAGGGGGAGTGGGAGAGGGAGAAGCAGGCTTCCCGCCAAGCAGGTTACCCAATGCAGGGCTCAATCTCAGGACCCTGGGACTGTGACCTGAGCCGAAGGCAGACGCTTAATGACTGAGCCACCCAGGTGCCCCTGTTTTGTTTTTTTCTTTTAGCAGTTTGAATATATCCTCATACTCCCTTCCGGCCAGCAAGGTTTCTGCTGAAATATTTATTGATAGTTTTATGGGGGTTGCCTTGTATGTAACAAGTTGCTTTCTCTTGCTGCTTTTAAGATTTTCTTCCTTGTCTTCGACAATGTAATTATGTCTTCATGTGAATCTTTTTGGGTTTCTTTTATGGTATTGTCTGGGATTTGTGGATCTGGTTTTCTATTTCTTTCCCCATTTAAGGAAGTTTTCAACCATTATTTTTTCAAATAAGTCTTCTGATCCCTTTTTCTCTGTTTTCTTCTTTTGGGACCTCTATAATATAGTGTATATTAGTCAAATTGATGGTGTTTCCTAAGTCCCTTAAGCTGTCTTCACTTTTTCATAACTTTTCTTTTAGCTAATCTGCCTGAATAAATTATCCTTTCCTCAATTTTGCTAATCCAGAGTCACTTGTTTTAGTCTACTATTGGACCCCTCTATAGAATTTTTTGGTTCAGTTATTGTATTCTTTACCTTTGTGGTTCATGTTTGCTACATTTTTTTACACTTTAAAAAAAAAAAGATTTTATTTATTTATTCATTAGAGACAGAGAGAGGCAGAGGGAGAAGCAGGCTCCCAAGGAGCTGGGAGCCCGATGTGGGACTCGATCCCAGGACCCTGAGATCATGACCTGAGCCGAAGGCAGACGCTTAACCATCTGAGCCACCCAGGCTCCCTTTTTTACACTTTTTTATTGGACTTTAGTTAACATACAGTGTTACATTCATTTTAGATGTACAACAGAGTGATTTGACAATTCCGTACATTATGCAGTGCTCACCACAATAAGTGTAGGTACCATCTGTCACCATACAAAATTATTGCAATGTTATTGCCTATACATTCCCTATGCTCTACTTTCATTAGTGATTTATTTTATAACTAGAAGTTTGTACCTCTTAATCTCCTTCACCTACTTTGTTCCTCCCTATACCCTTCCCTCTGGCAATCATCAGTTTATTCTCTGTATTTATGAGACTTTTTTTGTTGTGTGTGTGTTCTTTTGGTTTTTAGATCATGCATATAAGTGAAATCCTATGGTATTTTTCTTCCTTTCATTTATTTACCATAATACCCTCTAGGTGTATCTGTGTTGCTGCAAATGACAAGATTTCATTCTTTTTTTACAACTGAGTAACATTCTTTTGTATATATATATGCCACATCTCCTTTATCCATTCATTTGCTTGGTATTTAGAAAAAAAAATACTATAGGGGCACCTCACTGGCTCAGTCAGGAGAATATGTGACTCTTGATCTCAGGGTTGTAGGTTTGAGCCTCATGTTGGGTGTAGAGATTACTTAAAAATAAAATATTTTTAAAAACGTTCTATCTCTGTTGAAATTCTTACTTTGTTCATGCATTGCTTTCCTGACCTTGGTGAACGTATCTGTGATCATTATTTTGATCATATTTTGATCAGGTAAATCACTTATCTCCATTTTATTAAGATTTTTTAAGACTAATTAGATTTATTAATTAGACAGAATGGTCTCTTATAGGAGATGAACCACACTGATCAACTCATCCTGAGTTCCTAGTTGTCTTTCAAACCTTCATGATTGTCCACGCCTTCTTTGTACCATTGTGGCTCTCATTAATTGAGGGTGTGGCAAGACCCATAAGTGTCCCAAAGGGGAGGATCAGTCTGCACCTAGATGCAGGCTGATTAGAAGCTTGCCCCTTAGGCAGCAGGTGTGAAACTTTATAGTTAAACCCCTTCCAGGGGGAACCTGTGTGTGTGTTCATAAATAAATAAAAATATTTATTGCTGCCAAATCTTTTTTTTTTTAAGATTTTATTTATTTATTTGACAGAGAGAGACAAAGCGAGAGAGGGAACACAAGCAGGGGGAGTGGGAGAGGGAGAAGCAGGCTTTCTGCCAAGCAGAGAGCCCGATGCAGGGCTCAATCCCAGGACCCTGGGATCATGACCTGAGCTGAAGGCAGACGCTTAACGACTGAGCCACCTAGGCGCCCCCCAAATCTTTTCATGATTTGGATTTTTTTAAATTTTATTTTGTTATGTTAGTCCCCATACAATATATCATTAGTTTTTGATGTAGTGATCCATGGTTCATTGTTTTTGTGTAACACCCAGTGCTCCATGTGATACGTGCCCTCCTTAATACCCATCACTGGGCTAACCCATCCCCACCCGCTCTCCTCTAAAACCCTCAGTTTGTTTCTCAGAGTCCATAGTCTTTCATGGTTCATCTCCCCCTCCGATTTCCCCCCTTCCTTTTTCCCTTCCTTCTTCTAATGTCCCCCATGCTATTCCTTATGTTCCACACATGATTTGGAATTTTTTGCCTGCTTCTTCTCCTGTGGCTTAGGTGTATAACCATGGAAGTATGCTCCTGAACCCATTAAGAACTTTGTTTTCTACAGTCCTGTGGAATTTGTAAATGTAAGCCCTCTGGGCTGTTAAAGCCAGGTGATCTTAGGGCGTATCACTCAGGTGAATGTTGCAAAAGTGGGAAATAATGGTAAACTTGGTTTTATTATTGGAGTAGGATAAAGGGAAAAGGTGTGAGAAGTATCCACCTGCATCCTTGGTTTCTGTAGAAGATTGCAGCCAGCTCCTAGATGATTGCCAATTAGAAGCTCAGCTATTTTCTTATCTCTTTCAGAGGAAATTGTTCAATCTGTAGCTATACATTCAGTCTGTCTGAGGGAGTAGATAAACTCAGGAACCTCCTGAGTCACCATCTTATTGATTCTCAATAGTTTTGAATTGTGGCTCTCAGTCAAAATTATTCCCTTTGCTCTAACATTGTTTTTTTTTTTTTTCCCCCCAAATTTGAAGTATTTTATTCAATGATATTTTAATAACTGGAGTTTTCTTAGCTTTAGGTAAGATGCCTTACTTTAATGACAGTAAATATTTATTTCTGCCAAAGCTTTTCCTGAGTTGTGGAACCATTATTCAGGAATTGGCATTTTAGTTCTTTGCAGACTTACTCTTTCATGTGACGATGAAACTTTAAAACAGTGAAAAATCATAGAGTTTCATTAGCTATACAAATCTCATTAGCTACACAAATATATACATCCTTCACCATTTCTTTTTCTTTAAAGATATTTTATTTTATGGATTTCTAATTTTTATTATGGTTATTGAACATATTCTTTATCAGTTGAATGATTTTAAAGTTTTTGAGACTTGGTTTTTGGCTTAATATGTGGTTTATCTTGGTGAACATACCATGGAAAATTTGAACAAGTGCATATGTTCTAAAGTCATTGGCTATAGTGTTTTATAAATGTCCATTAGGAGAGGTTTGGTAGTATTTTTGCATTCTTCTATGTTGATACTTTGTCTTGTTCTATAAATTACCAAAGGAGTTGAATTTAAAATCATCAACTATGATTATGGATTTGTCTATATAACTCCTTTTATTTCTATCAGTTTCACTTCATGTAATTTGAAACCGTTATTATTGACAAACATCCATAATTATTAATGTATTCCTTATAATTTGACCGTCTTATAAAATGTCTCTATCTCTGGTAACATAGTCTTGAAGTTTACTTTATCTGAAATTAATAAAGCCACTCTAGTCTTCATATGCTTACTGTTTGCATGGTATATCTTTTCATCTTTTTTTCCCAACCTATATCTTTAAATGTAAAGTTTTGTCATTTTAGACAGCATATAGTGGGTATATGTTTTAAGCTTTAACAGATGGATTATTTATTCCAATTTACACTTAGTATAATTTTTGAAATGGTAGATTTAAGTCAACCATTTTTATCATTTATTTTTAAGTGTGAACTCCCCTCCCTTGTTTCTCTTCTGTTTTTTGTTCTTCTATTCCTTCTTCTGTGCCTTCTTTGATTGCATTTTTTTTTCAGAATTCCATCTTCTTTTACCTTCTTAGCTCTATCTCTTTGCATATTTTAGTGCACATTCTAGTGATTAAAATATACATATTTAGTTTTCAATATTTTAAGACTAAATATTATCACTTCACATAAACATAAGAATCTTATAACCATATATGTCCATTTCCCTAGTTCCTGTCCCCTTTTATGCTAGATTTGTCATGTATCTACATTTGCAATAAACCCTACAGCCAGTGATATAATTGTTCTAAATAGGTATATTTTCCTAACATAAGAGAAAAAAATCCTATTTCTTAAATATAAACCAGTTTCAGTGCTTTTCTATCCTGAAGATCCAGGTTTCCTTCTGTTATTATTATATATCTTCCTATAGAATTTTCTTTAACACCAGAACTACTGGTGGCAATTTTTCTCAGTTTTCTGTTATATGACAGTTTTCTTTTAACTGACAATAGCTTTATTTAGCATTTTTTTTTTAAATTTAGCCTTCTTTATTGAGGAATGTTGTTACTGAATGTAGAATTCTGGTTTGACTTTTTTTATCCCTAGTACTTTAAAGATAATAAAAACAATATTGCACATTTTTTTCAATGAGAAAACCATTTCCTTCTTTGGATAGTTGTAGAAAATAGTAGGAACAAAAATTTTGGCTAACAAAGCAGGATTTGATATTTTAACAAAGGCTAGTTCCGAAGAGCTCTTAATTAAACAGTTTGTCATATGTTTTCCTCTCTGTTTCTGTTTCATGGTTTTGATAAAATGAGCTCCTTTGAGGGGCGCCTGGGTGGCTCAGTTCGTCAAGCGTCTGCCTTCAGCTCAGGTCATGATGCCTGGGTCCTGGGATCAAGGCCCGCATCGGGCTCCCTGCTCCGTGGGAAGCCTGCTTCTCCCTCTCCCACTCCCCCTGCTTGTGTTCCCTCTTTCACTGTCTCTCTCTGTCAAATAAATAAATAAATAAAATCTTTTAAAAAAATGAGCTCCTTTGACAGGGAATTCAGTTTTTTTAACATTCTTATCTTACACGCAAAGTCATATAAAAAATAATCATTCCACATTTTAAATGTCTGGTTTTGCTTTCATGGTATGTATAGTGAAAAAATAAGTTAGAGAGTATGTGGATGACTTATAGTTGCAAGAGTGTTAATGAGAAAAAGCAGGGTAAAAAGATTGGGGTGAATTGATGATAGAAATAATTTCATTTAATTAATTGATAACACTACCATTATGGTCAAAGCATAGAAATATGGAATGTTTTGTGAGTTGTCCTGTATTGTAAACATTTGAATTGAGTTCTCTTAACACAGAATTGATCTAGCTCTTGAAATACCATCTTTTTATTGAAGATAAGTGGGGCATAGGCATTTTATAACTTCTGAATTTGGGAAAGATAAAATTTGATACGAATGGCATTTTTTTTCACTTTGGCATGACTCCAACATGTCAGCCCCCATGACAACCATGCAGAAAAGGAACGCTGTTGCAGTTTTTGCCATGCACACCATCACAAAACATACTATTGTTCTTCTATGATCTTGTGAGAAATTTAGAACTAGCATTCCAATGGACATGTAAGATAAATATGGTTTTGTGGAAACAAATGCTGTTTTGAGAAACACTCTGATTGATATTGTTAGGTCTTATGTTAATGATTCTCAAATTCAGCCCAATTCTATTTTCATCTATCTATCTACCTGCCAATTTATTTTCCATAATCAATCTGTATATATCTACCTATCAATAATCTGTCATCCATTTTACCTGTTTGTCTATCATCTATCTGTCTGCCTGTCTATCTGTGTATCCATTCTGCCATTAGATTTAGGAGGCAGAAGAACATAGAAATGGAGGACCAATAGAGTTACTTCCCATGTGTGAGGACAGTGGTAACAGTGGTCTCTGTGGTGATGATGTATAGAAGGAGAAAGAAAAAAGAAAGCATGACTGAGGACCATTAATTCAGGGACCTGCCTAGCAGGAACTCTGGCCTTATTACTATGCTTGAACTCAAAAAATCAAAATAGAGTTGCCTCCATTGTATGTCAGCCTGACATGAGAAAATTCAAACTAAATATGAGGACTCTACTTTTCCAGTCTTCCTATACTTCCATATTTTAATATTCAAGTTTTAATTACTTGGAATTATCACCTCAGTCTCTATTATAGTAGACCAAGGGTTGGCAAATCTTTTCTGTAAAGGGCCAAATAACCATGTTAGTTTTTCAGGCTGTTGGAATTACTCCACTCTACAGTTGTAGTATGAAAGCAGCCAAACATAATGTGTAATTGAATAAGTGTTGCTGTATTCCAGCAAAAGTTTGTTTCCAACAGCAGACTGTGGGCTTGAGTTTACCAATCCCTGAACTAGAGCATTGGTTAAACAAGAACCTGAACAATGAATGATCAGATTAACTCAGACACATGGTAAAAATATATGAGAATTATATCTCCATTTTATTTTCATTAAAATTATTTTAGCTCCTTTGCTGTATTTTCCTCACAAGAGAGTCATATAAATCAGTGCTACATGCCATCATAAACTAAACAATGTGAAACCAGCACTGTATAAGGAATTAGTGATATGAACCCCTTTCCATTTATAACCAATAATTTAAATTTCAAAATTGAATGTATTTCTGCCACATTTCATCTGTAATGGCACCAGGGAATTAGTGACCAAAATCTTGCCTGCTTTCTTTTCTCCTTTAGCATAGTTTGAATTGAAATGTTGTCTCTAAGCTTCCTTCATGGTATCCAGTCTCCTTATGCAATGACTTCAGTCTATTTTGATTTTATCTGAGCAGGTGTAAATTTTTCAACATCTCAAAATAAGATTCCTATATTTCAAGGCTAATATTTAATCTAGTTTATAAAAACTTGAGTCAACAATATACATAGGCAATGGATACAATATTTAACCCAATTAAACTGTGTTTTCTAAGTTTACTCTTGTTTTCTCATGTTATCTGCATGGGGGGTTTAGAGGAGAGAAAAACAGAATCACTAAAACCTTGTAACTTAAGATTGGGCTATTTCTTTGCAGTTAAATAAAAATACATATGCATATTTGCTTAAAATTTATGTGACAAATTTAGTGTTAATATTCTGTCAAAGCCTCACTCAAATCAGTTAGAAAAAGACAAGCATCCCAGTACAAAACTGGGAAGCACATAAATGAACAATTCATAAGAGAAAAGCATTGCGAATGGCCAAGAGCATATAATAATATGCTCAACTCTACCAATCTTTATAATTAAATGATTAAATATATATGAAATAATTATAAATATATAATGAAATTTAAATGTGTGTGAACACACATAGACACACACATAATGCAATAAATCAACAATTGTCTTTTTTCACCTATCAGATTAACAGGTACATTTGTTAACCAAGCGTGGAGAATTGGGAACCCCTGGTATGTTATAGTCTTTCCAGAAGACAGTGGAAAATATATTAGGTGGAAATTAGCACATTTTGACTAACAATTTTATTTTTAGAAATTTACCTAAGTATGTAATAGGAAGTGTTCAAAGTTGTATGTAAACTCAAGGGTAATCATTACAGCCTTAGTTGTACTTTTAAAATTGTAAGTAACCTGTTTACCTAAAATCATAATTCTAAGTAAGTTAATGTTGATACATTTATCCAATTGGATTATATTGTTATATATGGTAATGTATGTTTAAATTGATATGCAAATCCAAGCTTTTCAGAAGTTTATCTACCACTTATTGAGTACCAGGTATGTTTGAGGCAATAACATTGTATTTAATTCATGTAAAATGATACAAATATGTGCTTGTGCAGATATGGTCAATAAACCAATTTTATAGGAAGAATATTAAAAAATGTTGATAATGAGTTCTGGTCATTATTTTGCTGTTTCATTTGTGTGTTGTGTTGTGTGTGTGAGTGTGTGTGGGGTTTCAAATACACATATTTTAATTACATACAGCAGTTATTGAGTTGTCAGTCTAACTAAGTCTATCAAATGCTGAAATAAATGAAGAAATCCCCAACTGATAGAAATTTAAATGTCATAATCTCCCATTAGAATATTTTTTCTTTCTGTGATTTATGACCATATAGTCTGGATTCTAAACTGTCTACCTCCTTTGAATATGTGTTTCACGATCAGTTTACTTTTCCCCACTTATCTGTATTCATTCTGGCCCTTTTCTAAAGATAACACTTTGTGTCTTGCAAGTATAATTAATTATCAACTCAAAACTAGTAGCTAAAATGTTGGCCAAATTGATAAAGAGAATAGTGACAAATTCTGCCTGACTATGCCACAACAGTGGCTAGACTATGTTTAGAAATTTAACTGTCTTATAATGTAAGGAATGTGCAAAGCTATTTTAACTTAGCCTTTTTATCTTCTGGCATTTTGAGGGGAAATGGACTATATACGATACTCACAGTTCGGTTTCTGGAACATCGTGAATACTGAAGGAGAAGTAGAAGTACAGAAGGAGAAAGCTTTCACAGATGGATAAGGCTGCATCTGTCAAAGATGCTTGACATTAAGCAATGAGCCACCTCTGGTTTTGACATAAAGTTCAGGCATGTCTGGACATGGTAAATCTCTTTAGGAATGAAAAAAAACTGATTAATAATAATATGTTTATAATGTTATTAAACCAGTATGTAAATGAATGAGTGAATGAATGGGTAAATAGGGTAGAAAGTAAAGTGCTATGTGACAGAAAGCTATAATAAATGAGGTAGAAATGATATAAAGACATTCTCAGGAATCATCATAATAATTGTTTCAACCAGGAAACATCAAAGGATGCTAAAACTTCGAGAAAATTTGAGGAGAAACAGGATATTTTTATAGATTGTGATTATCTCCTCCATGATATACTTATTAGTTGCAAAGAGAAAAGAGTAGTGGAGAACCTGGCAGATACCACCTGAATTAAGTAAGAGATGAAAGATAATACTACCAGTGATGGAATCATCTGGCATCACTGATAGGAAGCCCTGAGAAGAACCTAGCCTTATTTCTTTAGTACCTCAGACAAAAGTGAATAAACCTGAATCAACTCATGAGAAAATATCAGACCCAAGTTGAGTGATACTCTACAAAACAAACCAAACAAAAACCTCCACAAACTGTCAGTTTTCAAACATAGTAATATTACTGAGGAAATATTCTAGATTATGTTAGACTAAATAGATATGAAAACTGAATACAATATTGATTCAGGATTTTTATAAAAGACATTAAAGGAGAAACTGGCAAAATTTAAGAAAGTCCATAAATACATTATAGTACTATATAAGGAAGGTTATAATTGCCTAGTTTTAATAATAATGATACTGTTTTGAAGAAATTCAAACCTTGTTTTGAAGAAATTAAAATGATTTAGGGTATAAAGGAAAATCATAGCTTGTTGTAAATGGTTCAAATACAGGTGCAGACAAGTATTTTTATCCTTAATTACTTAGCAAAATGTTCTCACAGTTAAGCCATGTTGTAGAATGTATCTTGCTTAACTAATGAATCATTGAACACTACATCAAAAACTAATTATGTGTTATACAATGGCTAACTGAACATTAAAAAAAAAAATAGAACCCCATTCCTTTTTTTATGGATGAGTAATATTCCACTGTATGGATATATCACATTTTGTTTATCCATTTATCACTTAGTGGATATTTGGGTTGTTTTCACTTTTTGTCTGTTATGAATAACTTTTCTGTGAACATTTGTGTAGAGGCTTTTTTGTATACCTATGTTTTTAATTTTTTTAAGGGTGAGAATATGGTAAATCTGTATTACTATTTTGGGGAACTGTTTGACCAGGATTTTTAAGATCATATTTGTTGCATTTAAAGGAAAAGTCTGTGCACAGTGAATATTCTGTTAGATAGTAGTGGAAACTCTTATTGTAGACATAATTAAGTAACTTGAATGTGATATATACCATTGAAGTCTATTTCCTGACACCTGTTGATTAGTGGGTGTATATATTTTTTATCATTGTACATTTTTGCTTTTGTATTTTGTTTTAGATGTTACAGAATCAATGTTGGTTTGAATAGAAAGCATTTCCTTGCCTTGTAACATTAAGATGCAGAAAAGGTATCTAGAATAAATGAGCTGCATGATACTCAAGGATACTAGAGATTGTTCAGATCAGTAGAATTTTGCCACAGAAATTATACTGGTTTTCTTACTAATGTTCATGTAGAAGTATAATGAAAAACTTTCACTTGGGGGCTTCATAGCTGAAGCAGCCTCCATCATTTATTGTCATCTCCAGTATCTATGTGTAAATCAAGTGGTTCAGTATGTTTTAGGGTTATGATTGCTTGTCTGATTTCATGGTCTATCCTTTCTCATAAGCAGCAAGCGAAAAAGTGCCCTATTGAGTGAATGTAAGAAATCCAAAGAAAATGAGAGACAAAACCACTGTTGATGAACAGTACACTGTTTCTATTCTAAGCAAATCAGGATGGACTTCTACTTCATCATTTTAGTGCTAGCCCACAGTTTTCATGGTTTTGAATTCTACCAGTCTTGCATGTATTAAATATTTAATCTATGAATATCTTGTTTCTTGGTTAAATGGTGTTCCATTGCATGTGTGCCAGCTAACAAATATATGGGCCTAATCCATGAGAGTGTGCAGTGAATACGTGTCTGTCCCAGGCTGTTTTCAATTTTATATTTGTACCTTTAATTTATTTTTTATTTTACCTACAGGAAAACTCACTCTTTGTCACATGCAGTTATATGGTTATTGACAAGTGTATAGAATAGTATATCTAACACGACAATTATGATATGGAGGAGTTCCATTACCCCTAAAAATCTTCTTTATTTTATTCCTTTGTAGTCAACCCTTCATTCTACTCCATAATCTCTTGTGACCACTGTTTTTTATAGTTTTGTGTTTAACAAAGTGTCATTTAAATGGAATCAAACACTACATAACCTCTGAGGTCCAGCTCCTTGTACCTACTAGCACTTTGAGTTCCCCAGTTCACTTGCAAGCATTTATCCTTTAAGACCTATGCTAGCCAATCCATGAACTCTAGGATTATTAATTGCATTCTGTTTTGAATAAAGATTGGCCATGCTTATTCTATTTTAGTCCTCTTAGGACTTGCTCTCCTGATGTTCTTTTCCATTTGGTTCTATTTTATAATTTCCATTATCTTATGAAAATTTTGATCTTTTTTAATTTTTTAATTTTTATTTAATTATTTTTAAAAAATTATTTATTTATTTATTTGACAGAGACAGAGAGAGCAGGAACACAAGCAGGGGGAGTGGGAGAGGGAGAAGCAGGACTCCCGCCAAGCAGAGACCCCGATGTGGGGCTCAATTCCAGGACCCTGGGATCATGACCTGAGCTGAAGGCAGACACTTAACGACTGAGCCACCCAGGCACCCCTCATCTTTTTTTTTTTTTAATTCATACCATTATTCCATCAGTTTTTATATGTTGTAATAAGTTTTTGAAGTTCTTATCTCTTACTTCCAGAATATAAGTCTTACAACAAACAACCTTGTCATGTGCCCTTCATTTTACCCATCAAAAAGCATTTTCATAAAGTCTTTATTTGGTAGAATACAACGTTAGAATTTCTCATTCAAAAAGAAAATCGCTGTGCCACCAATTTACACAGCATTTTAGAGAGGATTATTGACTATTTGTAGAGTGAATAATTCAGAGAGGAAATAAGTGGAGAAATGAACTGGCAAAGATAGCTAAGAACCAAGCAGCTATGATATGTGTAGCAAGGACTAGAAGTGTGGGGATTCCTCTATGATAATCACTACAGAACAAATGATTTGCTTTATTTTTAAATTAATTTCATGTATTTTTGGATCTAACTTATATTATCTGTGATGTTTTGCTGCAGGACAAAGACTGAACAAGTAACATACTTTAGGGAAGAGAGATGAGCAGCTATTCTGATGCTTTTAAAATTCTTTGTGTGTTGTCACGTTCTCTGGGTTCATTATTTCAGAAGCCCAAGGTAGAATATTTAATAATAGTTTTTTTCCCTCATAAGTGTGCCTACTTCATTAAATGAATATTCATTATTTTTTCTTTCCTTCATTAAATAAAAAAAATTTCTTCTGGAAGTAACCTGAATAATTTCTGGGAATCATTGATCTATTTCCTTTTTATACCATTTTATAGTGTATGCTAATAATCTTGTAAAGAAAATTAAATGTGCCAAAATATTGATTGATTTATCTTTTTATTATTGGCAAGTCCAGATACAGATGTTTCTACTCATATTTCTACTGTAATCATAACTTTTTGCTACCAGATTTACGAATACTCCCCCATTTCTCCTTGAAATTTTAGTTGATTTTTTTCAAATTTTCCCAGTTGATTTTATGTAATTTTATTAGAAAAATCCAAGGTTATATGCCTTTTGTTCTATGTACATAGGAGTTCCATTATTCGGATACTAAATATCTCTTGTGCATTTACTATTCTTTATTTATAATGCAGTAGATAAGCCTGAAGAAAATAAGCCTGGCTATGGAATTGCTTATTTGTTTGGGAGGATGTTTGTCTGGATCAATGATGAGCACAATTGTCTGAGGATGCTGAGGGACTCATTCCAGATGTCAATCTGAGGTCCAGATGAGTGGCCCTCTAATAGGACAAATAAGACTCTCAAAGCCTGGCTGTATTTGAGGATCTTAAGTGACAAAACAGTACTGCTGTGAGCATGCCTCTTATTTATTTTGGAGCAAGGCATTAACCTCCTATCTCATGAGGCAGTGTGTAATTTAGATATGCTGTATGGCCCCAGACTTTCTTCATTTGCACACTTTGAACATAGAGTTGTCAATAGATATTTGTACATGGGAAACATGTTCATGAGTAATAAATGAGGAAACGAAAGATTGAATTAAGAGCTCAAGCAACTGTGATGAGTACTGAAAGTTTCATTGGTGTTGGCTAAAAGAAGGAAACATTGCATACTTAAATATTGACAATGGAATCAATTTTAGGGTTTGTTATTTTTCAGTGTAGAGAATGTTCAGAGATTATATGTTTGCTTTTCTTTCTGTCATGTTTTTCTGAGGTAGACGGGATGGAATGAAGTCCTCCACTTCAGAGAAGAGCAGTGAGTAACTATGCCAGCATCCTTTAAATTCATATGTCATGTGTTCTGGGCCACATCCTAAGGTCTCTGTGTTCATCTTTCCAATGACTTACTGGATAATATCTTCATTATGTGTCATCTTCTTTTCTAAAAAAAGATTTTATTTATTTGACAGAGAGCAAGAGAAAGAGCACAAGCAGGGGGAGCAGCAGAGGGAGAGAGAGAAGCAGGCTCCTCGCTGAGCAGGGAGCCTGATGCAGGGCTCGATCCCAGGACCCTGAGATCATGACCTGAGCCGAAGGCAGATGCCTAACTGACTGAACCACCCATGCAGCCCCATTATGTGTCATTTTCTTTGGTGAGTGTCTTTAGCCTCCTTTCCAAATTTTAAATTTTATTTTATCTGAGTTCTATGTGGATTGACAGATATAGAGCTTTGGAAAACTTGATTTGTTTTAGTTTAGGAAGAGGTAAATGTTTTTTTCTTGACAATGTTCTTGTCACACATTCTTTCAATGAGTAATGTTTTTGTGTTCTCTTTATACTTATGTATGTGTATAGGTAGGTAGGTAGGTATGTTTGTATTTTAATGTGTGTATTTATTTCTCCAGAATCGAGCAAGGTCATTCAAATGAGCTCAATAATAATAAATAAAATAGCCTTGAACACTAATAACTGGAACACCATAAAGTAAAAGAGCCCTAACAGATACTGAAATAGACTCCAGAACTTCCATTATTAAAATATATATATATATATAGAGAGAGAGAGAGAAATATTTGAGAATGAATGTAAATGATAGGAACACTAGAATATATTTTGGTATAATAAATATGATCCTACAAATAATCATTTGTATATTTTCCCATCTGTATATTTATACAATACTTACTTTAATATATAAGTGTATTTGTAGTGCATGGTTGTTGTTTCAAGGTATAGAAGTATATCACATATAATATTTATGCCGTAAAGGGCAGGTATTAAAAATGTACAACCCAGGGTCACCTGGGTGGCTCAGTTCGTTAAGTGTGTGACTCTTGCTCAGGTCATGATCACATGGTCATGGGATTAAACCCAACATCAGGCTGTGCTGAGCACAGAGCCTGATTGAGATTCTGTCTCTCTTCTTGTCCCTCTGTTCCTTCCCCGGATTGTCTCTCTCTAAGATAAATAAATAATTATTTTAAAAAATTAAAATAAAAATGTACAACATAGTGTGGGTTTTTTAAATTTAATTTAAATTTATTATGTTACGTTAGTCACCATACAATACATCATTAGTTTTTGATGTGGTGATCCATAATCCATTGTTTTCGTATAACACCCAGTGCTCCATGCAGTATGTGCCCTCCTTAATACCCATCACCAGGCTCACTGATCCTGCCACCCCTCTCCCCTCTAGAACCCTCAGTTTGTTTCTCCGAGTCCACAGTCTCTCAGGTTCATCTCTCCCTCTGATTCCCCCTCTTCATTTTTCCCCTCCCTTCTAATATCCTCTGTGCTATTCCTCATGTTCCACAGATAAGTGAAACCATATGGTAATTGACTTTCTCTGCTTGACTTATTTCACTTAGCATAATCTCCTCCAGTCCCATCCATGTTGATGAAAAAGTTGAGTATTCTTCCTTTCTAATGGCTGAGTAATATTCCATTGTATATATGGACCACATCTTCTTTATCCATTCATCTGTTGAAGGGCATCACGGCACTTTCCACAGTTTGGTTATTGCGGACATTGCTGATATGAACATTGGGGTGCATATGGCCCTTCTTTTCAATACATCCGTGTCTTTGGGGGAAATACCCAGGAGTGCAATTGCTGGGTCATAGGGTAGCTCTATATTTAATTTTTTGACAAAACTCGACACTGTTTTCCAAAGTGGCTGGACCAATTTGCATTCCCACCAACAGTGTAAGAGGTTTCCCCTTTCTCCACGAACTCTCCAACATTTGTTGTTTCTTTTCCTGTCCATATTTGCCATTCTATCTGGTGTAAGGTGGTATCTCAGTGTGGTTTTGATTTGAATTTCTCTGATGGCTAATGATGATGGACATTTTTTCATGTGTCTATTAGCCATTTGTATGTCTTCTTTTGAGAAGTGTTTGTTCATGTCTTCTGCCCATTTTTTGACTTGATTATTTGTTTTTTGGGTGTTGAGTTTGAGAAGTTCTTTACAGATCTTGGATACCAGCCCTTTATCTGTGGTGTCATTTGCAAATATGTTCTCCCATTCTATGGGATGCCTCTTTGTTTTGTTGACTGTTTCCTTTGCTGTGCAGAAGCTTTTTATCTTGATGAAGTCCCAAAATTTCATTTTTGCTTTTGTTTCCCTTGCCTTTGGAGACATGTCTTGAAAGAAGTTATTGTGGTCGATGTTAAAGAGGTTACTGCCTATGTTCTCCTCTAGGATTTTGATGAATTCCTGTCTCACACTGAGGTCTTTCATCCATTTTGAGTTTATCTTTGTGAATGGTGTTAGAGAATGGTTGAGTTTCATTCTTCTGCATGTGGCTGTCCAATTTGCCCAGCACCATTTATTGAAGAGACTGTCTTTTTTCCATTGCATGTTTTTTCCTGCTTTGTCGAAGATTATTTGACCAGAGAGTTGAGGGTCCATATCTGGGTTCTCTATTCTGTTCCATTGGTCTATATGTCTGTTTTTGTGCCAGTACCATGCTGTTTTGGTGATCACTGCTTTGTAATATAGCCTGAAGCCGTGCAATATGATGCCCCCAGCTTTGTTTTTCTTTTTCAAAATTTCCTTGGCGATTTGGGGTCTTTTCTGATTCCATACAAATATTAGGATTGTTTGTTCCAGCACTTTGAAAAATGTCATTGGAATTTTGATCAGGATGGCATTGAAGGTATAGATTGCTCTGGGTAGCATAGACATTTTAACAATGTTTATTCTTCTGATCCATGAGCATGGAATATTTTTCCATCTTTTTGTGTCTTCTTCAATTTCTTTCATGAGTGTTCTGTAGTTCCTAGAGTATAGATCCTTTACCTCTTTGGTTAGATTTATTCCGTGGTTTCTTATGGGTTTTGGTATTGTAAACGGAATTGTTTCTCTAATTTCTCTTTCTACAGTTGCATTGTTAGTGTATAAGAAAGCAACTGATTTCTGTGCGTTGATTTTGTATCTTGCCACATTTCTGAATTGCTGTATGAGTTCTAGTAATTTGGGGGTGGAATCTTTTGGATTTTCCACATAAAGTATCATGTCATCTGTGAAGAGAGAGAGTTTGACTTCTTTGCCAATTTGAATACATTTTATTTCTTTTTGTTGTCTGATTGCTGTTGCTAGGACTTCTAGTATTATGTTGAACAATAGTGACGAGAGTGGGCATCCTCGATGTGTTCCTGATCTTAAGGGTAAGGCTCTCAGCTTTTCCACATTGAGGATGATATTCGCTCTGGGTTTTTCATAGATGGATTTTATGAACTTGAAGAATGTTCCCTCTATCCCTATACTCTGAAGAGTTTTAATCAGGAAAGGATGCTGTATTTTGTCAAATACTTTTTCTGCATCTATTGAGAGGACCATACGGTTCTTCTCCCTCCTCTTATTAATGTGTTCTGTGACACTGATTGATTTGCGAATGTTGAACTACCCTTGTATCCCTGGGATAAATCCCACTTGGTCATGGTGGATGATCCTTTTAATGTATTGCTGGATCCTATTAGCTAGGATTCTGTTGAGGATTTTGGAATCCGTATTCAGCAGGGATCTGAGTCAGAAACTCTCCTTTTTGATGGAGACTTTGCCTGGTTTGGGGGTTAAGGTACCGGGCAGGCCCTTTCAGGATCTGAGGCTTCCACACATGACCACCGACACCCATGCCCACCGTCCACCAGATAAACACAGACCCAACCCACAACATACACACATGTACACACAAAACACACACAAACTACACAAAGAATCAAGCCCACGGCAACACCCACCCAAATGCCCATTCCACACACACACACAAAGACACACACACACAAAGACACACACAAACACTCCCACACTGACTTCCACCGCCACACAGACTATCACGTCCCTGGCCGTGCAGACTTGCCCATGGGGCCTCTTGCCCAACTGCACCCAGCCCTACCTGTGGGACAGAGTGACAGGACAGGCAGAGGCAAGGCTGCGCCCCGGATGCATTCTGAGCAGTGTGGCGACCTGAGCACTTGGACCCTTTTGTCACATGTGTGTGCCCTTTGTCCCCACTTCTCAGGTTCGGTGTCCACGATGGGCTCGCTGTTGGCCCAGAGAAGGGTTTCCTGTGCTTGGATGCACGGAGGTTGGGCGGATGGCCGGAAGAAGTCTTGTGCAGCCCAGGGTGAGCACCCTGCGGATGCAACGCAAAGACAGTAAGCCTTCCAACATCTCAGGCGGAGACGTTGGCTGTAGGATTTCCTTGGCCCACCTGAGAGCCTGCCAATCCGTGTGTGCCTGATGACGTGCGGGGTCTGGCTTCAAGAGAGGATGGAGCGTTCCTCTTGCTCAGTGGCTTGGATCTGGACGGTCGAGGCTGCTGGAGGGCACTGAGGCCATCAGCTCAAACCTCTGAGCCAGGCCCAGCCGGCCTCGTTCGATGTGCCAGGAGGCCCAGAATGTGCTCGGATCGATGATGACTCCCTCATTGTGCATTCCTTGGAAAAGCTGAACAAAATGAGTGAGAACTCCCTACCGTCGTTCTCATCGAAACTGAGGTCCAGCATGTTGTCTCCCCAGGGAAGGTAGGAGTGAGGGACAGCTTCCCCTCGGTCACACTGTCGCAGGCACCACCAGCACCGACCACCAGCACCAGCACCAGCTCCAGCACCAGCCCCAGCAGCTCCCAAGGGCCTCTGCATCAGAGAGCCTCGCGGAGGGCTCCGGGTCTGCGAGGCGTTTCCCCTCCTTAGCTGGGTGTTCACAGCGCAGAGGTACTCAGGGCTGTGGCCAGGCTTTGGTGGCATGTCGGGCAGCTGGTATGCCTGCCATAGGAGTCCCATTGCGCGGCCTTGGCACAGGCCGTGAGAGTGTGTGTCCCAGAGCAGCGTGCGCCAGGGTGGCACTTCAGGCAGAAGTCCTGGCGGTGTGTGCGGTGGAGCCTGGTTGCGGCAGCTCCCATAGGTGCAGAGGAGAGCCCCGGGCCGGGGAAGCGGCGATCCCTCCTGTGCGCTTTGGACTGGTGACGTCCGTGGAGCGCCCCTCGGTGTAGGAGCCCGAGGGTAGGGGCACGAGGCGAGGCCACTGCACTCGACAGCGCCCGAGTATCTCCCAGTGGATGCCCACAGAGGCCATGTGGGGCCGCCTGTGTGTGGGCGCAGGGTGCAAATGGTGCCTCGGTGCTGGCTCTTGCCCTGGCCAGGAATGGCGTGGACCGGGCAGGACCGTTGATGCAGTGACTCCGGGAAGGCGCGCAGCCTTATCCGGTGGTTGTGTTCCGAGAAATCCGGTCATGGTTTTCTGGGTTGTGGGCACCCTATCCCCTCCCTGTCCACGTCATGGAGGCCACCTGTTGGCCACCGACCCGGCTTCAAGGTGTCTCAGTCCAGCACTGTAGTCCCTGACCGGTGTGCCCCTGCGTTCTCCGGGTCCAAGGAGCGGCGCGCTATGGGCGTCTTCCCTGAGTCTCGAAAGGGTGCGTAGGTGACGATGCATAGACTGGCTGCGCCTGTGGCACCTTGCTTAGCCACACAGAGATGGGGAGACCTTGTCTCCCTGGCCTGAGGCCCCTGAGGTGAAGGTGTGTTCCCGGGAGGGTCCCTTTGACTGGGAGCCAGGGGAACCCTAATCCTGCTTTGGGGGGCGGGATCTAGACCTCTCCTTACTAGCCTGTGTGCCAGGCAGGGCAGGGCAGGCGGCGAGTGCACCGATGGCAGCCAGGAGCAGCGCCCTGGCCACTTGGGGAGCTGGTCAAACGTGCAGATCTCCTTGGCCTGTGGAGCCGTCTTCCTTTTGTCACATCTGTTGCCATTGTGGCAGCGGGCATGGAGATCCACAGAGACCATGGTGCTGTTCCTGTGTCGAGCAAGGGGCCCTTCCTTGCATCCCACAGGGTGGTGGACTGTACCGTCCACAGCCCTTGTGGGTGTCCTTGCTGAAGATCCCTGCACCAGACGTGTGAGTCCAGGTGGACAACGCTGGCTGGTGGATGTGTCAGTGCAGACATGAAGACGCGGCCGTGGACAGGGTCGCCAATGAGTATACATTTGCTCGGGGGCAGGGCCCATGAAGCCGCTGGCCGTGGACCCGCCAGTGCCCTCAGTGGGAATGGGCCCTGGGTTCAGTCCGCTGGTACGCTGGCCCTCGGCGGGTTAGGGCACCGCTTGCCAAGGGCTGAGCTGCCTGTCTCGCGAGGGCGGTTGGGCCAAGTACGCAAGCCACAGCGCCTGGCCTGGAGTCCAGGGCCACTCCCCTCCCTAGTGCGTTGGTCTTCATTGGGCTTTCCCCGGCATCCCAGGGTGGCCAGCATTCCCGTGGGCCCTTGGGTTTTGCCGGTGGACACTGAGGTGCAGTCACTTTGGGACAGCTAACGGGCTGACCGAGTCTACGTTGACGTCACGTCCCGAGTCGGAAGCGGGTGCAGGTAGAGATGGCGTGCCGTGCTTTGCCAGTGTGACTTTGAGACAGGGAGCCTCAGGCCATTTTCAGACACCCCAAAGGGTCAAACGGGCGACTGGAGATTCAGTGGCACTGATCTTGTGACGTTGCATGACAGGACGTGAGGCCAGGTTTCCACGTACTGGGAAGGTTCTTTCAGGAGCTAGGGCCTCCACACATGACCAACAATACGTGTGCCCACCACCCACCAGACAGCACAGACCCGCCCCCCACACACCCAAGCCCACACGAAACAGACACGAACTACAGAGAGTTACAAGCCCACGTCCACACCCACCCAAACTGCCCTTCCGCAGACTCACACACACTCCCAAACTGACTCCCACGGCCACACAGACTCTCGTGCCTGTGGCCCTGGAGAGTTGCCACGGGGCCTCTTGCCCAAGTGCACCCAGCCCTGCCTGGGGGACAGAGGGACAGGACAGGCAGATGCGAGGCTGCCCCCTGGATGCATTCTGAGCGGTCTGGCGACCTGAGTACCTGGATCCTTTTGTCACACGTGTGTGCCCTTTGCCCCGCTTCTCAGGTTCGATGTCCACGCTGGGCTCGCTGTTGGCCCAGAAAAGAAGGCTTTCCTGTCCTTGGATGTGCAGAGGTTGGCCGGCTGGCCGTAAGAAGTGTTGTCCAGCCCAGGGTGGTCACCCTGCGGATGCATCGCTAAGACGGTAAGCCTTCCATCGTCTCAGGTGGAGGCGTTGGCTGTAGGATTTCCTTTGCATGGCTGAGAGCCTCCCAGTCCGCGTGTGCCTGCTGGCATGAGGGGTCTGGCTCCAAGAGAGGACGGAGCATTCCTGTTGCTCAGTGGCTTGGCTCTGGAGGGTCGAGGCTGCTGGAGGGCACTGAGGCCATCGGCTCTAACCTCTGAGCCGAGCCCAGCCTGCCTCGTTCGATGTGCCAGGAGGCCCCGAATGTGCTCGGATCGATGATGACTCCCTCATTGTGCATTCCTTGGAAAAGCTGAACAAAATGAGTGAGAACTCCCTACCGTCGTTCTCATCGAAACTGAGGTCCAGCACGTTGTCTCCCCCAGGGAAGGTAGGAGTGAGGGACAGCTTCCCCTCAGTCACACTGTCGCAGGCACCACCAGCACCAGCACCAGCCCCAGCATCAGACTCAGCAGCTCCCAAGGGCCTCTGCATCAGAGAGCCTAGCGGAGGGCCCCAGGTCCACGAGGAGTTTCCCCTCCTTAGCTGGGTGTTCACGGTGCGGAGGTACTCAGGGCAGTGGCCGGAATTTGGTGGCGTGTCGGGTAGCTGCCATGCCAACCATAGGAGTCCAATTGTGCGGAGTTTGCATAGGTCCTGAGAGTGCGTGGCCCGGTGCAGCGTGCGCCAGGGCAGCCCTTCAGTAAGAGGTCCTGGCGGTGTGTGCGGTCGAGCCTGGTAGAGGCAGCTCCCATGGGTGCAGAGGAGAGCCCCGGGCCGGGGAAGTGGCGATCACTGCCATGCCCTTTGGCCTGCTGACGTCCGCGCAGCTCCCCTTGGTGTAGGAGGCCGAGGGCAGAGGCTCGAGGCGAAGCCGGTGCACTTGACTGTGCCTGAGTGTCTCCAAGTGGACTCCCACAGTGGCTACATGGGGCTGGCTGTGCTGTGGATGCAGGGTGCAAATGGCGCCTCAGTGCCTGCTTTTGCCCTGGCCAAGAATTGTGGGGCCAGGGAGGACTGCTGGGGCGGTGACTCTGGGAAGGGGCGCGGTCCTCTCCGCTGGTTTTGTACCGAGAAATCCAGCCATGGTTTCGTGGGTTGTGGGCACCCTACCCCTCCCTGTCCACATCGCGGTGGCCACCTGGTGGCCACCGGCCCCGGCTTCAAGGTGCCTTGGTCCAGTGCTGCAGTCCCTGACTGGTGTGCCCCTGCAGTCTCCGGGTCCAAGGACCGGCGATCTATCTGTGTCTTCCCTGAGTCTCGAGGGGGTGCATAGGCAACGATGTGCAGACTGGCTGCACCTGAGGCACCTTGCTTAGCCCCCCGGGGATGGGGAGACCTTGTCTCACTGGGCCTGCGGTTCCTGAGGTGAAGGTGTGTTCCCGAGAGTGTCCCTTTGACTGGGAGCCAGGGGAACCCCAATCCTGCCTGGGGGGCAGGATCGAGACCTCTCCTTGCTACCCTGCATGCCAGGCAGGGCAGGGCAGGCCCCGAGTGCACTGTTGGCAGCCAGGCACAGCTCCCTGGCCTCTTGGGGAGGTGGTCAAACGTGCAGCTCTCCTTGGGCTACAGAAATGTCTTTCTTTCATCGTGTCTGTCGCCACCACGGAGACCTTGGTGCTCTTCCTGTGTCGAGCGAGGGGCCCTTCCTTGCATCCCACAGGGTGGCGGACTTGACCGTCCAGTGCCCTTGTGGATGTCCTCGCTGAAAATCCCTGTGCCGAATAAGCGAATCCAGGTGGACAACTCTGGCTGGGGGATGTGCCAGTGCAGCCACGAAGACGGGCCGTGGACAGGGTTACCGAGTGATGGCACATTTGCTCAGAGGCAGGGCCCACGAAGCCGCTGGCCGTGGACACGCCAGTGCCCTCAGTGGGAGTGGGCCCTGGGTTCAGTCCGCTGGTACGCTGGCCCTTGGCGGGGCAGGGCACTGCTTGCCAAGGGCTGTGCTGCCTGTCTCGCGAGGGCGTTTGGGCCGAGTCACAGGCCACGGCGCCTGGCCTGGAGTTCAGGGCCCCTCCCCTCCCTAGTGCGCTGGTCTTTGTCGGGCTTGCCCCGGCATTCCAGGGCTGCCAGCATTCCCGTGGGCCCTTGGGTTTTCCCGGCGGGTGCTGAAATGCAGTCACAGTGGGACACCTAGTCGGCTGAACGAGTCTACGTCGACGTCGCGTCCCGGGTCGGAAGCGGGTGTAGGTAGAGACGGCATGCCGTGCTTTGCCAGAGTGACTTTGAGACGGGGAATCTTGGGCCATTTTCAGCCACCCCAAGGGGTCAAACGGGCGACTGGAGATTCAGTGGCACCGATCTCGTGCCATTGCGTGGCAGGACACGAGGCCTGGTTTCCACGTACTGGGAAGGTTCTTTCAGGAGCTGAGGCCTCCACACTTGACCAGAGACATGTGTGCCCATCACCCACCAGACACGCACAGACCCGCCCTCCACACACTCATGTCCACACGAAACAGACACGAACTACAGAGAGTTACAATCCCACGCCCACACCCACCCAAACTCCCCTTCCGCAGACTCACACACTCCCACACTGACTCCCACGGCCACACAGAATCTCGTGCCCATTGCCCTGCAGAGTTGCGCGTGGCCATCTTGCCCAAGTACACCCAGCCGTGCCTGTGGGAGAGAGGGACAGGACAGGCAGAGGCGAGGCTGCCCCCTGGATGCATTCTGAGCATTCTGGTGACCTCAGCACCTGGATCCTTTTGTCACATGTGCGTGCCCTTTGTCCCCACTTCTCAGGTTCGGTGTCCACGCCAGGCTCGCTGTTGGCCCAGAGAAGAAGGCTTTCCTGTCCTTGGATGCATGGAGCTTGGCCGGCTGGCCGGAAGAAGTGTTGTCCAGCCCAGGGTGGGCGCTCTGTGGATGCATCGCTAAGACGGTAAGCCTTCCATCGTCTCAGGCGGAGGCGTTGGCTGTAGGATTTCCTTCACCTGGCTGAGAGCCTGCCCGTCCACATGTGCCTGCTGGCATGAGGGGTCTGGCTCCAAGAGAGGACGGAGCGTTCCTGTTGCTCAGTGGCTTGGCTCTGGACGTTCGAGGCTGCTGGAGGGCACTGAGGCCATCGGCTCAAACCTCTGAGCCGGGCCCAGCCTGCCTCGTTCGATGTGCCCGGAGGCCCAGAATGTGCTCGGATCGATGATGACTCCCTCATTGTGCATTCCTTGGAAAAGCTGAACAAAATGAGTGAGAACTCCCTACCGTCGTTCTCATCGAAACTGAGGTCCGGCACGTTGTCTCCCCCAGGGAAGGTAGGAGTGAGGGACAGCTTCCCCTCAGTCACACTGTCGCAGGCACCACCAGCACCAGCACCAGCCCCAGCATCAGACTCAGCAGCTCCCAAGGGCCTCTGCATTGGAGAGCCTCGCGGAGGGCTCCGGGTCCACGAGGTGTTTCCCCTCCTTAGCTGGGTGTTCACAGCGCAGAGGTACTCAGGGCTGTGGCCAGGCTTTGGTGGCATGTCGGGCAGCTGGTATGCCTGCCATAGGAGTCCCATTGCGCGGCGTTGGCACAGGCCCTCAGAGTGCATGGCCCGGAGCAGAGTGCGCCAGGGTGGCACTTCAGGCAGAGGTCCTGGCAGTGTTTGTGGTGGATCCCAGTTGCGGCAGCTCCCATGGGTGCAGAGGAGAGCCCTGGGCCGGGCAATTGGTGATCCCTCCTGTGCGCTTTGGCCTGGTCACGTCCGTCGAGCGCCCCTCGATGTAGAAGCCCGAGGGTAGAGGCTCAAGGCGAGGCTGCTGCACTCGACAGCGCCCGAGTATCTCCCAGTGGATGCCCACAGAGGCCATATGGGGCCGCCTGTGTGTGGGCACAGGGTGCAAATGGCACCTCGGTGCTGGCTCTTGCCCTGGCCAGGAATGGCGCGGACCGGGGAGGACCGCTGGTGTGGTGACTCCGGGAAGGCGCGCGGCCTTATCCGGTGGTTGTGTTCCGAGAAATCCTTCCATGGTTTCATGGGTTGTGGGCACCCAATTCCCTCCCTGTCCATGTCGCAGTGGGCACCTGCTGGCCACAAACCCGGCTTCAAGGTGCCTTGGTTCAGCGCTGCAATCCCTGACCCGTGTGCCCCTGCGGTCTCTGGGTCCAAGGAGCGGCGCTCTAGGGCATCTACCCTGAATCTCGAGGGGGTGCATAGGTGACGATGCGCAGACTGGCCGCGCCTGTGGCACCTTACTTTGCCCCCTGGGGATGGGGAGACCTTGTCTCCCAGGGCCCATAGCTCCTGATGTGAAGGTGTGTTCCTGGGAGTGTCCCTTTGACTGGGAGCCAGGGGACCCCCACAATCCTACTTTGGGGGGTGCGATCGAGACCTCTCCTTGCTACCCTGAATGCCAGGCAGGGCAGGGCAGGCCCCGAGTGCTACAGTGGCAGCCAGGCGCAGTGCCCTGGTCGTTTGGGAGCTGGTCAAATGTAAGCTCTCCTTGGGCAACGGATCTGTCTTCCTTTCCTCATTCTGTCTCCATCGTGGCGGGGGGTGTAGAGATCCAGGAGACCATGGTGTTGTTCCTGTGTTGAGTGAGGGGCCCTTCCGTGCATCCCACAGGGTGGGGGACTGTACCGTCCACTGCCCTTGTGGGTGTCCTCGCTGAAGATCCCTGCACTGGACGTGCGAGTCCAGGTGGACAACTCTGGAGGGGGGCCCAGACAGTGCAGGCATGAAGACGCGGCCATGGACAGGGTTGCCAAGTGCACATTTCTTCGGAGGCAGGGCCCCTTAAGCTGCTGGCTGTGGACGCGCCAGTGTCCTCAGTGGGAACGGGCCCTGGGTTCAGTCCGCTGGTACGCTGGCCCTTGGCGGGGCAGGGCACTGCTTGCCAAGGGCTGAGTTGCCTGTCTCGTGAGGGTGATGGGGCCAAGTGCACAGGCCGCGGCACCCGGCCTAGAATCCAGGGCCACTCCCCTCCCTAGTGCAATGGTCTTTGTCGGGATTGCCCCCGGCATCCCAGGGCTGCCAGCATTCCCGTGGGCCCTTGGGTTTTGCTGGCGGGAGCTGAGTTGCAGTCACAGTGGGACACCTAGTAGGCTGACCCAGACCACGTCCACGTTGCGTCCTGGGTCAGAAGTGGATGTAGGTAGAGACGGCGTGCCAAGCTTTGCCAGAGTGACTTTGAGACAGGGAGTCTCGGGCCATTTTCAGCTGCCCCAAAGGGTCAAACCGGCGAGTGGAGATTCAGTGGCACTGATCTCGTGCCGTTGTGTGGCAGGACGTGAGGCCCGGGTTCCATGTACAATGCAGGTTCTTGCAGGAGCTGAGGCCTCCACACATGACCACTGACACGTGTGCCCACCGCCCACCAGACACGCACAGACCCGCCCCCCACACACCCATGTCCACACGAAACAGACACGAACTACAGAGAATTACAAGCCCACGTCCATACCCACCCAAACTCCCCTTCCGCAGACTCACACACACTCTCAAACTGACTCCCACGGCCACACAGACTCTCGTGCCCGTGGCCCTGGAGAGTTGCGCACGGGGCCTCTTGCCAAAGTGCACGTGGCCCTTCCTGTGGGACAGAGGGACAGGACAGGCAGATGCGAGGCTGCCCCCCGGATGCATTCTGAGCAGTCTGGCGACCTGAGCACCTGCATCCTTTTGTCACACATGTGTGCCCTTTGTCCCCACTTCTCAGGTTCGGTGTCCACGCTGGGCTCGCTGTTGGCCCAGAAAAGAAGGCTTTCCTGTCAATGGATGTGCGGAGGTTGGCCGGCTGGCCAGAAGAAGTGTTGTCCAGCCCAGGGTGGGCACCCTGCGAATGCATCGTTAAGACGGTAAGCCTTCCATCGTCTCAGGCGGAGGCGTTGGCTGTAGGATTTCCTTTGCATGGCTGAGAGCCTGCCCGTCCACGTGTGCCTGCTGGCATGAGGGGTCTGGCTCCAAGAGAGGACGGAGCATTCCTGTTGCTCAGTGGCTTGGCTCTGGAGGGTCGAGGCTGCTGGAGGGCACTGAGGCCATCGGCTCAAACCTCTGAGCCGGGCCCAGCCTGCCTCGTTCGATGTGCCAGGAGGCCCCGAATGTGCTCGGATCGATGATGACTCCCTCATTGTGCATTCCTTGGAAAAGCTGAACAAAATGAGTGAGAACTCCCTACCGTCGTTCTCATCGAAACTGAGGTCCAGCACGTTGTCTCCCCCAGGGAAGGTAGGAGTGAGGGACAGCTTCCCCTCAGTCACACTGTCGCAGGCACCACCAGCCCCAGCACCAGCCCCAGCATCAGACTCAGCAGCTCCCAAGGGCCTCTGCATCAGAGAGCCTCGCGGAGGGCTCCGGGTCCATGGGGTGTTTCCCCTCCTTAGCTGGGTGTTCACTGTGCGGAGGTACTCAGGGCCGTGGCCGGGCTTTGGTGGCGTGTCAGGCAGCTGGCATGCCAGTTGTAGGAGTCCCATTGCGCGGCCTTGGCACAGGCCATGAGAGTGTGTGGCCCAGAGCAGCGTGCGCCAGGGTGGCACTTCAGGCAGAGGTCCTGGCGGTGTGTGCGGTGGAGCCTGGTTGCGGCAGCTCCCATGGGTGCAGAGGAGAGCCCCGGGCCGGGGAAGCGGCGATCCCTCCTGTGCGCTTTGGCCTGGTCATGTCCGTGGAGCGCCCCTCGGTGCAGGAGCCCGAGGTTAGGGGCACAGGGCGAGGCAGCAGCCTGAGTGTCTCCCAGTGGATGCCCACAAAGGCCATGTGGGGCCGCCTGTGTGTGGGCGCAGGGTGCAAATGGCTCCTTGGTGCTGGCTCTTGCCCTGGCCAGGAATGGCGCGGACCGGGAGGACCGCTGGTGTGGTGACTCTGGGAAGGCGCGCGGCCTTAGCCACTGGTTTTGTTCTGAGAAATCCTTCCATGGTTTCATGGGTTCTGGGCACCCTACCCCCTCCCCGTGCAGGTCGCGGTGGCCACCTGCTGGCCACCGGAACCAGCTTCAAAGTGCCTTGGTCCAGCGCTGCAATCCCTGACCGGTGTGCCCCTGTGGGCTCCGGGTCCAAGTAGCGGCGCTCTATGGGCGTCTTCCCTGAATCTTGAGGGGGTGTGTAGGCGATGTTGCACAGACTGGTCATGCTGGAGACACCTTGCTTAGTCCCTTGGGGAAGGGGAGACCTTGTATCCCTTGGCCTGCAGCTCCTGAGGTGAAGGTGTGTTCCCGGGAGTGTCCCTTTGACTTGGAGCCAGGGGACCCCCAATCCTGCTTTGGGGGGTGGGATCGAGACCTCTTCTTGTGCCCTCTCCCTTGTGCATCGCCCTGGCTGCTTGGGTTGCTGGTCAAATGTGCAGCTCTCCTTGGGTAACGTAGCTGTCTTCCTTTCCTCGCGTCTGTCGCCATCATGGTGGCACGTGTACAGATCCACCAAGACAATGGTGCTGTTCCTGTGTCGAGCGAGGGGCCCTTCCTTGCATCCCACAGGGTGGTGGACTGTACCGTCCACTGCCCTTGTGGGTGTCCAGGCTGAAGATCCCTGCGCCAGACGTGCGAATCCAGGTGGACAACTCTGGAGGGGGGCCAAGCCAGTGCAGGCACGAAGATGCGGCCGTGGACAGGGTCACTGAGTGACTGCACATTTCCTCGGAGGGAGGGCCCACAGAGCCGCTGGCCGTGGACACACCAGTGCCCTCAGTGGGAATGGGCCCTGGGTTCAGTCTGCTGGTACGCTGGCCCTCGGCGGGGCAGGGCACCACTTGCCAAGGGCTGAGCTGCCTGTCCCACAGGGAGTTTGGGCCGAGTGCGCAGGCTGCGGCGCCTGGCCTAGAGTTCAGGGCCCCTCCCCTCCCTAGTGCGCTGGTCTTTGTCGGGCTTGCCCCGGCATCCCAGGGCTGCCAGCATTCCCGTGGGCCCTTGGGTTTTCCCGGCGGGCGCTGAAGTGCAGTCACAGTGGGACACCTAGTGGGCTGAACGAGTCTACGTCGACGTTGGGTCCCGGGTCGGAAGCGGGTGTAGGTAGAGACGGCGTGCTGTGCTTGCCAGAGTGACCTTGAGACGGGGAGTCTTGGGCCATTTTCAGCCACCCCAAGGGGTCAAACGGGCGACTGGAGATTCAGTGGTACTGATCTCGTGCCATTGCGTGGCAGGACGTGAGGCCAGGTTTCCTCATACCAGGCAAGTTCTTTCAGGAGCTGAGGCCTCCACACATCACCACCGACACGCATGCTCACCAGCCACCAGACATGCACAGACCCCGCCACACACACCAATGTCCACACGAAACAGACACGAACTACAGAGAGTTATAAGCCCACGTCCACACCCACCCAAACTCCCCTTCTGCACACTCACACACACTCCCATATTCACTCCCACGGCCACACAGACTCTCACGCCCAGGGCCCTGCATAGTTGCGCATGGGGCCTCTTGCCCAAGTGCACGTGGCCCTTCCTGTGGGACAGAGGGACAGGACAGGCAGATGTGAAGGTGCTCCCCAGATGCATTCTGAGCGTTCTGGTGACCTCAGCACCTGGATCCTTTTGTCACACGTGCGTGCCCTTTGTCCCCACTTCTCAGGTTCGGTGTCCATGCCAGGCTCGCTGTTGGCCCAGAGAAGACGGCTTTCCTGTCCTTGGATGCGCGGAGGTTGGCCGGCTGGCCGTAAGAAGTGTTGTCCAGCCGAGGGTGGGCACCCTGCGGATGCATCGCTAAGACGGTAAGCCTTGCATCTTCTCAGGTGGAGACATTGACTATAGGATGTCCTTCAGCTGGCTGAGAGCCTCCCAGTCCACATGTGCCTGATGACGTGCGGGGTCTGGCTCCAAGAGAGGACGGAGCATTCCTGTTGCTCAGTGGCTTGGCTCTGGACGGTCGAGGCTGCTGGTGGGCACTGAGGCCATCGGCTCAAACCTCTGAGCCGGACCCAGCCTGCCTCGTTCGATGTGCCAGGAGGCCCCGAATGTGCTCGGATCGATGATGACTCCCTCATTGTGCATTCCTTGGAAAAGCTGAACAAAATGAGTGAGAACTCCCTACCGTCGTTCTCATCGAAACTGAGGTCCAGCACGTTGTCTCCCCCAGGGAAGGTAGGAGTGAGGGACAGCTTCCCCTAGGTCACACTGTCACAGGCACCACCAGCACCGACCACCAGCAACAGCACCAGCCCCAGCATCAGACTCAGCAGCTCCCAAGGGCCTCTGCATCGGAGAGCCTCGCGGAGGGCCCCGGGTCCACGAGGTGTTTCCCCTCCTTACCTGGGTGTTCACAGCACAGAGGTCCTCAGGACTGTGCCTGGACTTTGGTGGCATGTCGGGCAGCCAGCATGCCAGTTGTAGGAGTCCCATTGCCCGGCCTTGGCACAGGCCATGAGAGTGCGTGACCCGGTGCACCATGCACCAGGGTGGCGCTTCACGCAGAGGTCCTGGCCATGTGTACGGTCAAGCCTGGTTGTGGCAGCTCCCATGGGTGCAGAGGAGAGCCCCGGGTCTGGCAAGCGGCAATTCCTCCTGTGCCCTTTGGCCTGATGATGTCTGTGGAGTACCCCTCGATGTAGGAGCCCGAGGGTAAAGGCTTGAGGCGAGGCCACTGCACTCGACAGTGCCCAAGTATCTCCCAGTGGACGCCCACAGAGGCCATGTGGGGCTGCCTGTGTTGTGGGCGCAGGGTGCAAATGGCTCCTCGGTGCTGGCTCTTGCCCTGGCCAGGAATGGCGTGGACCGGGAGGACCGCTGGTGTGGTGACTCCGGGAAGGCACGCGTCCTTATCCGCTGGTTGTGTTCCGAGAAATCCTTCCATGGTTTCAGGGTTCTGGGCACCCTACCCCTCCCTGTCCACATCACGGTGGCCACTTGCTGGCCACTGGCCCCGGCTTCAAGGTGTCTTGGTCCAGCGCTGCAGTCCCTGACCGGTGTGCCCCTGCGGTCTCTGGGTCCAAGGAGCGGCGCTCTAGGGTGTCTTCCCGGAGTCTTGAGGTTGTGCATAGGCGACGATGCACAGCCTGGCCATGCCTGCGGCACTTTGCTTAGCCCCCTGGGGATGGGGAGACCTTGTTTCCCTGGGCCCGCAGCTCCTGAGGTGAAGGTGTGTTCCCGGGAGGGTCCTTTTGACTGGGAGCCAGGGGACCCCCAATCCTGCTTTGGAGGGCGGGATTGAGACCTCTCCTTGCTACCCTGCATGCCAGGCAGGGCAGGACAGGCCCCGAGTGTGCTGATGGCAGCCAGGAGCAGCGCCCTGGCCACTTGGGGAGCTGGTCAAACGTGCAGCTCTCCTTGGTTAACGGAGCTCTCTTCTTTTCCTCGCCTGTGTCGCCATCGTGGTGGCGGGCGTGCAGATCCACCAAGACAATGGTGCTGTTCCTGTGTCGAGCGAGGGGCCCTTCCTTGCATCCCACAGGGTGGTGGACTGTACCGTCCACAGCCCTTGTGGGTGTCCTCGCTGAAGATCCCTGCGCCAGACGTGCGAGTCCAGGTGGACAACTCTGGAGGGGGGCCGAGCCAGTGCAGGCATGAAGACGCGGCCGTGTACAGGGTCGCCGATGACTGCACATTTCCTCGGAGGCAGGGCCCACAAAGCCGCTGGCCGTGGACACGCCAGTGCCCTCAGTGGGAATGGGCCCTGGGTTCAGTCCGCTGGTATGCTGGCCCTCGGCGGGGCAGGGCACCGCTTGCCAAGGGCTGAGCTGCCTGTCTCGCGAGGGCATTTGGGCCGAGTGCACAGGCTGTGGCGCCTGGCCTGGAGTCCAGGGCCACTCCCCTCTGTTGTGCGTTGGTATTTGTCGGCTTTGCCCCCGGCATCCCAGGGCTGCCAGCATTCCCGTGGGCCCTTGGGTTTGCTGGTGGGCACTGAGGTGCAGTCACAGTGGGACACCTAGCGGCCTGACTGAGTCCACGTCAACATTGCGTCCTGGTCAGAAGTGGCTGTAGGTAGAGATGGCGTGCCGTGCTTTGCCAAGTGACTTTGAGATGGGGAGTGTCTGGCCATTTTCAGCCGCCCCTTGGGTTCTCAATTGGCAAATGTAGATTCAGTGGCATTGATCTCGTGCCATTTTGTGGCAGGACGTGAGTCCTGACCCAAGGTGGGCAAGGGCACCACTTGCCAAGTGACTGCACATTTCCTCGAGGGCAGTCCCATACAATTGCATGACAGCAGGGCTCACCCCCTGCTCGGGTCCTGTTGTGGAACCCGCCCAAATCAGTGTTAGGTGTCTCATCTAGATAGGTTTTTTGTTGGCAGCACTGGAAATTGGGGTCTCTTGAGCTCGGGTGTTTTCTGCATTGAAGAAGTGAGGTGATCTGTATACGGCAGAGAGGTGCAATCCAGGCCATCTTGGGGCAATGGTCTGGCCTCTCCTAGAGCGGCCCAGTAGGGTGTGTTTGGCAGAGGTCAGCCTACCACACCATGCGGGTGCAGGCTGCTGTGAGTCTCTGATGCCCTCCCTGCCACCGCTCACCCCCAGCCCTGCTGCTGCCCCGGCCACAGAATCGGCCCTGGGCCCTGCTCCTCCCTTGCCGTTGTGCCTTGTCCGCTCCAGGGCAGAGAGGTTTTGGACACGGGATAGGAGAATGTCTCCTGCCAGGCTTGGGTCAGGGTTCTTCTTCAGCTACTCCCTGGAGGAGGGCATGTGGCGTGCCTTGCTGATGGGGTAGGCTCAGTGGGCATCAGGACTGGGGAAGTCATCTATGCTGACCGCATCACTTGGGCGATAGTGTCCATCCTGTGTGCTGGGGCCATCATGGTGTCTTATGGGGATGCGGTAGTCAGGTCAAAGGGCTGTGGTCCACAGGGGCCAGGGAAGCTCTCGGCAGAGATAGAGGCAGTTAGAACCGTGGTCCCGGAATGACGCATTAGTGCGACATGGGGGTTGGAGGTGGCGTGATACCCGCTGGGACAGGTCACCACTGGCCACAGGAATGCAGGAGAGAAGCCTGCCCGGGTGTCGGTGAGCCTTGGGAGGCCAGGGCACCCGTCTGCAGTGGGCTTGACGTGTTTCCTCTTATGGGGAGGCGGCAGTGCCTGGGCGTCTTGGAGTTGCCAGTGGAGTTCAGATGGGCAGGTTGAATCTGGGGTCCAGTGCCCTTTCCAACGCCCTCCCCTCCCATCCAGAGCTGACTTTGGCAGGTGTGGCAGTGAATGGTGACCTGGAGAGGCTCCCTCAGGGTGGGTAGCCAGGCCATGCAAGTTTCCCCAGAAGTTTGGGTTTCCAGCGGGAGGGCAGTGGGCACCAACTGGCAGAATGTGGCGGGGAACAGTGCCGCGAGAATTGCTCTTGGACTATAGGCTGGCGAGGCTACGGGATCAGGGTACGTGCTGACGGGTCTTTCTGCCTGGTGGCCAGACCCACACATGGTTCCCATGTGCTTGTTTTGGGGCAGAGGTGGGTACCCCAGGGTCACGGAGGTCTTGGTTGTGTTGTGAGGCCAGGTGGTGCTCCTGGTCCAAGGCTTAGCCCCTTGGGGCATGGCCCCCAGGGCAGGATCAGGCCACATCATAATGCCCTTCAGGCTTCTGGTGACCCGGGCCTCCGTGGGTGACCCTTGGATGCAGGCAGACATGCAAGTGGCATGAGAGTGTGAGGTCACCCCCTGCATGGGTCCTGCTCTGGAGCCCACCTGAACCAGTGTTAGGAGACCTCCTGCCAGATGGGTTGGTCACTGGCACCTCGGGAATTAGGGGTCTCTCGAGCCCCATGTGGCCTCTCTGCTTTGATCAAGGGATGGGATCTGGCCGAGGCAGAGAGGGCAGGAGCGTGGGTGGCCAGCTGTGGGAGGCCACTTGTGCCCCTGTGGCCCTAGGCCACGAAGGGTCCTCTCCATGAAGCTTCTGGGCTCATTGCTCCTGGGGCGTTTCCCCTTGAGCTGAGGGCAGTTCCCTTGGGCTAGCTTGCCGATGCCGTTTCGAGTCCACCTGGTGTGAATTTCACTCTCGGGATGAGTAGGTGCCACTAGTGGGTTTGCACCTGCGAGGGCCATGGCTGCTGGGCAGAGGTGTTCTGGGCTGGGACCCAGACCGTGGGAGGGCGAGGTCCACGAGATCCCCTGAAGGCCGTGCGATGGCCTGTAGGAGACCAGTGGTGGGGTGCGTGGACTGGGGACTCGTTTCTTTTGCAGGACTCTGTGCCCAGGGTGGCCCTGGCTGCCCACCCCCACCTCCTCCCCCTCCCCTGCCCGTGACCAGCTCCACTTCTGGCCACCCTTCCCTCCATCCCCCATCCCGTACCCCACGCCCCCATGCTTGGAAGCATCCACGTGTGGGTGTCTGTCCGTGGGCACGGGAGGAGCCCCCAGATTATAGGGAGAGGCAGAGCAGCGTGTCCCCGCTGTGAGGCACTGCCGTGGATGCCCACAGACCTGTCTGCCATGCTGAAGCGCACCTATCTCTTCTCCCCACATCCGAGGTGGAGGTGGCTGGACTTGGGTGTCCGTGAGCATTGGCGAGTCCCATTCAGTTTCATCGGTGATGCCCAGTCTGCATGGCGAAGACAGCCTGGGAGAGTAGCGCTGTGTGGTCTCCGGTCACGTGGGAGCTGCCAGCATAAGCGGTAAGAGACTCGCCTCTGCCTCAACCAGCTGGGGTCTTTTGTGAGGCTTCCTTGGCCGAGGATGGTTCCCTGGTCATGTGGTGGCTTGCCCTTGGGTTCTGCCGAGGGCCAATGTGTGTGAACGCATCAGCTGTCCCAGGCTGGAGCCCGGCACTTTTAACGTTCCATGTCCTGAAATGTGCTTGGATCGATGATGACTCCCTACAAATGCATTCCTTGGAAATCTGAACAAAATGAGTGACAATCCCTACCGTCGTCCTCATCGGAACTGAGGTCCAGCACGTGGCTCCACCCGGGAATTCTGAGTGAGGAACACATGCCGTCCGATAGCTTTGAGGGTAGCTAGGAGTGTGTGCCAGGTTTGGAAGTCACTGTATGGTGGGGGAAAGTCTCAGCAGCAGAGGGATGCCCACCCCCACACCTAGGGATTGCACGCCGCGACTCGGGCCGCCTGGCTGCAAAGGTCTGTCCTCTCCTAGAGTGGCCTGGGACGGTGAGGGTGGCAGAGGTCAGCACAAAAGGCCGCATGGATTCAGGCTGCCTTGGAGTCACTGAGGCCCTCCTCGCCACCGCTCACCTCCACCCCCCCCACCACCCCACCAACGGCCCCAGCCTTGGGCCCCCCCTCCCTTACCCTTGTGCCTTGTCTGCTCCAGAGCAGAGAGGTTTTGGAAAAGGGACATGAGAAGGGCCTCAGGCCAGGCTCGGGGCAGGCTTCTTCCTGAGCTGCTCCATGGCAGAGGGCTTGAGGAGTGCCTTTCTGGTAGGGCAGGCTTAGGCGGTTTCAGGAATGGGGAGGTCGGCTATGCTAACTGCATCGCCTGGGTGGCAGCATCCATCCTGTGGGCCGTGGCCATCATGGTGGCTTACAGGGATGTGGCAGTGAGGTCAAATGGATGTGGCCCACAGGCGACCATGGGAAGCCCTCGGTAGAGATAGAGGCAGTTAGA
Source organism: Mirounga leonina (assembly GCF_011800145.1). Lineage (NCBI taxonomy): Eukaryota > Metazoa > Chordata > Mammalia > Carnivora > Phocidae > Mirounga > Mirounga leonina. The sequence goes on along the minus strand of NW_023270464.1, from coordinate 4,858,421 downwards.
ACCGTGGTCCCTGGAATGACTCATTAGTGCGACGTGGGGGCTGGAGGCGGGGTGATACCCCTGCTGGGACAGGTCACGTCTGGCCGCAGGAATGCAGCAGAGAAGCCTGCCCTGGTGATGGTGAGCCTTGGGAGGCCAGGGCACCCATCTGTGGTGGGCTTGATGCGTTTCCTCTTAGGGGGAGGTGGCAGCACCTGGGCGTCTTGGGGTTGCCAGTGGTGTTCAGATGGGCAGGTCGAATCTGGGGTCCAGTGCCCTTTCCAACGCCCTCCCCTCCCCTCCAGAGCTGACTTTGGCAGGCATGGCAGGGAATGGTGACCTGGAGAGGCTCCCTCAGGGTGGGTAACCAGCTCACGGAAGTTTCCCCAGAAGTTTGGGTTTCCAGCGGGAGGGCAGTGGGCACCAACTGGTGGAATGTGGTGGCGAACAGTGCCGCGAGAATTGGTCTTGGACCAGGGGCTGGCGAGGCTGCGGGATCAGGGTATGTGCTGACGGGTCTTTCTGCCTGGTGGCCAGATCCACACATGGTTCCCGTGTACTTGCTTCTGTGGCAGAGGTGGGTACCCCAGGCCCACGGACGGCTGGGTTGTGTTCTTAGGTCAGGCGGTTCTCCTGGTCCAAGGTTCGGCCCCCTGTGGCATGGCCCCGAGGGCAGGATCGGGCCACGTTGCAGGGCCCGTTGGGCTTCTCGCATCACGGGCCTCCATACGTGACAGTTGGATGTAGGCGGACACGCAAGTGGCATGAGCGTGTGAGGTCACCCTTTGCAGTGGTCCTGCTCTGGAGCCCGCCCTAACGAGTGTTAGGTGACCTGCTGCCAGATGGTTGGTTGCTGGCACCTCGGGAAGTGGGGACTCTCAAGCCCCAGGTGGGCTTTCTGCATTGAACAAGGGAGGGGATCTGGCCATGGCAGAGAGGGAAGGAGCATGGGTGGCCGGCTGCGGGAGGCCACTTGCGCCCCCGTGGCCCTAGGCCACAAAGCGTCCTCTCCCAGAAGCTTCCAGCTCATTGCTCCCGGGGTGGTTCCCCTCGAGCTGTGAACTGTCACCTTGGGCTAGCTTGCCGATGCCGTTTTGTGTCTTCCTGGAATGCACTTCACTTTCAGGATGAGTAGGTGCTGCGAGCGGGTTTGCTACTGAGAGGGCCATTGTTGGGTAGAGGTGTTCTGGGCTGGGACCCAGACCGTGGGAGGGCGAGGTCCACGAGATCCCCCTATGGCCGTGTGGACTGTGTGTAGGAGAAAAGTGGTGGGGTGCGTGGACTGGGGACTCATTTCCTTTGCAGCACTCTGTGCCCAGGGTGGCCCTCGCTGCCCACCCCCACTTCCTACCCCTCCCACGCCCATGTCCGGCTCCGCTTCCCGCCACCCTTCGCTCCATCTCCCACCCCATACCCCACGCCCCCATGCTTGGAAGCGTCCACGTGTGGGTGTCTGTTTGCAGGCACAGGAGGAGCACCGAATCATAGGGAGAGGCAGAGCAACGTGTCCCCGCTGCGAGGCATTGCTGTGGATGCCCACAGACCTGTCTGCCATGCTGAAGCGCATCTGTCTCTTCTCCCCACTTCCCAGGCAGAGTTGGCTGGACGCAGGTGTCTGTGAGCATGGGTGAGTCCCATTCTGCCTCATCGGTGATGCCCAGTCTCCATGGCGAAGACAGCCCGGGAGAGTAGTGCTGTGTGGTCTGCGGTCACCTGGGAGCTTCTGGCATAAGCGGTAAGAGGCTCGCCTCTGCCTCAGATGGTTGGGGTCCTTCCTGAGGCCTCTTGACTGAGGATGGCTCCCCTGGGTGTGTGGTGGCTTGGCCCTCGTTCTGCCGAGGGCCGATGTGTGTGAACGCATCCACTGTCCCAGGCTGGAACTGGCACTTTTAATGTTCCATGTCCTGACACGTGCTTGGATCGATGATGACTCCCTACAAATGCATTCCTTGGAAATCTGAACAAAATGAGTGACAATCCCTACCGTCGTCCTCATCGAAACTGAGGTCCAGCACGTGGCTCCACCCGGGAACTCTGAGTGAGGGACACATGCCATCTGATAGCTTTGCGGGTAGCTAGGAGTGCATGCCAGGTTTGGAAATTACTGTATGGTGGGGGAAAGTCTCAGCAGCAGAGGGATGCCCACCCCCACACCTAGGGATTGCTTTCTGTGACTCAGGCCTTCTGGGTGCAAAGGTCTGTCCTCTCCTAGAGCGGCCTGGGAGGGTGAGGGTGGCAGAGGTCGGCGTACCAGCCTGCACGGATTCAGGCTGCCTTGGAGTCACTGAGGCCCTCCTCGCCACCGCTCACCCCCACCCCCACCGCCACCCCGCCCACGGCCCCAGCCTCGGGCCTTCCCCTTCCGTTGCCCTTGTGCCTTGTCTGCTCCAGAGCAGAGAGGTTTTGGAAAAGGGACATGAGAAGGGCCTCAGGCCAGGCTCGGGGCAGGCTTCTTCCTGAGCTGCTCCATGGCAGAGGGCTCGAGGAGTGCCTTTCTGGTAGGGCAGGCTCAGGGGGTTTCAGGAATGGGGAGGTCGGCTACGGTGACCGTATCGCCTGGGTGGCAGCATCCATCCTGTGGACCATGGCCATCATGGTGGCTTACAGGGATATGGCAGTGAGGTCAAATGGACATGGCCCACAGGCGACCATGGGAAGCCCTCGGTAGAGATAGAGGCAGTTAGAACCGTGGTCCCTGGAACGACTCATTAGTGCAACATGGGGGTTGGAGGCGGGGCGATGCCCCTGCTGGGACAGGTCACGTCTGGCCGCAGGAACGCAGCAGAGAAGCCTGCCCGGGTGACGGTGAGCGTCGGGAGGCCAGGGCGCCCGTCTGCCGTGGGCTTGACGTGTTTCCTCTTAGGGGGAGGTGGCAGCGCCTGGGCGTCTTGGGGTTGCCAGTGGTGTTCAGATGGGTAGGTTGAATCTGGGCACCAGTGCCCTTTCCTACGCCCTCCCCTCCCCTCCAGAGCTGACTTTGGCAGGCGTGGCAGTGAATGGTGACCTGGAGAGGCTCCCTCAGGGTGGGTAGCCAGGCCATGCAAGTTTCCCCAGAAGTTTGGGTTTCCAGTGGGAGGGCAGTGGGCACCAACTGGCGGAATGTGGTGGGGAACAGTGCCATGAGAGTTGGTCTTGGACTAGGGGCAGGCGAGGATGTGGGATCAGGGTATGTGCTGATGGATCTTTCTGCCCGGTGGCCAAATCCACACATGGTTCCTGTGTGCTTGCTTTTGGGGCAGAGGTGGGTACCCCAGGCCCACGGACGGCTGGGTTGTGTTCTTAGGTCAGGCAGTGTTCCCGGTCCAAGGCTCGGCCCCCTGTGGCATGGCACCCAGGGCAGGATCTGGCCACAGTGCAGGGCCCGGTGGGCTTCTAGCGATGGGGGCCTCTGTGGGTGACAGTTGGATGTAGGTGGACACGCAAGTGGCATGAGCATGTGAGGTCACCCCCTGCACAGGTCCTGCTCTGGAACCTGCCAGAACCAGTGTTAGGTGACCTGCTGCCAGATGGTTGGTCGCTGGCACCTCGGGAAGTGGGGACTCTCAAGCCCCAGGTGGGCTTTCTGCATTGAACAAGGGAGGGGATCTGGCCGCGGCAGAGAAGGCAGGAGCATGGGTGGCTGGCTGTGGGAGGCCACTTGCGCCCCCGTGGCCCTAGGCCACAAAGCGTCCTCTCCCAGAAGCTTCCAGCTCATTGCTTCTGGAACAGTTCCCCTCGAGCTGAGAACTGTCCCCTTGGGCTAGCTTCCCAATGCTGTTTTGTGTCTCCGTGGAATGCACTTCTCTTTCGGGACGAGTAGGTGCTGTGAGGCCCGTTGTTGGGTGGAGGTGTTTTGGGCTGGGACCCAGACCGTGGAAGGGTGAGGTCCACGAGATCCCCCTATGGCTGGGCGGACATCATGTATGAGAGCAGTGGTGGAGTGCGTGGACTGGGGACTCATTTCCTTTGCAGCACTCTGTGCTGAGCGTGGCCCTCGCTGCCCATCCCCACCTCCTCCCCCTCCCTTTCCCACGACCCGCTCCCCTTCCCACCACCCTTCCCTCCATCCCCCACCCCATACCCCAAACCCCCATGCTTGGAAGCGTCCACGTGTGGGTGTCTGTCCGCAGGCACGGGAGGAGCACCCGAATCATAGGGAGAGGCAGAGCAGTGTGTCCCCGCTGTGAGGCACTGCCATGGATGCCCACAGACCTGTCTGGCATGCTGAAGCGCACCTGTCTCTTCTCCCCACTTCCCAGGTGGAGTTGGCTGGCCGCGGGTGTCTGTGAGCATCGGGGAGTCCCATTCTGCCTCATCGGCGATGCCCAGCCTGTGAGGCAAAGACAGCCTGGGAGAGCAGCGCTGTGTTGTCTGCTGTCATGTGGGAGCTGCTGACATAAGCAGTAAGAGGCTCACCTCTGCCTCAGCTGGCTGGGGTCTTCCCGAGGCCTCCTTGGCCGAGGATGGCTCCCCTGGCTGCATGGTGGCTTGGCCCTGGGTTCTGCTGAGAGCCGATGTGTGTGAATGCATCGGCTGTCCCAGGCTGGAGCCCTACCCTTTTAATGTTCCATGTCCTGAAATGTGCTCGGATCGATGACGACTCCCTACAAATGCATTCCTTGGAAATCTGAATAAAATGAGTACAATCCCTACCGTCGTCCTCATCGAAACTGAGGTCCAGCACGTGGCTCCACCTGGGAACTCAGAGTGAGGGACACATGCCATCCGATTGCTTTGCGGGTAGATAGGAGTGCGCGCCAGGTTTGGAAGTCGCTGTCTGGTGGGGGAAAGTCTCAGCGGCAGAGGGATGCCCACCCCCACCCCTAGGGAATGCCCGCTGCGACTCTGGCCTTCTGGGTGCAAAGGTCTGTCCTCTCCTAGAGCGGCCCGGGAGGGTGTGGGTGTCAGAGGTCGGCGTACCACACTGCACAGGAGCAGGCTGCCTTGGAGTCACTGAGGCCCTACAACTACCACTCACTCCCATCCCCAACGCTGCCTCGGGCACGGCCCTGGTCTCGGTCCTTGCCCCAGGCAGGGCCCTGCTCCCCCCTGCCCTTGTTCCTTGTCCATCCAGGGCAGAGACTTTTGGACATGGGATAGGAGAAGGGCCTCAGGCCATGCTCGGGTCAGTCTTCTTCCTCAGCTGCTCCGTGGCAGAGGGCTCGTGGAGTGCCCTGGAAGGGCAGGCTCAGGGGGCGTCGGATTGGGGAGGTCGGCTATGCCAACCGTATCACCTGGGTGACAGCATCCATCCTGTGGACTCTGGCCATCATGGTGGCTTACAGGGACGTGGCTCTGAGGTTAAAGGGCCGTGGCCCACGGGGGACCAGGGGAAGCCCTCAGCAGAGATAGAGGCAGTTAGAACCGTGGTCCCTGGAACAACTCATTAGTCAACGTGGGGTTTGAGGCGGGGTGATCCCCTGCTGGGACAGGTCACCCCTTGCCGCAGGCACACAGGAGGGAAGCCTGTCTGGGTGACGGTGAGCCTCGGGAAGCCAAGGTGTCCAACTACAGTAGGCGTGATGTGTTTCCTCGTAGGGGGAGGTGGCAGCGCCTGGGCGTCTTGGGGTGTCTGGTGGGTTTCAGATGGGCAGGTCAAATCTGGGGGCCAACGCCCTTTCCAACGCCCTGCCCTCCCCTCCACAGCTGACTTCCGTGGGCAAGGCAGTAAATGGGCCCCCGGAGAGTCTCCTTCAAAATGGGTAGCCGACCCATGCACGTCTCCCCAGAAGTTTGGGTTTCCATCGGGAGGGCAGCGGGCACCACCTGGCAGAATGTGGCAGGGAACAGTGCCGTGAGAATTGCTCTTGGACTAGGGGCAGGAGAGGCTGTGGGATCAGGGTATGTGCTGATGGGTCTTTCTGCCTGGTGGCCAGACACACACATAGTTCTTGTGTGCTTGCTTTTGGGGCAGAGGTGGGTACCCCAGGCTCAGGGATGGCTGGGTCATGTTCTGAGGCCAGGCAGTGCTCCTGATCCAACGCACAGCCCCCTGGGGCGTGGCCCCCAGGGCAGGATTGGGCCATGTCGCAGGGCCCCATGGGCTTCTAATGACATGGGCCTCCGTGGGTGACCCTTGGATGAGGGCGGACACACGAGTGGTATGAGAGTGCAAGGTCACTCCTTGCATGGGTCCTGCTCTGGAGCCCGCGAGAACCAGTGTTAGGTGACCTCCTGCCAGATGGATTGGTCACTGGCACCTCGGGAATTGGGGGTTCTCTCGAGCCCCAGGTGGGCTTTCTGCATTGAAAAAGGGAGGGGATCTGGCCATGGCAGAGAGGGCAGGAGCGTGGGTGCCCAGCTGTGGGAGGCCACTTGTGCCCCCATGGCCCTAGGCCACAAAGGGTCCTCTCCCGGAAGCTTCCGGGCTCATTGCTCCTGGGGCAGTTCCCCTCGAGCTGAGAGGGCTGTTCCCTTGGGCTAGCTAGCTGATGCCGGTTCGTGTCTGCCTGGCGTGTACTCACTCTCGGGAGGAGTAGGTGCTGCGGGTGGGTTTGCTCCTGCCAGGGCCCCGGCTGTTGGGCAGAGGTGTTCTGGGCTGGGACCCAGACCGTGGGAGGGCGAGGTCCACGAGATCCCCCTATGGCCGTGTGGACAGCGTGTAGGAGACCAGTGGTGGGGTGTGTGGACTGGGGACTCGTTTCTTTTGCATCACTCTGTGCCCAGGGTGGCCCTCACTGCCCACCTCCACCTCCTCCCCCTCCCACGCCCGTGACCCGCTCCCCTTCCGCCACCCTTCCTTCCTTCCCCCACCCCGTACCTCATGCCCCCATGCTTGGAAGCGTCCACATGTGGGTGTCTGTCCGCAGGCATGGGAGGAACCCCCAGATCGTAGGGAGAGGCAGAGCAGTGTGTCCCCGCTGCGAGGCACTGCAGTGGATGCCCACAGACCTGTCCGGCATGCTGAAGCGCACCTGTCTCTTCTCCCCACTTCCCAGGTGGAGTTGACTGGACGTGGGCGTCCGTGAGCATGGGTGAGTCCCATTCTGCCTCATCCGCGATGGCCGGTCTGCATGGCGAAGATGGCCGGGGAGAGTAGCGCTGTGTGGTCTGCAGTCACGTGGGAGTTGGCGGCATAAGCGGTAAGAGACTCGCCTCTGCCTCAACTGGCCGGGGATCTTCGCGAGGCCTCCTTGGCCGAGGATGGCTCCCCTGGCTGCACGGTGGCTTGGCCCTGGGTTCTGCCGAGAGCCGATGTGTGTGAACGCATCGGCTGTCCCAGGCTGGAGCCCGGCACTTTTAACGTTCCATGTCCTGAAATGTGCTCGGATCGATGACGACTCCCTACAAATGCATTCCTTGGAAATCTGAACAAAATGAGTACAATCCCTACCGTCGTCCTCATCGGAACTGAGGTCCAGGACGTGGCTCCACCCGGGAACTCTGAGTGAGGGACACATGCCGTCCGATAGCTTTGCGGTAGCTAGGAGTGCGCGCCAGGTTTGGATGTCGCCGTCTGGCGGAGAAAGTCTCAGCGGCGGAAGGAGGACCATCCCCACCCCTAGGGATTGCCTGCGGTGACCGGGGCCATTTGCGTGCAGAGGTCTGGGCTCTCCTAGCGCGGCCCGGGAGGGTGCGGGTGGCAGAGGTCGGCGTACCACAGCGCGCGGGAGCAGGCTGCCTTGGAGTCACTGAGGCCCTACCACCACCGCTCACCCCCACCCCCGCTGCCGCCCCGGGGCCCTGCTCCCCCCTTGCCCTTGTGCCTTGTCCACTCCAGGGCAGATAGGTCTGTGACGCGGGACAGGAGAAGGACCTCAGGCCAGGCTCGGGGCAGGCTTCTTCCTCAGCTGCTCCATGGCAGAGGGCACGTGGCGTGCTCTGTAGTTTTCTTGGGTTGTCTGTTCTAGTCAGTTTAGTGGCCTTGTGGTCTTGTTTTTTGATATTCTGACTGCCCTTCCTGAGAGATAGTCTCCTGTGGAGTGCCTTTCATTGCCTCTTACTACGTTTTTCCCTTTCAAAAAATATTTTTATCCATTTGAGTCTGACGCCTTCATCCCCTCAGGTAGGATCCTAGTATAAATGATAGTTTTTTCATTTTTTTTTAACATGCTGTTTATGATATACTGTTTATGTGTTTTTCCGTCCCCTTCATCTTCAAACTTTGTGTATCCTTCACATTTATTGTTTTGTGGTTTTTCTTTTTCATGTTTCTATATATGCTGTTTATTCCCTTAGTATTTAGAAATCATGTATATTTCAGTGATTCAGGCTTTTTTGTTTTTTCATTTTGCATTCCTCCTTAGGATCCTTTTGTCTATATTGTGTGTTTCAGCTTTGTGTTCACATCATATTATTGATCTATCCCAATTATGAACGTGGATTATTCAGCAAAATGATTTACTTTTATGAAATTTTTTTTCTTAGTATCTTAGCATTGAAATTTCCCAGTGCTTTTTGGATTTTTTTTTTCCAGTGGAACATATTGCACCATGCCTGTCATATTAACTGTGCTTTTAAATGTCTTTTGTACAGTTCAGATGGATATCTTCTTTCTTTTGCTAGTGTTGTTGGTGTGCCACTTGATGATGACAATCTTATGGTTTTGTGGTCTTGTTCTCTTTTCCAAGTGTAGTTCCTTGGAATGGTACCTGAGGTTGTCTGTCCACATTTTATCAAATTTTTATTTGGAACAGTGTATTAAAAAACTTTTTAGTGTCCTGTGGAAGGTAGTGGATGTTATTGAAGTGTATCTCTTATATTTAGGTCATACAATGTGTCATAATTCATTTTACCCTATGTTAGTCATTAGTCTTCAGGTATGTGATTACTCATTGTGAAGACAGGAAACTATATAATCAATATATTGTGATTTAATGAATTTCACTCATACTTAACTTTCTACATATACACATATATATCCTTCTATTATTTTCCATTGTAATTATTTGTAAAATCTTAATGGAATTGAACTTTTTAAATTTGTTTTCCAAATGCCCTTTTGTTACTGAAATGTCAAATGAATAATTTTTATATTTGTTAGTGAAATCATATTTTCAGTTTTATACTACTAATTTAGTTTTTTTGACTTCCCTTATGTTATCATGTTTTCTAATGATGTGATATTGAGAATCTTAATTTCTTATCACATGTTAATTTTGTGAATATTTTAGGTTATGTTCTTTCTTCCAAGATTGGATAAAATCTTTTGATTCATACTAAGTTCATTTATTGTCTTCCTGTTTTGTCAACACTAATAATGAGCCTATCCTATGAGATTTTTAAAGTTTCTTTTTTTTTTTACAACTTCTCTTTGTTATCTGATGCTAGCTTTATTTTAGTTTGTTTCCACAGATCTTGTAGTTACAAGGTAAATATGTTTATCATCACTAATTTTAAATCTTTGTGAGACTACTACATAATGGTTTTTAATCTTTTGTTGGTATTTTTTGATTTTCTCTTCTCCTTCTATTTGTGCTGTGAGGCATTATAATCTATTGAATCATTCATAGTTTCTGTCTTTTTTTTATTTCCAGAATTTGCACTCTTTTCTTCTTAAAATAATTAAAAAATATCCAAGTAAATTAATTTATATAGTTAAATTGAAATGTATATACACAGTGAATTTTACTATCTTTTGTTTGGTTGACAAATGTACATGATTTTCATTTTTATATGTATTTATTACTACAGTTCAAGATGGACAGAAATGGGTTTCATATGAAAGAGTTTATCCTTTGACATATAGCTCTTCAGGTATAGTTCTGCCAAAATATATTCAAATGCCAATGGGAATTCTCATATCAGTAAGCATTTTTTCCTGAAGATATTGACATTCCTCTCAGGTTATTGTAGCACTTCAATGACAATGAGACTCTGGCTATTCTAATCTGCACTGGATCATCAGTGATTCTGGTTACCGTCATCAAGTCAGTGTGGATCAATGTCTCCTAGGGTAACAGAATCCTGAATGCTCAGTGTCTACCACGTATCTCATTCTGATGGTCCCTTTTATAAATGTTCCTGGATAAATGATGACTCCACAAATGGATCTTGTTGGAATATGAACAAAGTGAGTAACAAAAATAACTTCTGTGAGCTGAGGTCTACCCCATGGATCATGCTAAACAAAAATGTGGAGGGGAATTCAGTTTGGTCAGCAAGTGTTACCAAAAAAAAAAAAAAAAAAAAAAAAAAAAAAAAAAGTACTGTGGTATTTGAAAAATAACACGCTGGCATGTGCTAGAGAAAATGAATTGTAGATAGGTCTATATAACCAATTGTGGAACGATATTATAACTTTTGGCTACCAGTATCTACACATAAGTCATAAATAGATCCTGTGGAACCAACACTTAAATCATGAGTCCCATGAGAAATGTTTGTGACTACATTTGATCTATTTACGTGTTTGAGCTCCCGGAATCTTCTGAGTCATGATCAGTGTCTTTGGGGTAATTAGATTATCAAAATCCAAAGATACTATGAAATTTTACTTGTCATTTTCTTTTAAGTGGAACAATTGTATGTAAATTGAAAAGTAGATACCTTATGTGGAATCATCATAGTATATTTTAATTTGCTTGTCATCCCAGTCACTAGAGATAATCAGAACAGTTGTTTACACATTGTTTTCTTTGCCTTTTCTATTATCTGAGCAAGAAATTTCATATACTTTCAAGTGATAACTTCAACTACATGCTAGATTAAACATTTTTAGATGTGAGATGATTATATTTAAAATTCTTGGATTCTTACATGAATTTCATTGGCCACTTTCATATATCATCAATGGGTTTGTAATGTGTTTAGAGAGACACCCTAGTTATAATACATAATTTTACATGAGTCTGCTGGGGAAATTTTGAGAAAAATATCTTAGAAACAATTATTTCTGTACTATTTTGATGAAAATTGTGAGCATAATTGTTCTTGTCATCAGATGAATGAATATCCATTATGAATTCTTATAACTTTTTATAACTAAATATTCCATTAGGAAAATTTTGTCTTGCAACTTCTCCAATTTCCTATGTACTTTGTAGACTGGGTATAATATTAGAATTCCATGGAATCTCATCACTGCACCAATGGAGTGCTGATTTTGAAGTGCTCCCTCATCTGGGAAGAAACAAAACTATACACTCCTGATACAATACACAGTTTATAGTAAATTTATGTATCTCTGTTGTCTTATTATTTTTAAGTCATCAAAATTTAATTGAGTTAGTGGATAGTTGGTTAATACAAACTATTATTAGTATCTGTTGGGTTATATGAAGCTTTAGTCTCCTTTATTTTTCAGATTTTACTCTTTCCTCTACTTTGAATAGCCAGAAACATCCTAGAGGAATAATAAATTAGTATATTTTTACATAAAGGTACATAGTGAGTCCTCCTGTCATATGCAGTTTTGGCAAATGGTCATATATACCTTTTATCTTTCCACAATGATAATTTTACCACAGGCAGGTGTGGACCAAAAACTGGGTTTCATATAGATGAGTTTATTCCTTCTCCTTGATGTATGACATGAAGGAAAGTATTGGGAATAATTCTGCCTTCCATCCTTACAGGCTATTGGGAATTCTAACATCAGTAAGCATTTTGTCCTGAAAGTGCTGACATTCCTCTTAGGGAATCATAACACTCCAATAAGAATAAGATTGGCTATGCTAGTCAGCCATGGGGCTGGGTCAGCATTTCCCAGGGTGATAGAATCCTGATTGCTCTAGTGTCTGTCACATATCTCATTCTAAATAGCTCTTTTATAAATATGCTTATATCAGTAAAGACTTCAAAAATGGATCTTGTAGAAATCTGAACGAAATGAGTAACAAATCTCTTCTATAAGCTGAGTTCCAGCATAGGGACCATGCAAGGCAAAAACTGTGTGGAGAATTCAATTGGTGAGGTAGTAGTACCAACAGGGTATTAAAAGCTAACCTGAATGCATAAATTAAGGGAAATGAATTGTATAGTTGTCCATAAATCTAATTGTTGGGTAAAATGGCAACATTTTACTTGCTTCACGGGTAGCATCCATATACTCATAGTAAACAGACCATGGAGAACCAACACATGAGTAATGAACTCAGTGGAAAATGACTGTGCATACCCTTAAGTCATTCATGCTATTTTCTTAGATGATGCGATCTTCTCAATGAGGAGCAGTCTATTGAGGTCTATTAGAGAGCCTATTTGAAAGAATTAATGAGTCTTATTTGGCCTTTATCTCAAGTAAAACAAACAAATGGTAATTTTAGAGTTGTTTTTATTCCTGTGAATGTTTTAGACTATATTTTAATTAGATTGATGGTAACAATCACAAGAAGCGGAATAGCTTTTTTTTTTCTTCCCTATCATCCAGGGGGCAATTTTCTAGACATTAGAATAAAGGGTTCATGTAGATAGTACATGAAACATTTTTAAAATAATAAAATAAATAAATTTCTCATTGTTGGTATTCAAGATAGATTTCACTGGCTAATATTTCTTCAGCCAATTTTATACATATTTAAAGGTGGATTATATTCATAATGAATGATGCTAAGGGGGATAATTGGGGAAACTTTGACACCAGTACCTTCTAAATAAAAGATGACTATCTATGGTACTCCGTTTCAAGGAGTGAGTATAATTTTCTTGTCAGGTAGGTTGTCACATGCATATCTATATATTTAATTCCTTGGAACCTATTAATTATAAATATTCAATTAGTAAGGTTTTCTTTTCAACTTCCCTAACTTCCTCCAAGTGTTATTGGTTGGAAATGACATTGGAATTGCTTGAAATTTTTCATTCCACACCATTGGAAGTGTTGATGTTGTTACTTTTACAAATTTCCCTTTCTAGAAATGACCAGAACACTGATTTCCAAAGGTGACGTGTTATACACAAACAACGAATCATGGAACACTACATCAAAAACTAATGATGTACTGGGTGAGAGGAGCAAAATGGCGGAGGAGTAGGAAACCTGGATTTCATCTGTTCCCAGGAATTCAGCTGGTTAGGGGTCAAACCATTCTAAACACCTACGAACTCAAAAGGAGATCGAAGAAAAGAATAGCAACAACTCTCTGAACAGAAAAGCGACCACTTTCTGGAAGGTAGGACGTGTGGAGAAGTGAATCTGAGGCGATATTCGGGAAGATAGAGGGTGGGGGAGGGGGCCTCTGTTGGCTGATTCTGGCAAGTGATAGAGCAGCAGAGCTCAAAATCAGAACTTCTAAAGTTGGCTTTGCTGAGGGACATTGCTCCAGTGGCTAAGCGGGGGGTGGAACTCTCGCTGGGACAGTGTGGTCTCAGGACCCTCGGGGTCACAGAAAGACTGGGGGTGCCTGAGTGTGGTAGAGCTCCCAGGTATTGGAGCAGGGAAGCCAGCTGCAGAGACAGAGCCAAGGAGTGGGCTCTCAGCTCCAGGTTGCCATAAACTGTGATCCACGGCACAGTCGGGCCACTGGTTCTCCAGCAGGGACCCAACAAGCAGCAGATCTGGGGAGACTCCCCTTCCTCCTCCCAGGAGGAGTGGTGCAGGAGCACACTGCAGGGATTGGCTGGGATTGGAGACTCCACAGGGGGTCGTGAGCCAAAGATAGAAAAGCTTGGTCATAGGCTGGGTGAACACAGAGTGCGGCCAGATACTGGGGAGAGAGGAGTGATTGACTGCTTTTATCTGGGGGCTCACTGAGGAGTGGAGCCCCAAGTTCTCGGCTCCTCCGGGGAGGATATTGGGAGGCCACCATTTTCACTCTCCTCCTTCAAAGCTGTACGAAAAGCTTACAGAGAACAAAAGCTCCCAAGAGCAAACCCGAGCAGATTACTTAGCCCAACCCGGAAAGGGCGGGGCAATTCTGCCTCCAGCAAAGACATTTGGGAACCACAGCAACAGGCCCCTCCCCCAGAAGATCAGCAAGAACAGCCAGCTAAGACCAAGTTTACTGATCAATGAGAATGGCAGAACTCCAGCGCTAGGGGAATACTGCACATAGAATTCATGGCTTTCTCCCCATGATTCTTTAGTCTTTCAAAGTTAACTTTTCTTTTGAATTTTTCTTTTTCCCTTTTTCAATGAACATCTTATCAATCCCTTTTTTAAAAAATCTTTTTTTTTTTATTTTTCACTTTTAGAGTCATATCCTATCCCTTCATAGTAGTTAACCTTATTTTTGGTATATATATATAAGTTGTTCTCTCTTTAAAATTTTGGGATATAGTTGCTTCTAACAGATCAAAATATACCCTAAATCTCTAGTGTATGGTTATGTTCTAGTCTCCTTCCTGATCACATTCTCTCCATTTTTTAAAAAATCCTCTTCTTTCTTTTTTCAACCAACTTCTTATCTTATCAATTCCTTTTTAAAATCTTTTATAATTTTCATCTTTACAATCATAGTCCATCCCTTCATCATATTAACCCTTATTTTTTGTACATGTATAAGTTTTACTTTCTTTAAAATTTTGGGAGGCACTTACTTCTAACAGACCAAAATATGCCCCAAATCTAGTATGCGGCACTGATCTATGCATCAGCCTGATCATATTAGATCATATTCTGTTTTTGTTGTTGTTGTTGTTGTTGTTTTGTGTTTATTTGTTTTTATTTTTTTCGTTACTTTTTTCTTTCTTTTTCCCCGGTTTCAGGTCTTTCCTGATTTGTTTAGTGTATCTTTTCTGGGGACGTTGTTACCCTGTTAACATTTTGTTCTCTCATTCATGTATTCCCTCTGAATAAAATGACAAGGTGGAAAAAATCACCTCAAAAAAAAGAACAAGAGGCAGTACCGACTGCCAGGGATTTAATCAATATGGACATTAGTAAGATGTCGGAACTAGAGTTCAGAATGACGATTTTAAAGATACTATCTGGGCTTGAAAAAAGCATGGAAGATATTAGAGAAGCCCATTCTGGAGAAATAAAAGAACTAAAATCTAAACAAATCAAAATCAAAAAGGCTGTTAATGAGGTGGAATGCAAAGTGGAGACTCTAACTGCTAGGATAAATGAGGCAGAGGAGAGAATTAGTGATGTAGAAGACCAAAAGATAGAAAATAAAGAAGCTGAGAAAAAGAGAGATAAACAACTATTGGATCACAAGGGCAGATTTCGAGAGATAAGTGATACCATAAGGTGAAACAATATTAGAATAATTGGGATCCCAGAAGAAGAAGAAAGAGAGAGAGGGAAGAAGGTTTTTGGAGCAAATTATAGCAGAGAACTTCCCTAATTTGGAAAAAGAAAGAGGCATCAAAATCTAGAAGGCACAGAGAACCCCTTCAAAATCAATAAAAATAGATCAACACCCTGACATCGAATAGTAAAACTTACAAGTCTGAGAGACAAAGAGAAAGTCCTGAAAGCAGCTCAGGAGAAGAAATCTGTAACCTACAATGGTAGAAATATTAGATTGGCAACAGACCTATCCACAGAGACCTAGCAGGCCAGAAAGACTGGCATGATATATTCAGAGAATTAAATGAGAAAAATATGCAGCCAAGAATACTATATCCAGCTAGGCTGTCACTGAAAATAGGATAGATAAAGAGGTTCCAGGACAAACAAAAACTAAAGGAATTTGCAAACACAAAACCAGCCCTACAAGAAATATTGAAAGGGGTCCTCTAAGCAAAGAGAGAGCCTAAAAGCAACATAGACCAGAAAGGAACACAGACAATATACAGTAACAGTCACCTTACAGGCAATACAGTGGCACTAAATTCCTATCTTTCAATAGTTACCCTGAATGTAAATGGGCTAAATGCCCTAATCAAAAGACACAAGCTAACAGATTGGATAAAAAACCAAGACCTATCGAATGCTGTCTGCAAGAGACTCATTTTAGAACCAAAGACACCCCCAGATTGAAAGTGAAGGGGTGGAAAACCATTTACCATGCTTATGGACACCAAAAGAAAGCTGGGGTGGCAATCCTTATATCAGACAAATTAGATTTTAAACCAAAAACTTTAATAAGAGATGAGGAAGGACACTATATCCTATTTAAAGGGTCTATCCAACAAGAAGATCTAACAATTGTAAATATCTATGCTCCTAACATGGGAGCAGCCAATTATATAAACCAATTAATAAAAAAATTAAAGAAACACATTGACAACAATACAATAATAGTGGGGGACTTTCACATCCCCCTCACTGAAATGGACAGATCATCTAAGCAAAAGATCAACAAGGAAATAAAGTCTTTAATGACACACTGGACCAAATGGACTTCACAGACATATTCAGAACATTTCATCCCAAAGCAACGGAATACACATTCTTCTCTAGTGCCCATGGAACATTCTCCAGATTCGATCACATCCTAGGTCATAAATCAGGTCTCAACCAGTACCAAAAGATTGGGATCATTCCCTGCTTATTTTCAGACCAAAATGCTTTGAAACTAGAACTCAATCACAAGAGGAAAGTTGGAAAGAACTCAAATACATGGAGGCTAAAGAGCATCCTACTAAAGAATGAATGGGTCAACCAAGAAATTAAGGAAGAATTAAATAAATTCATGGAAACCAATGAAAAAGAAAACACGACTGTTCAAAATCTTTGGGATGCAGCAAAGGCAGTCCTAAGAGGAAAGTATATAGCAATACAAGCCTTTCTCAAGAATCAAGAAAGGTCTGAAATACACAACCTAACCCTACACCTAAAGGAGCTGGAGAAAGAACAGTAAATAAAGCCTGAACCCAGCAGGAGAAGAGAAATAATAAAGATAAGAGTGGAAATCAATGAAATAGAAACCAAAAGAACACTAGAACAGATCAACAAAACTAGGAGGTGGTTCTTTGAAAGAATTAACAAGATTAAGAAGATTGATAAACCACTGGCCAGACTTATCAAAAAGAAAAGAAAAATGACCCAAATAAATAAAATCATGAATGAAAGAGGAGCAATCACAACCAATGCCAAAGAAAAACAAACAATTATAAGAACATATTCTGAGCAACTCTATGCCAGCAAATTAGATAATCTGGAAGAAATGGATGCATTCCTAGAGATGTATCAACTACCAAAACTGAACCAGGAAGAAATAGAAAACCTGAACAGACCCATAACCAGTAAGGACATTGAAGCAGTCATCAAAAATCTCCCAAAAAACAAGAGCCCAGGGCCAGATGGCTTCCCAGGGGAATTCTACCAAACATTTCAAGAAGAATTAATACCTATTCTTCTGAAACTGTTCCAAAAAGTAGAAATGGAAGGAGAACTTCCAAACTCCTTTTATGAGGTCACCATTACCTTGATCCGCAAACCAAAGACCCCATCAAAAAGGAGAATTACAGGCCAATATCCTTGATGAACATGGATGCAAAAATTGTCACCAAAATACTAGCCAATAGGATCCAACAGTACATTAAAAGGATTATTCATCACGAGAAAGTGGGATTCATCCCTGGGCTGCAAGATTTCTTCAGCATCCACAAATCAATCAATGCGATACAATACATTAATAAAAGAAAGAACAAGAACCATATGATCCTCTCAATAGATGTAGAAAAAGCATTTGACAAAGTACAGCATCCTTTCTTGATCAAAACTCTTTAGAGTATAAGGATCGAGGTTACATACCCCAATATCATACAAACCATCTATGAAAAACCCACAGTGAATATCATTCTCAATGGGGAAAAACTGAGAGCTTTTCCCTTAAGGTCAGGAACAGGGCAGGATGTCCACTATCACCACTGCTATTCAACATAGTATTAGAAGTCCTAGCCACAGCAATCAGACAAGAAGAAGAAATAAAGGCATCCAAATTGGCAAAGAAGAAGTCAAACTCTCACTCTTTGCAGATGATATGATACTTTAAGTGGAAAACCCTAAAGACTCCACCCCTAAACTCCTAGAACTCATACAGAAATTCAGTCAAGTGGCAGAATATAAAATCAATGCACAGAACTCAGTGGCATTCCTATACACCAACAACAAGACTGAAGAAAAAGAAATTAAGGAGTTGATCCCATTTACAATTTTACCCAAAACCATAATATACCGAGGAATAAATCTAACCAAAGAGGCAAAGATTCTGTACTCAGAAACTATAAAATACTCATGAAAGAAATTGAGGAAGACACAAAAAATGGAAAAACATTCCATGCTTATGGATTGGAAGAACAAATTTTGTGAAGATGTCAATGCTACCTAGAGCAATCTACACATTCAGTGCAATCCCCATCAAAATACCATCCACTTTTTTCAAGAAATGGAACAAATAATCCTAAAATTTGTATGGAGCCAGAAAAGACTCCAAATAGCCAGAGGAATGGTGAAAAAGAAAAGCAAAGCTGGGGACATCACAATTCCGGACTTCTAGCTCTATTACAAACTGGAGTCATCAAGATAGTATGGTATTGGCACAAAAACAGACACATAGATCAATGGAACAGAATAGAGAGCCCAGAAATGGACCCTCAACTCTACGGTCAACTCATCTTTGACAAAGCAGGAAAGAATGTCCAATGGAAAAAAGACAGTCTCTTCAACAAATGGTGTTAGGAAAATTGGACAGCCATATACAGAAGAATGAAACTGGACCATTTCCTTATACCACACACAAAAATAGACTCAAAATGGTTGAAAGACCTGAATGTGAGACAGGAGTCCATCAAAATCCTAAAGGAGAACACAGGCAGCAACCTCTTTGACCTCAGCTGCAACAACTTCTTCCTAGAAACATTGCCAAAGGCAAGGGAAGCAAGGGTAAAAATGAACTATTGGGACTTCATCAAGAGAAAAAGCTTTTGCACAGCAAAAGAAACAGTCAACAAAACCAAAAGACAACCGATAGAATGGGAGAAGATATTTGCAAATGACATATCAGAAAAAGGGCTAGTATCCAAATCTAGAAAGAACTTCTTAAACTCAACACCCAAAGGACAAATGATCCAATCAAGAAATGGGCAGAAGACGTGAACAGACATTTTTCCAAGGAAGACATCCAAATGGCCAACAGACACATGAAAAAGTGCTCAAAATCGC
Organism: Mirounga leonina; assembly: GCF_011800145.1. NCBI lineage: Eukaryota > Metazoa > Chordata > Mammalia > Carnivora > Phocidae > Mirounga > Mirounga leonina. The sequence goes on along the minus strand of NW_023270464.1, from coordinate 4,839,526 downwards.
TCAGCCTCAGGGAAATCCAAATCAAAACCTCAATGAGATATCACCTCACACCAGTCAGAATGGCTAAAATTAACAAGTCAGGAAACGACAGATGTTGGCAGGGATGGGGAGAAAGGGGAACCCCCTACACTGTTGGTGGGCATGCAAGGTAGTGCAGCCACTCTGGAAAACAGTATGGAGGTTCCTCCAAAAGTTGAATTTAGTGCTACAATATGATCTAGCAGTTGCACCACTGGGTATTTACCCCAAAATTACAAATGTAGGGATCTGATGGGGGTACATGCACCCCGATGTTTATAGCAGCAATGTCTACAATAGTCAAACTGTGGAAAGAGCCAAGATGCCCATCGGCAGATGAATGGATAAGGGGAAGTGGTGTATATATACAATGGAATAATATGCAGCCATCAAAAGAAATGAAAGCATGCCATTTGGAATGACCTGGATGGAACTGGAGGATATTATGCTGAGCGAAATAAGTCAATCAGAGAAAGACATGTATCATATGATCTCACTGATACGAGGAATTCTTAATCTCTGGAAACAAACTGAGATTTGCTAGAGTAGTGGGGGTTGGGAGGGATGGTGTGACTGGGTGATAGACATTGGGGAGGGTATGTGCTGTGGTGATCGCTGTGAATTGTGTAAGACTGTTGAATCACAGACCTGTACCTCTTAAACAATACATTATATGTTCAAAAAAAAAAAAAGAATAAGATAGCAAGAGGGGAAGAATGAAGCGGGGGAGATCGGAGGGTGAGACGAACCATGAGAGACTATGGACTTTGAGAAACAAAGTGAGAGTTCTAGAGGGGAGGGTGTGGGGGGATGGGTTAGCCTGGTGACGGGTATTAAAGAGGACACGTTCTGCATGGAGCACTGGGTGTTATACGCAAACAATGAATCATGGAACACTACATCAAAAACTAATGATGTAATGTATGGTGATTAACATAACATAAGAAAAACTAATGTACTGTATGGTGACTAACAAAACATAAAAAAAAAAAAAGAAAGAAATAGGCAATTTCTGAAAGATGGCAGAGGAGTAGGGGACCCTATTTCAGGTGGTCCCGGGAATTGAGCTGGATATCTACCAGACCACTCTGAGCACCCATGAAACCAGCCTGAGATGTAAGAAGAGCTGGATCTCTACAAACAGAATATCACAGGCAGTTAGTTTTGAGGTACAAAGTGGAGAGCCGTGATTCTGTGGGCAGATATCGAAGGATAAACAGCAGGCAGAGGGTGCCTGGCCATCGAGATCCTACACTGCCAGTGAGTGACAGCCTCACGCACTGCAGAAGGGGCACAGACTCAGAGACCAGTACCTTTGGGAAAGGACTTTAGGGCAGCCCCTGGGGTGGAAACCTAGAGCGGTGGGGTCGTGCACACGTGAACTGCAGCCCCCCGGACAGAAACCCGGAGCGAGAGTCATGCGCACGCGAACTGCAGCATCTGAGACAGAAACCCGGTGCGCCGGGGTCACCTCTGTGAACTGCAGCCCCCGGGGTGGAAACCCGGATTGACAGAGTCACACGCAGGCAAACGGCAGCCTCCGAGACAGAAAACCAGTGTGCCGGGGTCACGCTGGTGAACTGCAGCCCCTGGGGGGGAAACCCAGAGCTGCAGAGCCCTGCGTGCGCAAACTGGGAGCGGCTGGTGGTTTTAGAAGCACAAAGGGAAGAGACGTGTCCCAACTGGAGGCAGGACTGGGGGTGCTGTGGAGGGGCGCACAACCCAGGACACTGCAGTTTATAGCAGCACAGACAGAAATGGAGACGGTGTGGTCTGGAGAGCACACTGAAGAACAGACTGCGGTCGCTCTGCTCTGAGGCAGAGGCTTGGAAACGGTCTCTTCTGCTCTGACTCGCAGAAGAGACGCAGAAAGTCACCAGGGAAAGGCGACAGAGAACAAAAGCCCCAAAGAATGATTCCCACTGAGCCTAGCCCCCACCACAGGGGCACAGAGCAGCTCTGCCGGAACAGGGTTGCCTGAGTAACAGCGGCAGGCCTCTCCCCCAGAAGACAGGCTGGGAAAACAAAAGGCTAGCAGCCCTAAGGTCCCAAGAAAACAGGTGCATCTTACTTGGGTTCTGGTCAATAATTTGGACTCTATACATTCCCTCAAACACCCATCAACAGAATGACTAGGAGGAGGAGCCCCCAAAACAGAAAAGACTCAGAGATTGTGACTTATGCTGCAGATTTACAAATGGATGCAGATATAACCAAGATGTCAGGGATGGAATTCAGGCTAGCAATTGTGAAGACAATGGCAAGAATGGAGAAACCAATTAATGGCAACATAGAGTCTCTAAGGGCAGAAATAAAAGGTGAATTGGAAGAACTTAAAAATGCTATCAGTGAGATCCAATCCAATCTAGATAATCTAACAGCTAGGGTAACTGAGACAGAAGAGAATAAGCGACCTGGAAGACAATATAATAGATAAAAAAGGAAAAGACGAGGCCAGGGAAAAACAACTCAGAATCCATGAAAATAGAATCATAGAAATAAGTGACACCATGAAGCATTCCAGTGTCAGAATAATTGGAATCCCGGAGGGAGTGGAAAGAGAGAGAGAGAGGAATAGAAGATATATTTGAGCAAATCATAGCTGAGAACTTCCCTAATCTGGGGAATGAAACAAGCATTCGAGTCCTAGAGGCAGAGAGGACCCCTCCTAAGATCAAGGAAAACAGGCCAACACCCCAGCATGTAATAGTAATACTTGCAAATCTTAGAACCAAGGAAACCATCTAAAGGGCAGTTAGGGGGAAGAGATTCCTTACGTACGGAGGGAGGAACATCAGAATAACGTCAGACCTATCCACAGAGACCTGGCAAGCCAGAAAGGCCTGGGAAGACATATTCAGGGTACTAAACGAGAAGAACGTGCAGCCAAGAATATTTTATCCGGCAAGGCTTTCATTTAGAATGGATGGAGAGATGCAGAGCTTCCATGACCAGCAGAAGTTGTATGTGACCACTAAGCTGGCCCTGCAATAAATATTAAGGGGGGTTCTATAAAAGGAGAAAGACCCCAAGAATGATATACAACAGAAATTTACAGGGACAATCTATAAAAACAACATCTTCACAGGCAACATGATGACAATTAATTCATACCTTTCAATAATCACTCTCAACATGAATGGCCTAAACGCTCCCATAAAACAGCACAGGGTTGCAGATTGGATAAAAAGACAGGACCCATCCATATGCTGTCTACAAGAGACTCATTTTGAACCTAAAGAAACATCGAGACTGAAAGTGAAGGGATGGAGATCCATCCTCTATGCCAGCGGACCTCAAAAGGAAGCTGGGGTAGCAATTCTTATATCAGACAAATTAGATTTTAAACTAAAGTCTGTAATAAGAGACACAGAAGGGCACTCTATCATTCTCAAAGGGTCTATCCAACAAGAAGTCTAACAGTTGTAAATATCTATGTCCCCAACATGGGAGCAGCCATCTACATAAGCCAACTGTTAACCAAAATAAAGAGTCATATTGATAACAATACATTAATTGTAGGAGACCTCAATACTCCACTCTCAGCAATGGACAGATCATCTAGCAGAAAATCAACAAGGAAACAAGAGCTTTGAATGATACACTGGACCAGATGGACCTCATAGATATTTACAGAACATTCCACCCTAAAAACACAGAATACTCATTCTTCTCAAGCGCACATGGAACTTTCTCCAGAATAGACCATATACTGGGTCACAAATCAGGTATCAACCGATACCAAAAGATTGAGATTATTCACTGCATATTCTCAGACCACAATGCTCTAAAACTGGAACTCAATCACAAGAAAAAATTTGGCAGAAATTCAAACACTTGGAAGTTAAAGACCACTCTGCTCAAGAACATTTGGGTCAACCAAGAAGTCAAAGAAGAACTTAAACAATTCATGGAAATCAATGAGAACGAAAACACATCAGTCCAAAACCTATGGGATACTGCAAAGACGGTCCTAAGGGGGAAATACATAGCCATCCAAGCCTCACTCAAAAAAATACAAAAATCCCGAATTCACCAACTAAGTCTACACCTTAAAGAACTAGAGAAAAAGCAACAAACGATGCCTAAGCCATGCATTAGAAGAGAAATAATTAAAATTGGAAGAGAAATCAATTAGAAACCAGAAACACAGTAGATCAGATCAACAAAACTAGAAGTTGGTTTTTTGAAAGAATTAATAAGATCGATAAACCACTGGCCAGACTTATCCAAAAGAACAGAGAAAGGACCCAATTTAATAAAATTATGAATGAAAGGGGACAGACCATGACTAACACCAAGGAAAGAGAAACAATTATTAGAAATTATTATGAACAACTATATGCCAATAAACTGAGCAATCTGGATGAAATGGAGGCCTTCCTGGAAACGTATAAGCTACCAAGACTGAATCAGGAAAAAATTGACAACATGAATAGGCCAATAACCAGTAACGAGATTGAAGCAGTGATCAAAAACCTCCCAAAAAACAAGAGTCCAGGGCCTGAAGGATTCCCTGGGGAATTCTACCAAACATTTAAAGAAGAAATAATACCTATTCTATGGAAGCTGTTTCCAAAAATAGAAATAGAAGGAAAACTTCTAAACTCATTTTAGGAGGCCAGCATTACCTTGATCCCTAAACCAGGCAAAGACCCCGTCAAAAAGGAGAATTTCAGACTGATATCCCTGATGAATATGGATTCCAAAATCCTCAACAAAATCCTAGCTAATAGGATCCAACAATACAGTAAAAGGATCATCCACCACAACCAAGTGGGATTTATCCCCCGGATGCAAGGGTGGTTCAACATTCGCAAATCAATGTGATAGAACACATTAATAAGAGGAGAGAGAAGAACCATATGGTCCTCTCAATTGATGCAGAAAAAGCATTTGACAAAATACAACATCCTTTCCTGATTAAAACTCTCCAGAGTATAGGGATAGAGGGAACATTCCTCAAGCTCATAAAATCCATCTATGAAAAACCCACGGCGAATATCATCCTCAATGGAGAAAAGGTCAGATCCTTTCCCTTAAGATCAGGAACATGTCAAGGGTGCCCGCTCTCTCCACTGTTGTTCAACATAGTACTAGAAGTCCTAGCAACAGCAATCAGACAACAAAAAGAAATAAAATGTATTCAAGTTGGCAAAGAAGAAGTCAAACTCTCTCTTTTCACAGATGACATGATACTTTATGTGGAAAACCCAAAAGACTCCACCCCCAAATTACCAGAACTCAGCCAACAATTCAGTAATGTGGCAGGATACAAAATCATTGCCCAGAAATCAGTTGCTTTCCTATACACTAACAATGCAACTGTAGAAAGAGAAATTAGAGAAACGATTCCATTTACAATAGCACGAAAAACCATAAGATACCTCGGAATAAACCTAACCAAAGAGGTAAAGGATCTATACTCTAGGAACTACAAAACACTCATGAGAGAAATTGAAGAAGACACAAAAAGATGGAAAAATATTCCATGCTCATGGATCAGAAGAATAAACATTGTTAAAATGTCTATGCTACCCAAAGCAATCTATACCTTCAATGCCATCCTGATCAAAATTCCAATGACATTTTTCAAAGTGCTGGAAGAAACAATCCTGAAATTTGTAGGGAATCAGAAAAGACCCCGAATCACCAAAGAGATGTTGAAAAAGAAAAACAAAGCTGGGGGCATCACATTGCACGGCTTCAAGCTATATTACAAAGCAGTGATCACCAAGACAGCATGGTATTGGCACAAAAACAGACATACGGACCAATGGAACAGAATAGAGAACCCAGATATGGACCCTCAACTCTATGGTCAAATAATCTTTGACAAAGCAGGAAAAAACATGCAATGGAAAAAAGTCTCTTCAATAAATGGTGCTGGGAAAATTGGACAGCCACATGCAGAAGAATGAATTCGACCATTCTCTAACAGCATTCACAAAGATAAACTCAAAGTGGATGAAAGACCTCAATGTGAGACAGGAATCCATCCAAATCCTAGAGGAGAACATAGGCAGTAACCTCTTTGACATCAGCCACAGCAACTTCTTTCAAGATACATCTCCAAAAGCTAGTGAAACAAAAGCAAAAATGAACTTTTGGGACTTCATCAAGATAAAAAGCTTCTGTATAGCAAAGGAAACAGTCAAGAAAACAAAGAGGCATCCCACAGAATGGGAGAAGATATTTGCAAATGACACTACAGATAAAGGTCTGGTATCCAAAATCTATAAAGTACTTCTCACACTCAACACCCAAAAAACAAATAATCCAGTCAAAAAGTGGGCAGAAGAGAGGAACAGACACTTCTCTGAGGAAGACATACAAATGGCTAACAGACACATGAAAAAATGTTCATCATCATTAGCCATCAGGGAAATCCAAATCAAAACCACACTGAGATTCCCACCTTACACCAGTTAGAATGGCGAAAATGGACAGGGAAAGAAACAACAAATGTTGGAGAGGTTGTGGAGAAAGGGGAACACTCTTACACTGTTGGTGGGAATGCAAGTTGGTACAGCCACTTTGGAAAACAGTGTGGAGGTTCCTCAAAAATTTAAAAATAGAGCTACCCTATGACCCAGCAATTGCACTCCTGGGTATTTACCCCAAAGACACAGATGTAGTGAAAAGAAGGGCCGTATGCACCCCAATGTTCATAGCAGCAATGTCCGCAATAGCCAAACTGTAGAAAGAGCCGAGATGCCCTTCAACAGATGAGTGGATAAAGAAGATGTGGTCCATATATACAATGGAATATTACTCAGGCATCAGAAAAGATGAATACCCAACTTTTACATTAACATGAATGGGACTGGAGGAGATTATGCTAAGTGAAATAAGTCAAGCAGAGAAAGTCAATTATCACATAGTTTCACTTATTTGTGGAAAATAAGGAATAACATGGAGGATATTAGGAGAAGGAAGGGAAAAATGGGCAGGGGGAATTGGAGGGAGAGTTGAACCGTGAGAGAGTATGGACCTGAGAAACAAACAGGGTTTTAGAGGGGAGGGGTGAGGGGGGATTGGTTAGCCCAGTGATGGGTGTTAAGGAGGGCACGTACTGCATGGAGCACTGGGTGTTATACGAAAACAATGGATCGTGTATCACTACATCAAAAACTAATGATGTATTGTATGGTGACTAACATAATGAAATATAAAAAAAAAAAAAGAAAAAATGTAATTTTCATGCTGTATATAAAATAAATAAATAAATAAATTTATTTTTCATGGATCATTCATTTATTTTTTAAAGTTTTTATTTAAATTCCAGTAGTTAACATACAGTGTAATATCAGTTTCAGGTGTACAATATATTCAACAGTTTCATACAACACCTGGTGCTCATCACAGCAAGAGCACTCCTTTTTTAAACTAGTTAATAATATAATTCGTTTTGCAAAATTTCTGTGAAACTAACCAGTGTAAGGTTTAATAATTTGTGGAGTCATCTGGGGCTTCTGTCTCATTTATTTCCAAGAATATCAGAAAAATCCTAGTAGAGTAGTAAATTAGCATATTTGTGTGCAGGTACATAATGAACCATTCAGTCTTCAGTGGTTGACAAATGGTCATGTATACTTCTCATATTTTCCTATTTTTACTCTATTTTCACAGCTCAGTGTAAACTAAAACCTTGGTTTCATATGAATAAAAAAATTATCCCTTCCTCTTGAAATGTGACAAGGAAGAAAATATTGGGAATAATTCTACCATCTCATCCTCAAGAGCCAGTAGGAATTCTACCATCAGTAAGCATTTTGTCCTGAAGATACTGACACTTCTCTTAAGACACTACAACACTCCTATTACAGGCTGGATCATTAACTGTGATGACTAGTCTCCATGAGTAAATAATATGGGTTAATGTGTCCCAGGGTGAAATAATCTGGAGTGCTCAGTGTCTGCCACATATGTCAGGATCAAGATTTTTTTAAAAAAGAAATGTGTCTGGATCTTCGATTCTCACTGGAGTCTGAACAAAATGAGTGACAAAGTCACTTCTGTGGACTGAGGTCCAGCACAAGAGATCATGTTAGCCAAAAATGTGGAGGGGAGGTTCAGTTTGGTCTGCTGGTATAACTAATAGGGACTATAGTAATTGAATTCTACCCTGATTGCATATATTAAGAATAATGAATTATATAAAGATCTTTCAATTTCTGGTTTAGGAATGACATGGCAACTCTTTTGAGTGCTTGGCTGGCAGCCTCCACACATTCATAGTAACCAGACCCTGGAGAACCAGCATGTGAGGAGAGAGACCAGTGGTAAATGGTTATGCCTACCTTTGAGCCATTCACACATTTTTCTTACATGCCAAAATCTTTAGAGTGAGGAGCAATTGACTGAGATCGACTAGGTAATCAAGGTAAAGGATGAGTCTTTATTTATTTATCTCTTAAGTAAAAGAAATATGGAAATTGAAGAGTAGTTTCTATTTGTCAAAATGCTTTAAAGGATGTTTTAATTTCCTTTCTGATGAGGTCACAAGAATTAGAATACTATTTTCCCCCTGTCACCCAAGCAGAAATGTTCTAGACATTTGAGATATGGACTCAAGTAGATGCTGCACTAGAATTTTTAATTATAAAATGATTGCATTTTCAGTTCTTGGTGTTTTAGGTAGATTTTATTGCCCAATATTCACATTTTGTTAGTGGGTTTCATAGTTAGTGTTGAAGGAGAGATCCTAGTTTTAAGCCCGATGCTGATGGAGGCCGTTTTGGGAAACTTTGAGACCAAGGTCTTGTGACCTTCAATGCTGCCCTGTTTCAAGTATGAACATAATTTTTCTTATTATATAGAGAGTCAAGTGAATATCTATGGCTTATTTTTTACGACTTGTTATTAGTAAACTTTCAATTATGGTGTTTTTGTTTGTCAACTTTCTTAATTTCCCAGTATATTTTGTAGATTTTAAGTGATACTGGAATTGGATGAAATTTCTACCACTGCTCCAATGAACTACTGATTTTGTCATTGTTACCAGTTCTCTTCTATGGGAATAATCAGAACAGTGCACTCCAGAGGTAACTTTGCAATTTTTAATAAAATTTATTATTTATTATTATTTAGGTTATTTCTATTATTTATTTTTGGCAAATAAGATTACACATGATTTTGAAGAGTCTCTTAATCCAGACAATATGAAGCCTTTATATTCTGGGTTATCTGAGACTTCTGTGTACTTTCCCTCCAGGATTTATATGCTTCCTCTTTTAAATTATATCAGAAGGGCCTACTTGAAAAATAGTATTATGATATACTTATTCATAGTAAACCTCTTACGTTGTGAATGATACAGATGGACATGTATACTTCCCATCTTTCCATAATTTTATTCTATGCTAACTTGAACATGGACACAGAACTTGGTTTCATATAAAAGCTTTTATTTCTTCCCTTTGAGACATGAAATGAAGGAAAGTTTTGGGAAGAATTCTGCATCCTATCCTCAAGGGCCAGTGGGAATTTTCATGCTGGTAAGTTTTTTTTTCCTGAAGATACCGACATTCTCTCAGGGAATTTTAACTCTTCTGGTAAGATTTTGGCTAAGCTAGTCAGTCATGAGGCTGGGTCCTTGACTGTGGTGGCTAGTCTCCATAACTGAATAGTATGGTTCACTGTGTCCTAGGGAGACAGAATCCTGAGTGTTCAGTATCTGACATATATCTCAGGATTAAAATCCCTTTTGCAAACGTACTTAGATCAATGATGGCTTCACAAATGGGTCTTGTTGAAATCTGAACAAGATGAGTGACAAAATAACTTCTATAAGGTGAGGTCCAGCACAGGGACCATGATACTAGGCAAAAAATGTGAAAGAGAATTCAATTTGGTCACCAATGGTACCAAATAAAAAGGACTATGGCATTGGAAAACTAGCATACTAACAAATGCTAGAGGAAATGAATGGTACAGAGGCTGTAAATAACCACTGTGGAATGACATAGCTACTCTGAGGGCTTGACTGATAGCTTTCATAAACCCACATTAAGCAGACTGTGGAAAACCAGCACATTAGTAGTGAACACTGTGGGAAATGGCTGTGCCTAGTCTTGAGCCATTTACACCATCTCCTCAGTCACAGTCATTTGTGAGAATCAACATAGAAATAAGAATCAGTTAGAAATAAGTTATTCAGGGCGCCTGGGTGGCTCAGTTGGTTAAGCGACTGCCTTCGGCTCAGGTCATGATCCTGGAGTCCTGGGATCGAGTCCCACGTCGGGCTCCCTGCTCAGCAGGGAGTCTGCCTCTTTCTCTGACCCTCCCCCCTCTCATGCTCTCTATCTCATTCTCTCTCTCAAATAAATAAATAAAATCTTAAAAAAAAAAAAGAAATAAGTTATTCAGGGGCATCTGGGTGGTTCAGTCTTTAAGCATCTGCCTTCAGCTCAGGTCATGGTCCCAGGGTCCTGGGATCAAGCCCCGCACCGGGCTCCCTGCTCAGAGGAGAGCGTGCTTCTCCCTCTCCCACTCCCCCTGCTTGTGTTCCCTCTCTCACTGTGTCTCTCTCTGTCAAATAAATAAATAAAATCTTAAAAAAAAGAAAGAAAGAAGTTATTCATTTTTTTGCTTATTATTTATCTCTTAAATACAAGAAATATGGGAAAATTGAAGAGTAAGTAGATCGTATTTATTAGGTGATCTTATTATGTTTTAATTTGCTTGCTAGCCCAGTTTCAAGATTAGAATTATTTTTCTTTTTCTCCTCACTCAGGGAGAAACTTTCTAGATATTTGATGATGGATTAAATTAGATATTTCATTAAACATTTAACATGAAATGATTAAATTTCCAATTCTTGGAATTTCATGTTGATATCATTGCTTAACATTCATATTCCATCAGTGGGTTTATGTGTATAAAGGTAAGTTATAATTTTAGTGAGTAATGCTTGGGGGTGGGCTTTGGGTCAGCTTTGAGACCAAGGTTTTAGAAAATTTGATTTTCTATACTACTTTTTTTCCGAGGAAAAAGCATAATTTTTCTAGTTACATAGATGGTCAAGGGAACATCTTTGTTTGATTCCTTAATTATCTGTTATCAGTAAACATTCAACTGGGAAGGTTTTGTTTCACAACTTTTTATATTTCCTCTGTGTTTTTGTGGAATGGAAGTGATTTTTTGAGTTGCATGAATACTCATCACCATTGCAAAGAAGTGCTGATTTTGTCATTTTTATCTGTTCCTTTTCTTTGAGATGGCACAAAACAATACACTCCAAGGGTAATAACCAATTTGAAATAAATTACTTTTATGGCTTATATTTTTTAATATTTTTCTGTAGTCAAGTAGATAATTGGTTTTGTGAAGTATCTGTTAATCTGGACAATGTGCGTTATTAATTATCTGGTGAACTGTCAAATATTTTGTCTCTCTTATTTCCAGGATTTTTGACTTCTCTCTTTGAATAATAACAGAAACATCCTAATAAAGTAATATGAGTTCACTTGATATGAAGGTATATTATAATCCCTTCTGTGTTGTGCATGTTTGATAAATGGACATCACATATTTCCATATTTTAGTCTATTTGCACAAGTTGATATGAACCACTATCTGGGTCTCATATGAATTGATTCCTTCTTCTTGATAGAGTTTCAGGAGGGGGTGGGGGCTGGGTGGCTCAGTAAGTGTCTGCCTTCAGCTCAGGTCATGATCCTGGAATCCTGGGATCCATCTGCCCCACATCAGGCTCCCTGCTCAGTGGGGAGTCTGCTTCTCCTTCTGCTCTGCCTCTCCCCCCACTCCTTCTCTTTCTCTCATTCACTCTCTGTCAAATAAATAAATAAAATCTTATTTAAAAACAGAGAATTCCAGTAGGAATTCTAACATTAGTAAGCATTTGTCCTGAAAAAAACTGGCATTCCTCTTAGGATACTCTAACATTCATATGACAGTGAAATTCTGACTGTACTAATCAGTTGTGAGGCTGAGTCATTGACTATGATGACTAGTCTCCATGATTAAATAATATGGCTCAGTGTGTCCCAGGGAGACAGAATCTGGAATGCTTAGTGTCTGTCACATATCTTAGGTTTAATATCCCTTTTATAAATGTGACTAGTCCAATGATGAATTAAAAAAATGGATATCATTGGAATATGAAAAAAATGAGTGACAGAAACACTTCTGTGAGCTGAGGTCTGCCAAAGGACCATTAGAGGCAAAAAATATGGATAAAGTTCAGTTAGTCAGATAGTAGTACCAGCCAGGTCTGTGGTATTTGAAACCTAAACTTATTGCATACATTAAGAAAAATGAATTGTGCAGAGATCTATAAATATCTGATTTAGAAGTGACATGGTAACTCTGAGTGCTTGGCTAGCAGCATCCATATAGTCATAATAATCAGGCACTGGGGAACCAGCACATAAGTAATGAGACTGATGAGTCACATTTTTGTCTACCATTAAGCCATTCACATGATTTCCTTAGATGCTGCAATCTTGTGAGTGAGGCATAGTCCATTGAGGTCAATTAGATAGTTCAAAAGATATTATAATTCATGAGTTACCAATATTTTTTTAGATAAAGGAAACATAATAGAAGTTGAAAAATGGTTTGTATTTGTGTGAATATCTCAGAGAGTGTTTTAATTTGCTTGTTAATCCAGTCACAATAATTCATAGTGTTTTTTTCTTGCCACTCAAAGAGAAATTTTTTAGATATTTGAATGATGGATTCAAGTATGTACTGCATTAAATATTTTTTTAGAAGAGAGGGGGTAGGGAGATGGGGTAGCCAGGTGATGGGTATTAAGGAGGGCATGTGTTGTGATGAGCACTTGGTGTTATACACAACTAATGAATCATTGAACACTACATCAAAAACTAATGATGTACTATATGTTGGCTAACTGAACTAACTAAATAATATATATATATATTTGTAACTGTGAAATTATTGCCAATTATATCCAAATCTTGGAATTTTATTGGTTGATGTTGATATTCCTTCAGTCTGTTTCATTTCTGTTTAAAGGAAGATCCTAGTTTTAATGAATGATGCTAAGAGTTCTTTGGAGAAACTTTGACTACGTCTTAAAACAAAATTACTTTGTATACCATTCTATTTCATGGAACAAGGGTACTTTTTTCTTGTCATATAGCTGGTCATTGAATGTATATAATTAATGCTTGTAAGCTTTTATCAATAAACATTGGATTTGGAAAGTTTTCTTCCTTGGCTCCTCTGACTGTCCCTGTGGTTTGTAGGTTGGAAGTAAGATCACAGTTGCATGGAATTCTTGCCACTTCACCAAAGAATACCTGATTTTGTCACTTTTACCAACTCCCTTACCTGAGAAGAAACAATGATTCACTCTCAAGGTAATATCTATTTTTTAATAAATTTTTTCCTGGGTTATTTTTATCATTTAAGGAATCATGAATTAATTAATGTTGTATAGAATCTGTCAATTTAAACAGTGTGAGGCTTTAGTAATCTAGTGATTCTTCAAGACTTCTGTTTTTTTTCCAGAATTTTTGCACTTTCTCAGTCTTTCTGTTGATCCCTCATATAGAAATTAGGCAGAGAAATGATGGCAAGGTAATTTCTCACCAGTGTGTCAGTGTTCATACCAATAAGTGTGCTTACCCAAATGCCACTAGTACTTAGCAGTGTATCCTTATGAGCACCACCCTAAAAATAGAATGAGAAGTATTTTAATTAAGAGAGCTCACTGTCTGACTTTTCTGTATACTCTCAACCCCTCTAGTTACATGTCATATTTATCGTGCCTATGTGAGCCCTGCATGCATTGCTGTGACCACAATGTGGAATTAGGTGTAGCGTAACCCTATGTATCCTCTGCAAATTGCCATGTTCCTGAGCTCAGGCAGATTAAGTGATTTTTAAACAATGGTGCTTTATTCCCCTATAATGGCTTTTTGTGATTTCCTCCTCTCCAAATCACTGGATCATTTTTGAGTATAAGATAATTCTGAGGTTGAATTGCCAGAAATATATGTGCATTGTTGTGATTGAAATTTTCACCAGGCCAACATTTTCCTGGAACTTTAAGCATACTCTGGTTGCTCATTTAATTTGTCTGGCAGAAAATGTTGGACAAAATTTGCTCTGATGGAGGCTAGAAATTAACACTATTAATATTGTTGGAATAACATTGGAAACATCCTAGGAGAACAGTATATTAGATTATTTAATAAGAAGTGCATTATTGAACCCTCCCATATTGTGCTTCTGGCAGACCAATGAACATATTTATTTCTCATCTTTCTACATTTTTACTGTATTCCCACAGGTCAACAAGGATAGAGCTCAGGTGTCACATGAAAATGTTTATCCTTTACCCTTGAGCTAGGACACAAAGGAAGGGTCCTTCCTCAAGGGCCAGTAGGAATTCTCAATAATTTTCAGTTAGCATTTGTCCCTAAAATATTGATCTTTCTTTTAAGAATTATGTAATATTCCAGTTACCATAAGACAGTCAATGATAGTCAGCTAGGAAACCTGAATCATTAATGTAGGGGCTGGTCTCCATGACTGAATAGGATAGATAACTGTGTCCCAGAGAGATGAACTCCAGAGTGCTCAGTTTCTTTCATTTTCTGAGGTACACAGTACCCTATTTTAGGAACTTGTGTGTATCAGTGATGACTATAATTGACGTCATTGAAAAATCTGAACAAAATAAGTTACACAATCACTTCTGTGAAACTGAGGTCCAGCCAGATATCCATCATAAACAAAATATGTACAAGGGGGAGATCCAGGTTTTCATTTTGTGGTACCAGGAAGAACCACAGTATTAGAAAACTAAGCAGCTGAATTCTTAAGATGGTGGAGCAGTAGGGGGATTCTATGCTTGCCCCATCCTTCAAACACAGCTAGATAGATATCAAACCATTCTGAACACCCAATAAATCCATATGGGGACTGAGAGAACAAATTGCACATCTAGAGGGAGAAAAGTGGCCACATTGTGGAAGGTAGGAGCTGTGGAGAGTTGATTTGGGGAAGAGAATTGCAGATGCTACAGAGGGGATTGAGCCCTGATCATACAGAGAGGAGAGAGAGAGAGAGAAAGAGAGGAAGAAAGAGTGAAATCAGTATGCAGGCAATTGCACAAGAAAAACTTCCCAAAAACCATTGACTGAGAAAAGGAGAGAGGCTGATTGTCACAAGATTTTACAAGCAGTGGAGCTGAAAATCTGAAGTTTTAGAAGTCCATACCATCACCAGGGTCATGCCTGACAAGCTTAGCAATGCTCCTGCGGGGAAGGAGGACAGAGGCCCAGGAGCAGACGGCATCTAAGGATCCCCTGGGTCACACCAAAAAAGGCAGTTCCCCTTCTTGGAGTGCATTTAGGAAATATGGCACTGCCTCTCAGGACAAAAATGATGGCAGGCACTGTTAAGCAGCCCTGTTAATTAACATTATCAGTGGAGGCATCTGCTGAAGGCAGCTAACCTGGAAGCCAGATTTTGGCTGTGTTTTACCATAAACTCTGAGCCCCTGCATTGTCATGCAACTACTTTTCTGGGACAAGTGGCACCAGCCACAGCACAGCAAGACCCTAACTCAGAGGATCAATGTGGGTCTGAGCTGTGCTGAGTCCCTAGAATTTGGAGTTTTGAAACCCAGCCATACCCCTGAGATAAAACACAGGAGCACTGTGCTGCCAGGCAGAGAGATGGCTCAGACACAGACAGGGTGAAAGCAAGGTCCTGATGGAAACCAGGACACAAGAGGGGAAATTGTTTGGTCTTCTATGAGGCCTCCCTGAACAGCTGCAGGTGTGAACTCCCCTCTCTGGGTACAAGAGAGTGGGGTGACACCATTTTCCCCCAAACCCATCAGCACAACAGATTTCAGTGAGCAGCACAGCACCACTAGTGGAGGCTGGAGCTACTTAAACCAATGCCCACCTCACTGTGCCCTGTGGGTACATCTTTTTTTTTTAATTTTCTAATTTTTATTTTATTTTATTTTTTAGAGAGAGAGGATGTGGGGGAGCAGAGGGAGGAGGAGAGAGAGAATCTTAAGCAGGCTCCACATCCAACTAAGAGCCTGATGCAGGGCTTGATCTCATGACCCTGAGATCATGACCTGAACCAAAATCAAGAGTCAGTTGCTTAACCAGCTAAGCCACCAAGGTGCCCCTGCAGGTGAATCTTTACTAGGTCAAGTCTGCCTAAGAATTAGCAGAGTAAGTCCCTCTCCCCCACACACATACACACACCAACTTAAAGTGCTGCAAATCTTCAGCTATAAGGTAAAATGGATCTAGCCTTTTCTAACAAGCAGACCAAAACATACCTAGTTAAAACTCAGCACACATTGGACCAGGTCCAAACACACCCCACTGAAGGCAAGGAGAAACTCTGCAGAGGACCGATCTGAGGGAAAGAGCAGCCAAACACAACAGCAGAATGTGCACAGCATACACACACACACAAAACTTCCTGAAGCACCAGGCCCTAGACAGAATGTGGCCTCTTCTTAATATAGCCATTACTCTAAGGAGCAGGAAAGGTAACATGTTTCCTTAACACACAGAAGACAGAGGTCTAGGAAAAATGCCAGGTGGAGGAATTTATCCCAAAAGAAAGAACAAGAAGAGGTCACAGCCAGTGATCTAATCAAAACAGATGTAATTAGTATGCCTGAATGATAATTTATTTTTTTAATTTTTTTTATTATGTTATGTTAGTCACCATACAGTACATCTTTAGTTTTTGATGTAGTGTTCCATGATAATTTAAAAGAGCAATCATAAGGATAGTAGCTGGGATTGAGAAAGACAAGGGGAGTCCCTTACTGCAGAGATAAAGGAAATAAAACTAGTCAGGCCAAAAAAAAAGAAAAATGCTATTACTGAGATGCAAAACCAACTGGATGTATTGACAAGGATGGGAGAAGCAGAGAAATTAATCAGTGATATAAAAGTTAAAATTATGGGGGGGAAATGAAGCTAAAAGAAAGAAAATAAGAAAAATATTGGATCATGAATGTAGACTTAGGGAACTCGGTGAGTCCATAAAGAATAATAACATTCATATCACAGGAGTCCCAGAAGAGGGAAAAAAGGGGGCAGAAGGTTTATTTGAGCAAATTACAGCTGAAAACTTCCCTAATCTGGAGACAGAAATAGACATGCAAATCCAGGAGGTGCAGAGAACTCCCATCAAATTCAACAAAAGCCAGCCAACACCAAGACAAATCACAATAAAACTGGCAAAGTACACAGAAAAGAAAATAATCCTGAGCACAGCAAGGGAGAAAAAGTCCTTAACCTACAAGGGAAGACAAGTAAGGTTTGCAGCAGATCTCACCACAGAAACCTGGCAGTCCAGAGGAGAGTGGCATGATATATTTAGTGAACTGAATGGGAAAAATATGCAACCAAGAATACTTTATCCAGCAAAGGTGACATTCAGAATAGAAGGAGAGATAGACTCTTAGCTATAGAGAATGAACTGAGGGTTGCTGGAGGGAAGGTGGGTGTGGGGATGGGCTAAATGGGTAATGGGCATTAAGGAAGGCACTTGTAATGAGCACTGAGTATTATATGTAAGTGATGAATCACTGGATTCTACTCCTGAAACTAATACTACACTATGTGTTAACCAACTTGAATTTAAATACGAACTTGGAGAGAAAAAAAGAATATAAAGAAAAAGAATAAGGAGAGGTAAAGAGTTTCCCAGACAAATAAAAACTAAAGGAGTTCAGGACCACTAAACCAGCCATGCAAGAAATATTAAAGGGGACCCTTTGAGTTGGAAAGAAAGACCAAAAGCAACAAAGACTAGAAAGGAACAGAGAAAATCAACACCAGCATTACAGTTAATACAATGGCACTAAATACATGTCTATCATGAATGTAAATGGACTAAATACTCCAATCAAAACACATAGGGTATCTGAATGGATAAAAAGATCAGACTCATCTATATATTGCTTACAAGAGACCCACTTTAGACCTAAAGAAACTTCCAGATTGAAACCATCTATCATGCTAATGGACATTAAAAGAAAGCCAGAGTAGCTAAATTTATATTAGACAAACTAGATTTTAAACCAAAGAATGTAACAAGAGATGAAGAAGGGCACTATATCATAATTAAGGGGTCTATCCAACAAGAAGATCTAACAATTGTAAATATTAATGCCCCCAACTTAGGAGCAGCCAAATATATAAATCAATTAATAACAAACATAAAGAAACTCATTGACTTAATACAGTAATACTAGGGGAATTTAACACCCTACTTACAGCAATGGGCAGATCATCTAAACAGAATATCAACAATGAAACAATGGCTTTGGATGACACATTGGACCAGATGTACTTAACAGATATATTCAGAACATGTCATCCGAAAGTAGCAGAATACATATTATTTTCTAGTTCACATGGGACATTCTCCAGAATAGATCACATACTGGGTCAAGTAAAAAAAAGATGTATAAGTACAAAAAGATTGAGATCATAACATGCATATTTTCAGACCACAATGCTATGAAACTTGAATTCAACCACAAGAAAAAATTTGGAAAGACACAAATAAATGGAGGTTAAAGAATATCCTACTAAAGAATGAATGGGTTAACCAGGAGATTAAAGAAGTAATAAAAAAAATAGGGGCACCTGGGTGGCTCAGTAGGTTAAGTGGCTGCCTTTGGCGTGGGCCATGATCCCAGACTCCTGGGATTGAGACCCACATCAGGCTCCCTGCTTAGTGGGGACCCTGCTTCTCCCTCTCCCACTCCCCCTGCTTGTGTTCCCTCTCTCACCGTCTCTCTTTGTCAAATAAATAAAATCTTTAAAAAAATACAGAGAAGCAAATGAAAATGAAAACATGAAGGTCCAAAGCCTTTGGAAAGCATCAAAGGCACTCAAAGAGGGAAGTATATAGCAATACAGGCCTACCTCAAGAATCAATAAAAATCTCAAATACACAACCTAACCTTACAACTAAGGGAACTAGGAAAGGAAGAGCAAATAAAACATAAAGGCAACAGAAGAAGGGAAATAATATAGATTAGAACAGAAATAAATGATATATAACAAACAGCAACAACCAAAAAGCAGTAGAACAGATCAACAAAACTAAGATCTTGGTCTTTGAAAGAATTAATAAAATTGATAAACCCCTAGCCACTTATCAAAAAGAAAAGAGAAAGGAACCAAATAAATACAATCATTAATGAAGGAGAGATCATAACTAACACCACAGAAAGAGAAACAATATAAGAGAATATTATGAAAAATTATATGCCAATAAACTAAGCAATCTGGAAGAAATGAATAGATTGTTAGAAACGTGCAAACTACCAAAACTGAAACAGGAAGAAATAGAAAATTTGAACAGACCCATAACCAGCAAAAAATTGGAACAATAATCAAAAATTTTCCAACAAACAAAAGTCCAGGAGCAGTTGACTTCCTGCGGCTGGGGGGGGATGGTAGAATTAGACATTTAAAGATGAGTTAATACCTTTTCTTCTCAAACTGTTCCAAAAAATTGAAATGGAAGGGAAACTTCCAAACTCATTCTATGGGGCCAGCATTACCTCCAAAACCTTACAAAGACCACACTAAAAAGGAGAATTACAGACCAATATCCCTGATGAACATGGATTCAAAAATTCTCATTGAGATATGAGAATTATTCATCATGATCAAGTGAGATTTATTCCTGTGCTGCAGGGGTGGTTCAGTATTTGCAAATCAATCGTGATACACCACATGAATAAAAGAAAGAATAAGAAACTTATGATCCTCTCAATAGATGCAGAAAAAGCATTTGACAAAATATAGCATCCATTCTTTTTTAATTTAATTTAATTTTATTATGTTATGTTAGTCACCATTTCAAGCTATATTACACAGCAGTGATCACCAAGACAGCATGATACCGGCACAAAAACAGACATATAGACTAATGGAACAGAATAGAGAGCCCAGATATGGACCCTCAACTCTATGGTCAAATAATCTTTGACAAAGCAGGAAAAAATATGCAATGGAAAAAAGACAGTCTCTTCAATAAATGGTGCTGGGAAAATTGGACAGCTATACACAGAAGAATGAAACTTGACCTTTCTCTAACACCATACACAAAGATAAACTCAAAATGGATGAAAGCCCTCAATGTGAGACAGGAATCCATCAAAATCCTAGAGGAGAACATAGGCAGTAACCTTTTTGACATTGGCTACAGCAACTTCTTTCAAGATACATCTCCAAAGGCTAGTGAAACAAAAGCAAAAATGAACTTATAGCATCTGTTCTTGATTAAAACCATTAACAAAGTAGGGATAGAGGTAACATACCTCAACATCATAAAGGTCATATATGAAAGAACCACAGCTAATATCCTCACTGGGGAAAACTGAGAGCTTTGCTTCTAAGGTCAGGTAGAAGAGAGAGATGTCCTATCTATTTAACATAGTACTGGAAGTCCTGGCCTCAACAAAAAGACAACAAAAAGAAATAAGGCATACTAATTAGTAAGGGAAAAGTCAAACTTTCACTATTTGCAGAGGACATGATAGTCTATGTAGAAAACTTGAAAGACTCCATCAAAAAATCGTGAGAACTTATACAAAAATTCAGCTAAGTCATAGGATATAAAATCAATGCACAGAAATCATTTCTATATAGCAATAATGAAGCAACAGAAATAGAACTCAAGGAATCAATCCCATTTACAATTACACCAAAACCCATAAGATACCTAGGAATAAACCTAACCAAAGAGGTACTCTGTAAACTATATAACTCATATGAAAGCAATTGAAGAGAACACAAAGAAATGGAAAAACATTCCATGCTTATGGATTGGAAGAATAAATATTGTTAAAATGTCTATACTACCCAAAGCAATCTACACATTTAATGCAATCACTATCAAAATACCACCAGCATTTTTCACAGAACAAGAACAAAAAATCCTAAAATTTGTATGGAACCACAGAAAGACCCTAAGGAGCCAAAGCAATCTTGAAAAAGAAAAACAAAGCTGGAGGCATCACAATTCCAGACTTCAAGTTATATTACAAAGCTGTAGTCATCAAGATAGTATGGTGCAGACACAAAAACAGACACATAGATCAATGGAACAGAATAGAAAACCCAGAAATGGATCCACACCTGTATGATCAACTAATCTTCAACAAAGCAGGAAAGGATATCCAATGGAAAAAACAGTCTATTGGATAAATGTTGTTGGGAAAACTGGACAGCATCATGCAGAACAATGAAATTGGACCACTTTCTTACACCATAAACAAAAATAAATTTAAAATGGTTGAAAGACCTAAATGTGAGACAGGAAACCATCAAGATCCTTCAGGAGATCACATGCAGCAACCCCTTTGACCTCGGCTGTAGCAAATTCTTGATAAACATGCCTTGAGAGAAAAGTAAAAATGAACTATTGGGACTTCATCAAAATAAAAAGCTTCTGCACAGCAAATGGAACAATCAGCAAATGTAAAAAGCAGCTTGTGGAATGGGAGAAGATATTCACAAATGTCATATTGGATAAAGAATTTATCAAACTCAACACCCATAAAACAAATAATCCAGTCAGGAAATGGGCCAAAGACATGAATAGATACTTTTCCAAAGAAGGTGTCAAGATGGCCAACAGATATATGAAAAGATGTTCAACATCACTCAGCGTCAGGGGAATACAAATCAAAACCACTATGAGATATCACCTCATACCTGTCAGAATGGCTAAAATTAACAGCATAGGAAATAACAAATGTCAGCAAAGATACGGAGAAAAGGGAAGCCTCTTACACATCCATGGTAGGAATGCAAACTGGTGCAGTCCCTTTGGAAAACTGTCCAAAATGTTCAAAATAGAACTACCCTATGACCCTCCAATTGCACTGCTAAGTATTCACCCAAAGAATGCAAAAATACTAGTTTGGAGGACATACCCCTGATGTTTATAGCAGCATTATAAACAATAGCCAAATCATGGGAAGAGACCCAATGTCCATCAACTGATGAATGGATAAAGAAGTGGTATATATACACAATGGAATATTACTCAGCCATCAAAAAATGAAATCTTGCCATTTGCAACAACATGAATGGAGCTAGTGAAATGCTAAGCAAAATATCATAGAAAGACAAATACCATGTGATTTCACTCATATATGGAATTTAAAAAACAAAAGAGATGAACATAGGGGAAGGGGGAAAAAAAGGAAGCCAACCATAGAGACTTTTTAAAATTTAAATTCAATTATCTGAAATACAGAATATCATTAGCTTCAGATGTAGTGTTCAATGATTCACCACTTGTGTATAACACCCAGTGCTCATCACATCACATGCCCACCTTAATGCCCATCACCCAATTACCCCATCCCCCCACCCATCTCCCCTCAAGCAACCCTCAGTTTATTTCCTGTAGTTAAGAGTCTCCCATGGTTTCTTTCCCTCTCTGATGACTTCCCATTCAGTTTTCCCTCCCTTCCCATATGATCCTCTGTGCTGTTTCTTATATTTCACGTATGAGTGAAACCATATGATAATCGTCTTACTCTGACTGACATACTACACTCAGCATAATACCCCCCAGTTCCATCCATGTCAATGTAAATGGTAACTACTCATTCTTTCTGATGACTAATATTGCATTGTATATATATACCCCATATCTTCTTTATCCATTCATCTGTGGATGGACATCTCAGCTCTTTCCACAGTTTGGCTATTGTGGGCATTGCTACTGTAAATATTGGCGTTCAGGTGCCCCTTTGGATCACTGCATTTATATCTTTGGGGTAAATACCTAGTAGTGCAATTGCTGGGTCATAGGGTAGCTCTATTTTTAGCTTCTTGAGGACACTCCATACTGTTTTCCAGAGTGGCTATACCAGTTTGCATTCCAACAAATAGTGTAAGAGGGCTCCCCTTTCCCTGCATCCTCGCCATTATTTGTTGTTTCCTGTCTTGTTAATTTTAACCATTAGGACTGGTGTGAGGTGGTATCTCATTGTGGTTTTGATTTGTATTTCCCTGATGCCAAGTGATGTGGAGCTTTTTTTCCTGTGTGTGTTGGCCATTGAGGAAGACACAAAGAAATGGAAAAACATTCCATGCTCATGGATTGGAAGAATAAATATTGGTAAAATGTCTATGCTCCCCAGAGCAATCTACACATTCAATGCAATCCCTATCAAAACACCATCAACATTTTTCACAGACCTGGACAAATAATCTCAAAATTTGTATGGAACCAGAAAAGACCCCAAATAGCCAGGGGAATGTTGAAAAAGAAAATCAATGCTGGTGGCATCAGAATGCCGAACTTCAAGGTATATTACAAAGCTATAATCATCAAGACAGTATAATACTGACAAAAAAAAAAAAATGTCACATGGATCGATGGAACAGAATAGAGAACCCAGAAATGGACCCTCGATTCTATGGCCAACTAATCTTCAACAAATCAGGAAAGAATATTCAATGGAAAAAGGACAGTCTCTTCAATAAATGGTGCTGGGAATATTGGACAGCCACATGTAGAAGAATGAAACTCAACCATTTTCTTATACTGTAAACAAAGATAAGCTCAAAGTGGTTAACAGACCTAAATGTGAGACAGGAATCCATCAAAATCCTAGAGGAGAACCCAGCCAGGAACCTCTTTGACCACAGCTGCTGCAACTTGTTGCTAGACACATCTCCAAAGGCAAGGGAAACTGAAGTGAAAATGAACTATTGGGACTTCATCAAGATAAAAACTTCTGCACAGCAAAGGAAGCAGTCAACAAAACTAAAAGGCAGCCTATGGAGTGGGAAAAGATATTTGCAAATTACATATCAGATAAAGGGCTAGTATCTAAGATCTATAAAGAACTTATAATGTTCAACACCCAAAAAACAAATAATCCAGTCAAGAAATGGGCAGAAGACATGAACAGACATTTCTTGATGGTATTTTGTTAGGGGTCACATGAATGTGTAGATTGCTCTGTGTAACAGAGACATTTTAACAGTATTTATTCTTCCAATCCATGAGCATGGAATGTTTTTTCATTTCTTTGTGTCATCCTCAATTTCTTTCATAAGTGTTCTGTAGTTTTTAGAGTACAGATGCTTTACCTCTTTGGTTAGGTTTATTCCTAGGTACCATATGGTTTTTGGTGCAATTGTAAATGGGATCAACTCCTTAATTTCTCTTCCTTCTGTCACATTGTCAGAGTATAGAAATGCCACTGATTTCTATGCAGTGATTTTATATCCTGACATATTGCTGAATTCCTGTATGAGTTCTAGCAATTTTGGGGTGGAGTCTTTTGAGTTTTCCACATAAAGTATCATGTCATCTGGAAAGAGTGAGAGTTTGACTTCTTCTTTGCCAATTTGAATGGCTTTTATTTCTTTTTGATATGTGTGTGCTGAGGCTAGGACTTCTAATACTATGTTGAACAACAATGGTGAGAGTGGACATCCCTATCGTGTTCCTCACCTTAGGGGAAAAGCTCTCATTTTTTCCCCATTGAGAATGATATTCACTGAGGGCTTTTCATAGATGGTTTTTATGATATTGAAGTATGTTCCCTCTATCCCTACACTGTGCAGAGTTTTAATCAAGAAAGAATGCTGTATTTTGTCAAATGCTTTTCTGCATCAATTGAGGGAATCATATAGTTCTTGTCCTTTCTTTTATTGTGATGTATCAAGTTGATTGATTTATGAATGTTAAACCAGTCTTACAGCCCAGAAATAAATCCCACTTGGTTGTGGTGAATAATCCTTTTAATGTCCTTTTGGATCCTATTAGCTAGTATCTTGGTAAGGATTTTTGGTATCCATGTTCATCAGGGATATTGGTCTATAATTCTCTTTTTTGGTAGGGTCTTTGTCTGGTTTGGGGATCAAGGTAATGCTGGTCTCATAGAACGAGTTTGGAAGTTTTCCTTCCATTTCTATTTTTTGAAACAGCTTCAGAAGAATAGGTATTAATTCTTTAAATGTTTGGTAGAAGTCCCATTGGCAGCCATCCAGCCCTGGACTCTTGTTTTTTGGGAGATTTTTTGTTACTGCTTCAGTTTCCTTGCTGATTATGGGTCTGTTCAGGTTTTCTATTTCTTTCTGTTTCAGTTTTGGTAGTTTATATGTTTCCAGGAATGCGTCCATTTCTTCCAGATTGCCTAATCTGTTCGCATATAGTTGCTCATATTATGTTCTTAAAATTATTTGTATTTCCTTGGTGTTGGTTGTGATCTCTCCTCTTTCATTCATGATTTTATGAATTTGGATCCTTTCTCTTTTCTTTTTGATAAGTCTGGCTAGGGGTTTATCAATCTCATTAGTTCTTTCAAAGTACAAGCTTCTAGTTTCATTGATCTGTTCTACTGTTCTTTTGGTTTCTATTTCATTGATTTCTGCTCTGATATTTATTATTTCTCTTCTCCCACTTGATTTAGGTTTTATTTGCTGTTCGTTCTCCAGCTCCTTTAGGTATATTTTTAGGTGGTGTATTTGAGACTTTTCTTGTTTCTTGGGAAAGGCTTATATTGCTATGTACTTCCCTCTTAGGACTGCCTTTGCTGCATCTGAAATGTTTTTAACATTTATGTTTTCATTTTTATTTGTTTCCATGATTTTTAAAATTCTTTTTAAGTTTTCTTTTTGGCCCATTCATTCTTTAGTAGGATGTTCTTTAATCTCCTAGTATTTAAGTTTCTTCTAAAGTTCCTCTTGTGATTGAGTTCAAGTTTTAAAGCATCGTGGTCTGAAAGTATGCAGGAAATAATCCATCTTTTGGTACTGGTTGAGAACTGATTTGTGACCCAGTATGTGATCTATTCTGGACAATGTTCCATGTGCACTTGAGAAGAATGTGTATTCTGTTGCTTTAGGATAGAATGTTCTATATGTATCTGTGAAGTCCATCTGGTCCAGTGTTTCATTCAAAGCCCTTGTTTCATTATTGATCTTCTGCTTAGACAATCTGTCCATTGCTCTGAGTGGGGTATTAAAGTCCCCTAGTATTTTTGTATTATTATCAATGTCTTTCTTTAACTTTGTTATTAATTGGATTATATAATTGGCTGCTTCCATGTTAGGAGCATAAATATTTATGTTAGATGTTCTTGTTGGATAGACCCTTTATAGGTTGATATAGTGTCCCTCTCCATCCCTTACCACAGTCTTTGGTTTAAAATCTAATTTGTCTGATAGGAGGATTGCTACCCCAGCTTTCTTTCCATTAGTGTGATGAATGGTTCTTTGGGTCTAAAATGAGTTTCTTATAGACAGCATATGGATGGGCCTTGCATTTTTATCCAATCTGATACCCCGTGTCTTTTGATTGGACAATTTAGCCCATTTACATTCAGAGTCACTATTGAAATATATGAATTTAGTGACATTGTATTACATGTAAAGTCACTGTTCTGTATTTTGTCTGTGTTCCTTTCTGGTCTATGTTGCTTTTTGTCTCTCTTTCATTTACAGGTTCCCCTTTAATATTTCTGCAGGGCTGGCTTAGTGATCACAAATTCTTTTAGATTTCGTTTGTCTTGGAGCTCTTTGTCTCTCCTTCCATTCTGAATGATAGCCTTGCTGGATAATGTATTCTTGGCTGCATGTTTTTCTCATTTCATACTCTGAATATATCTTGCCAGCCCTTTCTGGCCTGCCAGGTCTCCATGGACAAGTCTGCTGCCAGTCTAATGTTCCCACCCTTGTAGGTTAAGGAACTCTTGTCTTGAGCTGCTTTCGGGATTTTCTCTTTATCTCTGAAATTTGAAAGCTTCACTATTATATGTCTCGGTGATCTATATTTATTGATTCTGAGGGGGGTTCTTTGTGCCTCCTGGACTTAAATATTTGTTTCCTTCCCCATATTAGGGAAGTTCTCAGCTATGATTTGCTCAAATATACCTTCTAGTCCCTCTCTCTCTCTCTTTCCTCTTCCCCTGGGACCCCAATTATTCTAATATTGTTTCACTTTATGGTGTTGCTGATTTCTCAAAGCCTCCCTTCATAATCCAGTCGTTGTTTATCTCTTTTTCTCTGCTTCCTTACTTTCCATCATTTTTTCTTCTATGTCATTGACTCTCTGTTCTGCCTCATTTACCCTAGCATTAGAGCATCCATTTTAGAATGCATCTCAGTTAAAGAATTTTTTTTTTGCCTGATTAGAATTTAGTTCTTTTATTTCTGCACTAAGGGATTCTATAGTGTCTTTTATGCTTTTTACAACCGTAGCTAGTATCTTTATAATCATTATTCTGAATTCTAGGTCTTATATCTTACTTATAACCATATAGATTAAATCTATGGCAGAGAGTATTACCTCTGGTTCTTTCTTTTATTGGAATTTCTCCTTCTAGTCATTTTGTCCAGAGAAGACTAG
The DNA here is from genome assembly GCF_011800145.1 of Mirounga leonina. Taxonomy (NCBI): domain Eukaryota; kingdom Metazoa; phylum Chordata; class Mammalia; order Carnivora; family Phocidae; genus Mirounga; species Mirounga leonina. Next base: position 4,812,115 of record NW_023270464.1, on the reverse strand, counting down.
ATGAATGAGAGAACAAAATAAAAAATATCAACCATGATCCCAGCAAAATATACACTAGACAAATCCGAAGAGACAAGAAATCAAAAAAGAAAAGAAAAAGGGAAAAAGAAAGAATATAATCTAATAGGTGGATAAAAACCCTTGGTCCTGGATGTATTTTAGTCTGTGTGTTAGAAGACACTAGATCCCAAAATTGTAATTAAACACACACACACACACACATACATATGTATACACACACACACATGAAATTGTATACAGTGAAAGAAAGCCAAAATGAAGAATATATCTATGAAATGTAAATGTAAGAATAAAAGTTAAAAAAATACTTAAAAATAGAGTTGATAAGTTAAGAAACTAATTGAAAATTTTAAAAAAAGAAAATTTTAAACTGAAAGACTAAGGAATCATGAGAAAAAACCTCAAATTCTATGTACTGTTCCCCCAGCATAGGAGTTTTCAGTTCTCTGTGATACATAAACCTGGTATTAGCCTGATGTTCCTGCTGGTTTTCTGTGGGAGGGGCCTGTTGCACTGATCCCCGGGTGTCTTCTCCTAGGTGGAGTTGCACCACCCCTTGTCAGGGGACTGGGCTCAGGTAAGCTGCATTAGGTTGCTCTATGTGGCTTTTGTTCCCTGAAGGCTTTCCTTCCCACTTGAGAGGTTGAAGAAAAAATAAAATAAAAATGGTGGTGCCCCAGTTTCCAGCCCTGGAACTGAAAGATCATGGCTCCCACTCTTCAATGCACCCTCTGGCAAAAGCAGTCAGTCACTTTTGTGTTCCCCAAAGTCTACAGAGTCCTGCAGTGCACACCTGCACTTATCTTCCCAGGGGAATGAGGAAGGTCTCACTGGTGTCCTGCCACTTGCTGGGCTCCTGCTCAGATAGCGGCCACCCAATTGTGCCACAGTTTGTGGTCTGTGACAACACTGATCTGAGAGCCCACTCCTGGGCTCAGTGATCATAGCTGGCTTCCCCGCTCCAATGCTTGGGAACTCTGCTGCACTCAGATACCCCTGTTCTTTCTGTGACTCCAGGGACCTGAGTCAATACTGTCCCACCTGGGATTCTGCCCCTCTTTACCTCCTGAGCACCTTTCTGGCATGGACATCCCTCACAGGAGCAGACTTCTAAAAGTTCCAATTTTGCACACCGCTGCTATATCTTTTTCTGGTAGCTGGCTTACATAGGCTCCCTCCCCATGGCAGTTTATCTTCCAGTATATCCCCTCCAATTCACTTCTCCACACCTCCTACCTTGCAACTAGTGGTTGCTTTTCTATTTGTAGAATTACAGAAATTCTTTTCTTAGATCTCAGGTTGAATTCACAGGTGAATGATTTGATAGATATGTAGCTGAATTCAAGGGACCAGATAAAACAGGGTCCACTACTCCTCTGCCATATTCCCTGCACCTCAAGAGACTATCATACAGAAGAAGCTGAGGGTTGATGGAAGGGAGGTGGCTGGGGGATGGGCAAAATGGATAATGGGTATTAAGGAAGGCATTTTTTGTATTTAGAACTGGGTGTTATATCTAAGTGATGAATCACTAAATTCTATTCCTGAAACCAATATTGAACTATATGTTAACCAACTAGAATTTAAATATCTGTAAATGAAAACAAAACAAAACCAAAAAAATGTGAAGGCTAAGCCATTTGCATGCATTAGAGGAATTGAATTGCACTGTGATCTATATATATCCAATCTGGGGGTGAAACTGTCTATTTTAGTGCATAGCTGGCAGCCTAAATACACTTGTAGTAAAGTGACCTGGGGAATTATCACATGAGTACTGAAAATTTGAGAAATGGTTCTGCCTACACGTGAACCATTTACACATTTGTCTGTGCTGCTGGAATCTTCTCAGTGATGATTGGTCTCTTGGCAGCTATTAGATGGTCAAAAATCCAAAGAGATTATGGATTTACTTTTCTCTTGTAAGCGAAACAAATATATGAGAATTAAACAGGTATGCATTTTGTCCCAAGAATACTGAAATTTTTTCATGGAATTAAAATGCTCCAAATGACAGTAAGAGTCTACCTATGCTAGTCAGCCATTGATTGTGTTTGCTGTTCTCCCTGACTTCAAAATGTGATCGTAGTGTCCAATGGTCACAAAATCCTTAGCGTTTTGTGGTGCCTGGGTGGCTCAGTTGGTTAGGCGACTGCCTTCGGCTTGGGTCATGATCCCAGAGTCCCGAGGTCAAGTCCCGTATCAGGCTCCCTGCTTGGCGGGGAGTCTGCTCCTCCCTCTGACCCTACCCCCTCTTTTTTTTTAAGATTTTATTTATTTATTTGACAGAGAGAGCAAGAGAGCACAAGCAGGGGGAGCAGTAGTAGGAGAGGGAGAAGCAGGCCTCCCGCAGAGCAGGGAGCCCAATGCAGGGCTCGATCCCAGGACCCTGGGATCATGCACTGAGCCAAAGGCAGACGCTTAACCATCTGAGCCACCCAGGCGCCCCAGACCCTACCCCCTCTTGTACTCTCTCTCTCTCTCAAATAAATAAAATAAAATCTTTTAAAAAAATCCTTAGTGTTTAGTGTCTATCACATATTTCAGGCTGTCAGTCACTTATAAACATGCTTGGGTCAATGATGACATCAATAATTTTTTGTTTGAAAACATGGAGAACATGACTGACAGAAACACTTCTCTGAAATTGAGTTCAAGACATATAAAGGCCATATAACAAAGTTAGTGTTACCCTGAAATAGATTGTGGTAATTTAAGATCTATTTTGTAAACCATAGGATAAATAGTAATAACACAAAATTATCAAGAGAAGGGCCCCTGGTGGCTCAGTCAGTTGATCATCTGACTCTTAATTTCAGCTCGGCTCTTGATCTCAGGGTCTTAAGTTCAAGCCCCACATTGGGCTCCATGCTGGGCATGGAGCCTACTTAAATATAAATATATACATAATTCAAAATATATACTAAACTCCTACCTTAAGAAATAAGAAAAGGACTCAACTAGAAAATCAAGTACGAGGAAGTAAATAATAAAGATTTGAGCAAAGTCAATGAAATAAAAATAAAATCCAAAATAACTATAAGGAAAACTCATGAGACCAAAAGTTAGATTTCTGCAAAGGTTAATGGAACTGACAAGCCTTTAGTTAGACTGAACAAGAAACAAAGAAGATATAAATCACTAAAGTTAGGAATGAAAGAGGGGCATCACTATTGATTCTGTAGATTCCATCAGAAATATTATTTGTCTCGTGTTTTCTTGAGGGAAATGGATATGGAGGAATCCAAGGTTTTAGTTGCACTTAAGACTCAGCAATGTGCCACTGATATTTAGATTCCCATCAATATCAGTGCTTATCTCTGTGAGGCTTCCAGAAGGTCCCTCTACACTACAGTCACACCCATTCAAATTTATCTATATTTCTAGCCAATGTTTGTTTTAACTAGTCAATAATTTAATCTATTTTAGAAGACCCTTTGTAATTTCAACATTAGATAAATACATTAATGATATGGTGAGTCCTCCATGTTTTCCATTCCTGTGGATTCTAGGATTTTTGGCATTTCCGTGTTTAGACCAAAGCATAAAGGCATAGTTCTTTTCAGGCATGAAGATGATATTGGGCCAAAGTAAGGTATGTGACAGAGAACATCCCTGCACCCTCAGTAGCGTGTCCTGTTGAGTATGAGCATTAGAAGAGAATAAGAAACTACTCTAAACACATTTCATGACAAGCTGGAAGACTGTATGCACTCCCTACCTGTTTAGTTATTTTTCTCAAATTACTGTACACCATGATTCTCAACATAGTTGATGTCATACTTCTGAGGTGAAAGTTAGTTCTTGGGAGCAAAAGAAATCTTATATATTACAGTGGATCATGGCCCTCCAAACAGCCACCATACATAAGCAGATATACAGCATATCTGTGGTATTAAAATTTGAGGGTGTGAAAACTAGGGGGAAATGCCTAAAAAAGATATCCACGCAGCTGCTGCTGCTGCTGCTGCTGCTGATGATGATAATAGGTTGACAAACACTCTCATACAAGTCTAAAGAAAATCTATTTCTGCCATCTAACTCCAAGAGTCAGATGTGATGGAAGCTAGAGCAGTTGCTACAGTTTGTCAAGATTTCCTCAGTAGTAGCAGGTTTTGCAGAGACAGTGATTTTAGAATATTGTGTTTCTTTTCCCATTTAGACTCACTTAAATCCTTCTCTTCCAGAATACATTATCCTAACTTAGATCTTAAATATTTTCTGAAGAACTGTGTCTGTGTGGTTCTTTTGAAGGGAAAGGCTGCTTGTCTTTCACTGGGACTTTCAGAAAACCCAAAGGTCCACATCTACATATTTGCCAACAACAATCTTCAGAACCAAATTTACTCTGAGAACAGAGAATTATGTAAGCACAATGATATACCATTCCTTTGGCTCCTGAGATTTATAAACTTTTGTTCAGCAGGAGCCAAAGTTCTATTGGAAACAAATTTACTAGAACTACTCTCATATATGCCAATGCATTATGAAATATGTGGATCTTTAAAATATCTGTTGTTGAAATCTTAGCTAAGATTATTTTGGGGAAAATATATTTGAAAATAGAATTAAAAGATACTACATTATGATAAATGTTTCTAAATTTGTCAGCAGGCAGGAAATGAAATTAAAAAGGCAATGGTATTGTATCAATGTGTCTATATTCAAAAGACAAGTATACTTTTTAACAATTATGGTTTTTGCTTAGTTTTTCTTTAATATAAAGGTTAATATTTTACACCTTTATATAAATCTAGTATTTCAAGATATTTTAATGATTGACATGATAAAAGAAGAAAGCCTAAATATATTTGATTAACTTTGTGATATGATGTTCTGCAGATGACTTCAGAAAGACATTTTTAGGATATTGCTTTCAGATACACACAGTTCTTTTTCACTGAGTAATCAGTGAATTTGAGATCAGTAAATAACATGTAAACCATTGTTCTGTGCAGTTTTAAGGATACTCTGACTATAGTAATCAAATGTGTTCTTCATTTTATCACATCTACACTCTATTGCTATACTATATTGTTATACTGATGATTTATGCTTTCTTCAAAATCATAGATAAAAATATTGTATTTATGAATTATTTTAAATGAAGAATGGTTAAGACTCTTGTAATTATTACACAAGAATGTACCATTTCACTAGATTATTGCTTTGGGGCAAATATTAGACTGTTGTTATAAAAGAGTAATTTAGTTTAATCCAATCTTTCCAAATATTTATATATTATTGATGTGTATATTTTCTTCTGAAGATGGTCTTGTAAAAATTGATAAATATAAGCTAGAAACAATTTTCTTTTGCAAATGGAATTGTTGGGAGCCTCCCTTGGACTTCACCAGATAGTAATAGAGAAACCATATTTTTATTGATGTATATATAAAAGTAAAAGTGTTTTATAACATGTAGTCTTAATAGAATAAGAATATTTTACTTTGCTAAAATAATTATTAGCCAGCCACTTTTTGGGTGTATTGGATCTCAGGGGAAGGGAGAGCAATGCACATTTGAAGGTGTGCACATGACACACAAGGACTTAGCAATATCCACCCTTTGTAATCTGTATAGCAGGATATGCACAATTTGTGAATATTTTATTGTTAAATTTGATTACATGCACAACTGTGTATATAGGTACATTTATATTTATATCTGCATATTTTTTCTTAAAATGTTATTTTTCCTCTTTTTTTTCCCTGCCAGGTAATGATGGATCCTAGAAAGGAAGAGAAACTCTCTATGCCTTTGCCTTTCTTGAATGCCATCTCCAGAGAGTGAAATGACAAATTAATTTTAAGTCGGTGGTTCTCCATTGCTGCTTGTGGTCTTCTGGACCCTTGCAGGTATGAATATATTATCATGGAACTGCATGTTTACTGGGAAAAAAAAAAAAGCCCACGATGCATAGCAGTTGATAGATCTTGCTCTTCTTAAGATTGATGACATTTGGTTGTAACTAAATATCATTAAAAACCCGCCCAAGATCCAGATAATAGTGGGCACAGTAATTGGGAGTTGTATCTGTGGGTCATAACAGGCCTTACTAAATGCGGGACTTTCTCAACGACCACTCCTAAAACTGAACCAACTTCTACAAGACCATTTACTAAATTGCTTCTCAGGTCTTTCTTTCTATGTTTGATTAATCAAATGCACTTTTAATTTCTTATGACCTGACATTTTTATTTTATTTTTGTGATATAAGTACCTATGGATTGCCGGGCATAGAATAGGTTCTCAATGAACTTTTATTGAGTATAGATATATGAGTAGATTATTTTAAGTGATTTTGTAAATAACCTGGCCAACTAAGCAGAAAATGATAAATGATGGGGGAAAAAAAGGCATAATTTTCAGTGGGATTCAAGCAATCGAGTCAGTCTTGGAAATGCACAGGAGAGAAGGACTCTGATACAATGTGCTAATGTTGAAATGTATAGAGTTATGGTTCAGGTAGCTATAGTTTCAGAGCTGTGTGAGTAAGAAGCAGCTTCCAAATAAAATCAATATGAAAGAGTACCAAAGAATAACTTCCCAGCATCCAGCTGATTAACCTTTTTCACTAGAAGTGGCATTTCTCATTTCCCCCCCAGAAGATTACTTCTTGGGAACTCTTGGGAGTGAATGATACCAGTAAATCCCTGAAACAAGACTCTTCAGACAAGAAGGCTATGGTCCAAGGGCTGTGCTTTGAAGGTAAGGTTTTGTCAGAATAGTCCTTGATTTCTAGGGGCAACCATGTCTGGGTAGGAAAATAGATGTTAGTTTTCTGAAGGTTGATGACTTTTGGCTTGATTCTAATTGACCTCAAGGGCCAGAATGCATAGTGAGTTAAGAGATACAGCTTCTCAGGGCACCTGGGTGGTCGGTTAAGTACCCAACTCTTGGTTTCAGCTCAGGTTGTGATCTCAGGGCCCTGAGACCAAGCCCTGCATCAGGCTCCATGCTCAGTGCAGAGTTGGCTTAATACTCTCTCTTCCTCTCCCTCTGCCCCTCCCCTTTCTCTCTCTCTTTCTCAAATAAATAAATACACAAATAAATAAATAAATCTTTAAAAAAAGAGATACAGCTTTTTTTTTTAATATACCTTCATAGATTTTCTGTATTCCAGTTAGAATATTTGTGGTGAATATGAAAGATTTCCTTAGTGTTTCTTATCCAATATCCTACTTGGCTGAATACATTGTGTTAACAGAAAGTTGTTGTATACATGAAATTCAGTGGTTCTCAATAACTATTAGACTGGAGTGAAGAAAAATAGTTTTGTCTGAAATAACTGATCAAATGAATGAGTGACCTAGAACTTAAAGGAGCCAATACAGAGGGAAAGAAACAGATAAAATTCTGAGATAGTTGGAGGTGTCTATCCTTTTTAGCTCAGCAAAGAAGAAAAAGTAGCACTGATGTTGATTTAGGAAGATTTAAAGTCATTTTTCTGGCCACAGGGTGAATGCAGCAGCTGAAAATGTGGCTTTCTTTGTGTCCTCTGTGTAGATTCATACATGGCACATGTAGAGGTAGAGTATATAAGAATTTCATAGCCCGCAATGGGCTCCTTAGACAATGTGTCACTCACCTTTGCCAATATTCCCGTCTGTATCCTTGCAGGTGGTGACCACAAATGTGAGGTGGATTTGTTACTGAGGGTGCCATTACTTCTACCACCAGCTTCACCAAAACAATGACACACTCTTCTTTATGCTTGGCGATTCCTCTCTTTCCTGTGTTGCAGTGGACACCTCCCGCAGATAAGAAATGCTTAACTGAGAAATGCTCATGTTGGGATATCATCGATGAGACTTTAATTTGGGCATGGTGACTGTTTCCCTTGCTGCCACTTGACTCAATCCCAGGAGCCTCAGTAGAGGATATATTATTGCACAAGAAACTCAAAATGGTGGAATTGCTCAGTGCTCCCATAAATATACATTTATAATTTCCATTTGCCATATGGTAAAAATTTTAAATAGGATATATTAAAACGAAACTGCACAGTTTTTTTCAAAAATTCAAAGCGTATTTAAATATCTAATATATAAATTAAGTGCCCTCCTCTCTCCCAATTCTCTCCCCCAGTGTTTTCTTCTCTTAAGAGAGTTGTGTGCATTCTTTAAGTGGATAGATGCACACACACAGACACACATACACACGAACTATTTTGGGGGGGTTCTGGAAGTGGGGCCATATTGTACACATTCTTCTGCAAATTGCCTTTCATTTTACAGTTTTTAATACCCTTTTCTATTTCAATAATATACATCTGTGTCATTTGTTGAATGACTGCACGACTGTTTTGTAGATGAAATACAATTAAATGTTATAAGCATTTCTCATCCATAGATATTTGTTAGCACAAAATTTCTGTGCAATGAACCTCCCTATCAACAATTTTGCATTTGTCTATTATATCATTATAAATTACTTAGCAGTTGAAATACTGGGATTAAGGATATGCACATTTCAAATTATTACAAGATTTCCTTAAAATGTGGTAACAACTTTATCTTCAAATGGCAATGAATGAGATTGCCAGCTTTCCCACAACTTCACAGATAATGGATTTTATAAATATTTACATTTTTAGCAAATGTGATAGCCCAAACTATTGTCTTAAATTGTATTTCTTTTGCTTTTGAGTTTGATCATTTTTTTCATATTAGCCATCTGTATTCTTTAATTTCCTCTTTCTGTCCAATTTCGGGGGTTGGGGCTTAGTCTTCTGATTTTGAAGAGCTCATTTATTATTGGGGAAAAAAGGTTTGGATTGTCAAGCTTTACAGATATTTTTTATGCACTTTTAAACTTCATTTTTGTTATAAGAATGTGTATGATTGTTATATGTCCAAGTATAACCATGTTTGCTTTTACGGCTTCTGAGTTTCATGTCATTTTGGAAAAAAATATTTATACTGATTCCATAAAACCGTCACCTATGTTAACTTTTATTCTTTTGTCTTTCTTTTATTCAAATTTAAATCATGAGAAATTTTTTTTTATTTGAAATCTTAAAGTTGCCAAGTTATTTGCCATTACTTGCGATTATTTGCCAATAATTGCCCATTTATCTGTAATGTCATCTTGCACATGTGCTGTATTCTCATCTGTGACTGGCACCATTTTTGTTCTGTGGGTCTGTGTGTCTCTTCTTCTGCCTCCTGTCTCATGTGTCTACTCGTTGGAAGAAATTACAGTTTAGACTGCAATTTCATCAACTTTAATAAATTAATTTAGGGGAGAATTTGGTTTTTAATACTATAAGTCTTCCTATCCAAGAACAAGGTATGTCTTTCTTTTTATTAAACAATTTTAATTATTGTTAATATTTTCACTTTGTGATAGAGGTTTTTCTTTCAGTTTATTTTCTCCCTTGATATTTTTTCTACATCTGAAAGTTTTGTTTTGGGGGGTAGGTGTTCACCTTACTCTTTCTCATGACTTTTCAGATTTTGTCTAAGTACATACATACCAAAACTTTTGAAAATACCAATCATTTTGATTCGTTCCTTCCAAATGATCTTGATTTAATTATATTGATAGTGTTCACTGACTCGTACTTTCAGAGCACTTAAATGTGGAACTATTACCCATCTTGATTTAATCAGTTTTTAATGGAATGTTTCTTGGGTTTGACCAGTACATTGTTGCTGGTCTATTACCCAAAAAGACTCCAAGAAAAAAAAAAAAAAACTATAATCAAGAAAAGCTGAGTGTGTTAAACTTACCGCAGCAAGGGAAAACACCATTTTGACAATGTTTAATAGTGTTCTCTAAGTAGGCTTTGGGGTCTGGGCTGATGTGATTTAAGATGGGCTTTTCAAAAAATAGAACGGGTTAAGAATGGACAAAATTTGTCAGGCAGTAGTATAAGGTTGGCAAAAGAGTAACATGATGTGAGTCTAGATAATCAAATTTTTGTTTGATAAATTAGCTGTTTGCCTTTGTGAGTAACATGTTTTTCAATGATAGAAGAGCTATTAGCTTAGATGAGAAATTGTGAATGTATTTATTTGTTTGCAGTTCTATCTGGTGTACAGGACTCTGCTAGGGATGGTATCAGGTCCTAGTCCCAATAGGTAAGTTATTTTGTTTTAGGTGGTCTCAATCATCAATGAAATAGGTGAATTTTAAATTTGAGATGTTTTTGTGTATCATATTAAGTAAGTCTCCCACCTTATATATATTTGTAAGAAATTTTAATCAGAACCAGGTGGTAGATGTAATAAATGCTTTTTGCATAAACAGTTGTATAATTCTTCAAACTTTTATTATTGTGAAATAATTCTATTATTGAAATTTTCTTTTTTTCCTTGAATGGACAAACCCTATTTGGTATAAAAAAAGTTTTGCTCTGAATTTACTACTAAATTATGAGTATCTTAATTTGATTTGGACTTTTGGCAAGTATACTATTAAATGAAGTTGATCTGTAATTTTCTTTTCTATATTTGTCATATTTTGATTTCAGATGCTCTGGTTGCATTAAATTAATTTTGAGGATTTTCTTTTTTACTCTATTCTATAGAATGGGTTGAAAAGCTTTAGCATTAATATGAAAGGTTAAGTTAACATATCAATTAAATCATCAGAACTCTCCTTTGTTTTTTGTGGTTTGAAGTAGAACTGAGGCTATCTAGAAAATTTTCTCACTTTTTTCTTTTTTTTAAAGATTTTATTTATTTATTTACTTGAGAGAGAGAATGAGAGAGAGAGAGAGAGAGCATGAGAAGGGGGAGGGTCAGAGGGAGAAGCAGACTCCCTGCTGAGTGGGGAGCCCGATGCGGGACTCGATCCCGGGACTCCAGGATCATGACCTGAGCCGAAGGCAGTGGCTTAACCAACTGAGCCACCCAGGCGCCCTTCTCACTTTTTTCTATGGTGATTCCTTATTTTTTGTTTTGCATCTTATATTTAACTTGTTTTCTTCTAGAAAATCACAATCCAAGCAGATTTTCCAACACAGTAACATGAAGTTGTGCAAAATGTTCTTTCATCACGCTATTAATTTCTCATTTCAATTGATATTCCTTTTCATTCCAGTTTTAGTTGTTTTGCCCTGCTTTTTTTTTTCTTTATTTTAATTAAGTCTGACTCATGGATCTTTAGCAACATTAGCTCTTCCTTTTCTTCTCCCTCAATCAGCTTTTTGGTATAACTTATCAGTCTTTTTTTATGATGTTCTAATTTATTTATATTTTTTTCTGTAGTGTTTTGTGTTTTTAAAATAAATTCTAAACATGTATAATCCACTTATTTTCACTTGTTTTTGGTAGTGAAAGATTTGCACTATTGTAACTTTTATAAAACTTCTCATTATGAACAGATAAACATGCAGAGTATAAAGAGAAAAGAACAGTAAACTTGTAGACACCAGGAAACCAGGTTCTACCATTATCAACAGTTTGCCAAATTTACTTCATGTTAATTATAAGTTATTTTCAAATAACTTAGAGAAATTAGGAAACTTCTTTTTTCCCAGAATCATTTTAAAAATTATATATTTGTTACAAATAATATATGTTACAAAATTCAAAATTTACAGGAGGATATTCAGTGAAAGGTAATTCAGCTCAATTCTGTCCTTTATAACTACCTAATTTTCCCTTTTTGGAGAAAACTAGTGTTAAAGCTTCTTGTTTCTGCTCTCTCTCACACACACACACACACACACACACACACACACACACACACTTTTGTAATGTTCTATAACTTAGTTTTCTATATTTTTGTACTCTATAAATATTTTACTATTTCTAGGGACACCTGGGTGGCTCAGTTGGTCAAGCATCTGCCTTTAGCTCAGGTCATGATCCCAGAGTCCTGGGATCAAGTCCTGCATTGGCCTCCTTGCTCAGCAGGGAGCCTGCTTTCCCCTGCCTCTGCTGCTCCCCCTGCTTCTGTGCTGTCTTTCACAAAAATAAACAAATAAAATATTTTTAAAAAATAGGATAAAGAAGATGTGGTCCATATATACAATGGAATATTACTCAGCCATCAGAAAGGATGAATACCCAACTTTTATATCAACATGGATGGGACTGGAGGAGATTATGCTAAGTGAAATAAGTCAAGCAGAGACAGGCAATTATCATATGGTTTTACTTATTTGTGGAACATAAGGAATAGCATGGAGGACATTAGGGGAAGGAAGGGAAAAATGAAGGGGGGGAGATCAGAGGGAGAGATGAACCATGAGAGACTATGAACTCTGGGAAACAAACTGAGGGTTCTAGAGGGGATGGGGGTGGGGGGATGGGTTAGCCTGGTGATGGGTATTAAGGAGGGCATGCACTGCATGGAGCACTGAGTGTTATACGAAAACAATGACTCGTGGATCACCACATCAAAAACTAATGATGTATTGTATGGTGACTAACATAACATAATAAAATAAATAAATAAATAAATAAATAAATAAATAAATAAATAAATAAATAAATAAAAATATTTTACTATTTCTAGCAGATCAATTCATATCAGTATTGAAACCTTTTTTAATATTTATATTCTTACACAGCTAACATTTCCATAGGTAAATGCGTAGATCTCAACTATATAATTCATTGAGTTTTCCTAAGTGTATACCCATGTAACTACTACCATATTCAGGAATTAGAATCTTTTTCTTACTTGAGAACCTCCCCTACTACCTCCTTCCAGCCACATGTAATTCACATAGGAAACAGTGTTCTAATTTCTATAATAGATGAATTTTGTCTGTTTTTGAAATTAATATAAATGGAATCACACAGTGTGTGCCTAGCTCCTTCCACTCATCATAATGATATTAGAATTCATCCATGTTATTCTGTATAAAAGATTTGGAAGATTTTTACACTCTCAGACAGTGCTGTATGATATTTTCATATATCACTAAACTTGGACATTGTCATTCTCTTAAATTTTATCTATTTCAGTGGGTGTGAGGGAGTATCTTATTGTGACTTCAGTTTTCAATGTGATTACTTAAAAAGAGAAACAATTTTTCATGAGGTTAGCTGCCAATTATAAATCTTATTTGGTAAAATTTCTGTTTTTTCCAAAGTTTATTTTTTTCTTCCAAGTTTTTATTTAAATTACAGTTAGTTAACATTCAATGAAATATTCAAGTGTAGAATTTAGTGATTCAACACTTATATACAATACCCAGTGCTCATCACAACAAGTGCATTTCTTAATTGCCCATCACCTATTTAACTCATCCCCACACCCACCTCCCCTCTGCTAACCATCAGTTTGTACTCTATAGTTAAGAGTCTGTTTCTTGGTTTTCCTCTCTTTTCCCCCCCTCTGTTTTTTGTTTGTTTGTTGTTTTATTTTGTTTCTTAAATTCCACATACAAGTGAAGTCATATGGTATTTGTCTTTCTCTGACTGACTTATTTTCCTTAGTATAATATCCTCTAGGTCTATTCAAGTGGTTGCAAATGGCAAGATTTCATTATTTATGATGGTTGAGTAATATTCCTTTGTGTGTGTGCGTGAGTGTATATATGTGTCCTATCTTTTCATTTTTTTCCTTATGGTGTTGGTTGTTGTTCCTTCATTTTTTATTTTGAGTTCTCTCTCTTTTTCTTAATGAACTAAAGGTTTAGCAATTGTGTTTATCTTTTCAAAAAGCAGTTCCTGATTTCATTGATCTGTTCTATGTTTTTTTAAGTCTCTATTTCATTTATTTCTGCTCTAATTTTTATTATTTCCTTCCTTATACCAGCTTTGAGTTTTATTAGTTCTTTTTCTAGATACTTTAGGTATAAAGTTAGGTTGTTTACTTGAGATTTTACTTGTTTCTTTTTTTTTAATTTGAATTTTGTTAGTTAGCATATAGTGCAATATTGGTTTCTAGAGTAGAATTCAGTGATTCCTCACTTAGATACAACTTGTTTCTTGAGGTTGGCCTATATTGTTGTAACCTATCTTTTCATTTTCAAATTGTTTTTGATGCAGACTTTTTTAAAAATAATAATTATACTTTTTATTTTTTAAAACTTAAGAATAATTAACATACATTGTTATATTAGCTTCAGAGGCACAGTGTAATGTTTCAACAATCCTATGCATTTCTCAGTGCTCATCAAGATAAGCATACTCTCAATCTCCTTTATATATTTCACCCATTGCCCATCCACCTTCCCTCTGGCAACCACAGTTTGTTGTCTGTATGTAAAAGTCTGTTTTGGTTTGTTTGTCATTTTTTTTTTTTGTTCATTTGTTTTGTTTCTTAAATTCCACATATGAAGGAAATTGTATGGTATTTGTCTTTCTCTGACTTATTTCACTTAGTATTATACCCCCAGATCCATCCATGTTGTCACAAGTGGCAAGATTCCGTTCCCTATTCTTATTGAAACATTATTTATAATAGCTAAGATATGGAAGCAACACAAATGTCCATCATAGATGAATATATAAAGATGTGTGTATATATTAACATATACATACACACACACACACAGCCATAGATAAGCAGACATTACTAATTTTGATGAAGATCCAGTGTATCAGTCTGATTCTTTCATTTTTAGTGCTTATTATGAACTCACTATTAAATCTTTTCTTACCCCAAGTTTGCAAATATTCTAAGTTTTCTTCTAAAAGCTTTATATTAATAGCTTCACCACATAAGTGTAGCATCTATCTCAAATCATTTTCATGTGTGGTATGATATCAGGGTCAAAGTTCACTTTTTCCTCTTTATTTGTGGTTTTTATTTTTATTTATTTTTTCATGTGCCCTCTCTAATGCCCATTACCCAGTTACCTCATCCCCCCACCCACCTCCCTTTCCACAACCCTGTTTATTTCCTGGAGTCAAGTGCATTTTAAATGTGTTCTTTCAGTTGTTCCAGAACTATTTACTGAAAATAATTTTTTTAATTTAATTTAATTTTAATTCAATTAGTTAACATATAGTGTATTATCACTTTCAGAGGTAGAGTTCAGTGATTCATCAGTCATATCTAACACCCAGTGCTCATCACATCACGTGCCCTCCTTAATGCCCATCACCCAGTTACCCCATCCCCCAATCCACCTCTCCTCCAGCAACCCTCAGTTTGTTTCCTATAGTCAAGAGTCTCTTATGGTTTGTCTCCCTCTGATTTCGTCTTATTTTATTTTTCCCTCCCTTCCCGTATGTCCTCTGTTTTGTTTCTTAAATTCCATATGAGTGAAATCATATGATAGTTGTCTTTCTCTGACTGACTTATTTTGCTTAGCATAATACTCTCCAGTTTCATCCACATCCTTGCAAATGTTAAGATTTATTTTTCTGATGGCTGAGTAATATTCTGTTATATATATATTACATCTTCTTTATCCATTCATCTGTCAATGGACATCTGGGCTCTTCCATAGTTTGGCTATTGTGGACATTGCTTCTATAAACATTGGGGTGCAGGTGCCCCTTAGAATCACTATGTTTGCATCCTTTGGGTAAATAATAGTAGTGTGATTGCTGGGTAATAGGTTAGCTCTATTTTCAGCTTTTTAGGAACTTCCATACTGTTTTCCAGAGTGGCTGTACCAGCTTGCATTCCCACCAATAGTGTAAGAGGGTTCCCCTTTCTCTGCATCTGTGCCAACATTTGTTGTTTCCTGACTTGTTAATTTTAGCCATTCTGACTGGTGTGAGGTGGTATCTCATTGTGGTTTTGATTTGTAGTTCCCTGTTGGCAAGTGATGTTGAGCATTTTGAAAAAATTTTTATTTTTCTGTTCAATTATCTGATGCCTTGCTTGAAAATAAATGGACTATATATGGATGGATCTCTTTTGAACTCTCTGTTTTAACCTCTATGTCATTCTTTTTCACTGAAACTTCATAGTAAATCTTGCTATAAGATAGTTTATGTCAAAACCTTTGTTCGTCTATTCAAGGTCTTTTGGGGTAGGGAGCTGATATTAGTATAGTAACACCAGATTTCTTATCATTACCATTTCTCTGATATGTCTTTTAAATCTTTTGAAATCTTTTGGTCCATTACATAAATATACTTACTAACATATTTGGATTTCGGCTACTATTTGGCTACTTTTTCCCCCTATTTGTCCCTTTTAGTTTACTCCTCTCTCCCTGCTTTGCTTCCTTCTTTTGGCAAAGAATTAAATAAATGTGAAATTATTGAATTAATTGAATGTATTTTAGTTTTCCATATCAAGTTGTTTATTTACATTTTAGCTCTACTTTTAAGTATTTTGTTTAGGGGTTCCCATATGGATTATAATATGTAGTTTTAACTTATGATAGTCTTAGAGTTAATATTGTACACTTCATTTAAAGTGTAAAAACTTTTAGCAAAATAGTTAAACTTTGTACTCTTTCATCCGTGTTCACCATATTTTATATCTACGTATGATATAAAATCTATATGTTAAAATTATCCTTTCTGCAATCAGTATTTTTTTAATTTTATTTTATTTTATGTTATGTTTGTCACTGTACAGTACATCATTAATTTTTGATGTAGCATTCCATGATTCATTGTTTTCATATAACACCCAGTGCTCCATGCAGTATGTGTCCTCCTTAATAACCATCACCCAGTTAACCCATTCCCCCACCACCATCCCCTCTAGAACCCTCAGGTTGTTTCTCAGAGTCCATAGTCTCTCATGGTTCGTCTCCCCCTCTGATTACCCTCCTTCATTTTTCCCTTCCTTCTTCTAATGTCCTCCATGCAAATCCTTATGTTCCACAAATAAGTGAAACCATATGATAATTGCCTGTCTCTGCTTGACTTATTTCACTTAGCATAATCTCCTCCAGTCCCATCCATGTTGATGTAAAAGTTGGGTATTCATCCTTTCTGATGGCTGAGTAATATTACATTGTATATATGGACCACATCTTCTTTATCCATTCATCTGTTGAAGGGCATCTTGGCTCTTTCCAATAGTTTGGCTATTGTGGACATTACTGCTTTGAACATTGGGGTGCACATGGCCCTTCATTTCACTACATCTGTGTCTTTGGGGTAAATACCCAGTAGTGCAGTTGCTGGGTCATAGGGTAGCTCTATTTTTAAATTTTTGAGGAACCTCCACACTGTTTTCCAAAGTGGCTGTACCAACTTGCATTCCCACCAACAGTGTAAGAGGGTTCCCCTTTCTCTACAACCTCTCCAACATTTGTTGTTTCTTGCCTTGTCAATTTTTGCCATTCTAACCGGTGTAAAGTGGTATTTCAATGTGGTTTTGATTTGGATTTCCCTGATGGCTAATGATGATGAACATTTTTTCATGTGTCTGTTAGCCAACAATTCATGGAAACCAATGAGAACAAAAACACATTGGTCCAAAACCTATGGGATACTACAAAGGTGGTCCTAAGGGGGAAATACATAGCCATCCAAGCCTTGCTCAAAAAAATAGAAAAATCCCGAATTCACCAGCTAACTTTACACCTTAAAGAACTAGAGGAAAAGCAACAAACAATGCATAA
Source organism: Mirounga leonina (assembly GCF_011800145.1). Classification (NCBI taxonomy): domain Eukaryota; kingdom Metazoa; phylum Chordata; class Mammalia; order Carnivora; family Phocidae; genus Mirounga; species Mirounga leonina. The sequence goes on along the minus strand of NW_023270464.1, from coordinate 4,794,642 downwards.
GCCATGAATTAGAAGAGAAATAAAAGATTAGAGCAGAGATCAATGAATTAGAAACCAGAAACACAGTAGATCAGATCAATGAAACTAGAAGCTGGTTCTTTGAAAAAATTAATAAGATCAATAAACCACTGGCCAGACTTATACAAAAGAAAAGAGAAAGGACCCAAATTAATAAAATTATGAATGAAAAGGGAGAGATCACAACTAACACCAAGGAAATAGAAACAATTATTAATTATTATCAACAACTATATGTCAATAAATTAAGCAACCTAGAAGAAATGGATGCCTTCCTGAAACCTGTAAACACCCAAGACTGAAACAGGAATAAATTGACAACCTGAATAGGCCAATAACCAGTAACGGGATTGAAGCAGTGATCAAAAACCTCCCAAAATACAAGAGTCCAGGACCTGATGGATTACCTGGGGAATTCTACCAAACATTCAAAGAAGAAATAATACCTATTCTCCTGAAGCTGCTTCATAAAATAGAAACAGAAGGAAAACTTCCAGACTCACTCTATGAGGCCAGCATTACTTTAATCCCCAAACCAGGAAAAGACCCCATCAAAAAGGAGAATTTCAGACCGATATCCCTGATGAATATATATTCCAAAATTCTCAACAAAATCCTAGCTAGTAGGATCCAACAATACATTAAAAGGATCATCCACCATGTCCAAGTGGGATTTACCCCTGGGATGCAAGGGTGGTTCAACATTCACAAATCAATGTGATAGAACACATTAATAAGAGGAGAGAGAAGAACCATATGGTCCTCTCAATTGATGCAGAAAAAGCATCCTTTCCTGATTAAAACTCTTCAGAGTATAGGGATTGAAGGAACATTCCTCAAGTTCATAAAATCCATCTATGGAAAACCCACAGTGAATATCACTCTCAATGGGGAAAAGCTGAGAGCCTTTCCCTTAAGATCAGGAACACATCAAGGATGCCCACTCTCGCCACTATTGTTCAACATAGTACTAGAAGTCCTGGCAACAGCAATCAGACAACAAAAAGAAATAAAATGTATTCAAATTGGTAAAGAAGAAGTCAAACTCTGTCTTTTCACATATGACATGATACTTTATGTGGAAAATCCAAAAGACTCCACCCCCAAATTACTAGAACTCATACAGCAATTCAGCAATGTGGCAGGATACAAAATCAATGCACAGAAATCAGTTCTTTTCTTTATGCTAACAATATAACTAGAAAAAGAACTTAAGGAATCAATTCCATTCACAATAGTGACAAAAACCATAAGATACCTCGGAATAAACCTAACCAAAGAGGTAAAGGATCTATACTCTAGGAACTACAGAACACTCATGAAAGAAATTGAAGAAGACACAAAAAGATGGAAAAACAGTCCATGCTCATGGATCAGAAGAATAAACATTGTTAAAATGTCTCTGCTGCCCAGAGCAATCTATATCTTCAATGTCATCTTGATCAAAATTCCAATGACATTTTTCAAAGTGCTGGAACAAATAATCCTAACATTTGTATGGAATCAGAAAGACCCTGAATCACCAAGGAAATGTTGAAAAAGAAAAAGCTGGGGGCATCACGTTGCCCAATTTCAAGCTGTATTACAAGGCAGTGATCACCAAGACAGTATGGTACTGGCACAAAAACAGACATATACACCAATGGAACAGAATAGAGAGCCCAGATATGGACCCTCAACTTCCTGCTCAGCAGGAAGCTTGCTTCTCCCTCTCCCTTTGCCACTCCCCCTGCTTGAGCTCTCTTTCTCACTATCAAATAAATAAATAAAATATTTTTAAAAATTAAAAGGAAAAAATATGCAATGGAAAAAAAAAAAACAGTCTCTGATAAATGGTGCTGGGAAAATTGGACAGCTACATACAAAAGAATGAAACTCGACTGTTCTCTTACACCAGACACAAAGATAAACTCAGAATGGATGAAAGACCTCAACGTGAGACAGGAATCCATCAAAATTCCGAGGAGAACATAGGCAGTAACCTCTTCAACACTGGCCACAGCAACTTCTTTCAAGACGTGTCCCCAAAGGCAAGGGAAACGAAAGTGAAAATGAACTTTTGGGACTTCATCAAGATAAAAAGCTTCTGCACAGCAAAGGGAACAGTCAACAAAACAATGAGGCAACCCATGGAATGGGAGAAGATTTTTGCAAATGACACTACAGACAAAGGGCTGATATCCAAGATCTATAAAGAACTTCTCAAACTCAACACCCAAAAAAACAAATAGTTGAGTCAAAAAATGGGCAGAAGACATGAACAGACACTTCTCCAAAGAAGACATATAAATGGCTAACAGACACATGCAATCAGTATTTTTAGTAAATTGAAAAGATATTTGTATTTACTTATATGTTTATCATTTCTACTTTTTCTTCAGCCTGAAAATCTTCTTTTAGTATTCTGAGTGGAGGTGTATTAACAACAAATTTGCTTGCCCCATATTATGAAAATATACTTTCATTTTTACTGAATATACAATTATAGGTTGACATTTTTCTCCTTTTAGCACCTTAAGTATGGCATTTTATTCTTTTCTGGCCTCCAGTGTTTTTGAGAATATAGCCATCCCTTGAATCATTATTTATGTTTTTTTATCTGTTTTCCTCTCTCTACTTTTAAGGTTTTTCTCTACTTTTTTTATTTAAGTGTGGTTTTCTTTATATTTATTCCTGTTTGGTGTTCAAACTTCTTGATGTGTAGACTGACTTCGTTCATGAAATTTGAGATACTTGTGCCCTTTATTTCTTCTAGTTAATACTTTTTTCCTCCTTACCACTCCCGCTTTCTCATTATGGACTACAACCATACCTATGTTGGAATACTTTCTATTTTTACACAGACTAGTGATTCTGTGTTCATCTTCTATTTATTTTTTTAGAGATTTTATTTATTTATTTATTTGAGAGAGAGAGAGAGATCACAGAGGGAGAGGGAGAAGCAGACTAACCACTGAGCATAGAGCCTGATGTGGGGCTTGATCCCAGGACCCTGAGATCATGACCTAAGCTGAAAGCAGACACTTAAGCGACTGAGCCACCCAGTCACCCCTTATTATTTATTTAGAGAGGAAGTGTGGGGACGGGCAGAGAGACAATCTTAAGCAGGCTTCACACCTAGCACTGAGCCTGATGCAGAGCTCGATCACACAACCCTGAGATCATGACCTGAGCCGAAATCAAGTGTTGAATGCTTAACTGACCGAGCCACCCAGGTGTCCCTGTGTTCATTTTTTATTTTTATTTTTTTAATTTAATTTAATTTTATTATATTACATCACCATACAATACATCATTAGTTTCTGATGTAATCATCCGTGATTCATTGTTTCTGTATAACACCCAGTGCTCCATGCAGTATGTGCCCTGTGTTCATTTTTTTAAAAAAATATGTATTGGTGATATTTTCCAATTCAGTTATACTTATTGAGCTGGCCTCTGGTTCACAGACTATTTCTTCTCCTTTTTCCAATCTTACTTTTTTTTTTTTTTTACTTTTGTATTTGTCTTTTTTATTTCTAGAATATTCATTTGGCTCACTTTTATAATTTCAATTTATCTGCTTATATTCCCATCTATTCATTCATTATTAGCATATTGAACTATTTTGAACATATTTTAATGAGTTCTTTAAAGTCCTTATCTGTTAATACCACATCTGAGTCATCTTAGGATATGTTTCTATTGACATAAATGTAATTGGAGTCTTGGGAAAAAAAAGGACAGAAAAATAATTTAGGATATATGTTGGTTAATAAAAAAGATGTTTTTATCTTTTCTTTCAATGTTTGAAGGCCATATTACTATTATTATTAAAACCTAAAATTATAATACTGTGTTTTTGGTGTTGTAACACATGTAAATATAATCTGTATTACAACAGTAGTACATAGGATAGAGCAAGGATGAATGTAACTATAGTAGTGCATGGTTCTTATATTTTACATAAAGCTGTACTACATAAAGTCTATGTGTATTCTGATGACTTAAATATGCATACTATAACCATAGAACAAATACTAAAAAGTACAGAGAACTATAGGTAAAAAGCCAATAGCAGGATTAAAATATAAGGATAAAACGGGGCACCTGGGTGGCTCAGTCGTTTAGCGTCTGCCTTCGGCTCAGGTCATGATCCCAGGGTCCTGGGATCGAGCCCTGCATTGGGCTCCCTGCTCGGCGGGAAGCTTGCTTCTCCCTCTCCCTCTGCCACTCCCCCTGCTTGAGCTCTCTCTCTCGCTGTCTATCAAATAAATAAATAAAATATTTAAAAAATAAGGATAAAAATACTTGGTTTAACCCAAACTAAATCAGGCTAAATATAGAGAGATATATAGAAAACAAATACTAAAATGGTGGACCTAAAGCCAACCATAGTGATAATTAGTTTAACTATACTCTTGTTTGTAATTGCCTTGATTGGTCAAATATTGAGTAAAGTGTCTTAAACTTTGTAGTTTTCCTTAAATTTCATGGATCTTGTGCAATTTTTGCTTTATAAAATTTGATGCTATTATATTTATCATTAATGGGGTTAATACATTTTATCTTTAGGTGGATTATACTTTTTTTTTCCATTCTCATTTTATAATCATACCCATTACATAAACCACAGTAGCCCTGAGGACTGCTGGAGAAAAACTTTTTTCTTTTTCTTCTTTTATTTAAATTTTACTTAGTTAATATACAGTGCAATATAGGCTTCTGGAGTAGAATTCAGCGATTCATCACTTAGATACAACACCCAGTGATCATCACAGAAAGTGCCCTCCTTAATACCCTTCACCCATCTATCCCATCCCCCCACTCACCTCTCTCCATAAACCCTCAGTTTGTTCTCTATCATTAAGAGTTCCTTATGGTTTATTTCCCTTTCCCCCTTCCCATATGTGCATCTGTTTTCTTAAATTCCACATGTGAGTGAGACCATATGGTATTTGTCCTTCTCTGACTGGCTTATTTCTCTTAGCATAATACTCTCTATCTCCATCCACATCATTGCAAATGGCAAGATTTTATTCTTTTTGATGGCCTAGTAATATTCCAGTGTGTGTGTGTGTGTGTGTAACATCTTTATACAATTTCAGTGGACATTTGTGCTCTCTCCATAGTTTAGCTGTTGTTGATAATGCTGCTATAAACATTGAGGTGCATGTACCCCTTTGAATCTATTTTTTCATTCTTTGGATAAATACCTAGTAGTGCAATTGCTGGCTAGTTCTATTTTAACTTTTTGAGGAACCTCCATACTATTCTCCAGAGTGGCTACACCACTTTGCATTCCCACCAACAGCAAGAAGGTTCCCCTTTCTCCTCAACCTCACCAACACCTGTTGTTTCCTGTGTTGTTAATTTTAGCCATTCTGACAGGTGTGAGGTGGTAACTCATTGTGGTTTTGATTTGTATTTTCTGATGATGAGTGATGTTGAACATCTTTTCATGTGTCTATTAGACATCTGGTTGGAGAAAAGTTTTAAAACATGAGAACTTTATACCACCTTTGTTACATTATACTGCCATTTAAAATCTTAATCAAATTTCATCAAAGTTTACCAGCTATATTACATGCTGTGATTAGCTTTCTATAAACAACTTTGCTTTCTGTGTACAAATCAGTGTCAATGAAAAAATACATATACTAGGTAAAGATCTTTATTAACCTTGTTTCAAACTTTATCCTCAGGTTTCTTCAGCTTAATTAACTGCAAAGAATGAATTGTGTATAAGCAAAAACTGAAAAGAGTTGCAGTGTCCAAGGGGTTTGGGCTTAAAATATTAGAGATCTAGATCCATGAACAAAATTTTAAAAAGCACGCATATAAAATAGCAGTTCCCAGTAACTTTTCAAGTTTTATCTTCTTTAGAAGTTGACTCAATTCAGTTTGCCTCATTCTTGGAAGCTTCATCAAAATTCTCCACAAGATCTGGAACTTCATCATCATCATCCTCTCTGGTAGCAAGTGGTGCTTGTCCATCCATAGATTCTTTGGCCAGAACTTCAGTCACTTTTCTTAAACTAGTCTGACTATCTGCACCAAGTTGGTTTAAGATACTGGGTAGTATTTCTGTCAGCTGCTTTGTCTCAGCATGGCCTGTAATGGTGAAAATGTTCACTTCCAGGGATGCCTGAACTTTAGGATTGTTTAAGTGGATCACTGTTCTTTGGTTTGTGAACATATTCACTTCAATACCAGATATTGTTTGCCCTGAACTTCGTTAAGGAGAACTAAAGTTTTTTATCATCTGCTGTAGCTGTTCTATGAACCACCTTCTTTTGGGGAGCAGTTCTCCCACCAAAGTGCACATGTGTTTGCAATTGGGGAGTTTCTCCTGGTTCATAAGTTTATTTCATCTTGTTTGAGTGGAAATGGGACCATGTGGAGGACTAGGGTTGGTACTCAGGGAGTCTCGTGCAGACTAGCTGAGATTAGATGCATGCCTATGGGGATGCATGAGGGCATCTGTGGATCTTTTTTTTTTTTTTTTAAGTGTGGAGCCTAATGTGGGGCTTGAACTCATGACCCTGAGATGGAGACCTGAGCTGAGATCAAGAGTCAGCCACTTAACTGATTGAACAACCCAGGTGCCCGGTGTGGATTATACTTTTGATCAGGAGTAACTGTCTTATTTTTCTGTTAAAATCTCTTTTTAGTCTCAGACTTCTCTTTTTTTAATAAAACATTTTTGTGTTGTTTTTTAAAATTTAACTTTTAATACTAGATAATATAACTTATTCTTCTTACATAACAGGCAGTATTGCTTTTATTTGCCTTTGCCATTTTGTAATTATTCTTTTTTAAGTGATTTGTGATATTTCATTTTACTTTGTTTTTATATAACTTGTGTCTCCACCATTCTTTTCATTTAGGAAATATGTTACTTGTGTGTGTTTTGATTAGTTTATGTTACTTACATATCTTTAAATTATATGGTGAAACAAATTTTTTTGTTTGATCAACTTAATAGAGGCTTCCTTGTTTGAAAGAAGAAAATAACACATGCCTACAAATTCCTTATTCATGTAATAAAATAATGAGTATGATAAATGTTTTTATTGCACACATATAACATAGATTCTGTGCTCAAATGTTTATAAACCTTGCATTTAAAAGAAACTTCCAATTACCCCAGAAGATATATATTAGAATATTATAAATTTGACATTATATATGTATATATACATAATATATGCATATATGTATATATATTATATGCCTAAATAATGAGAACACTCATACTACCTTTGTCATATTGCTCTTTTGAATAGTAAATGACTTATGTAAATAAAGCAGCTTGGAAAGTTTGGGACATAATGCTACCATGCACAGATGCTGGGGACAGCAGCAATAGTAGTCATTGTAGTAACTGATTGAGGCAATATTTGAATCTAGACATATCTTTTTTTTTTAATTTTTTTATTCTTATGTTAATCCCCATACATTACATCATTAGTTTTAGATGTAGTGTTCCATGATTCATTGTTTGTGCATAACACCCAGTGCTGAATCTAGATATATCTTAACTGTAGAATTGTTGGCTTAATCATTATACCTTGATGCTCTCCACACCGTAGCTTCACTTTGTTGGCATAACCAGAAATTTCATAGCTTCACTTCATTGGCATAACCAGAAATTTTAAATCCCATTGTCACACAATACATTTGTACAAATTCATCCAGTTACAGTATCTGTACAACTACATTAATCACACAAAGTCAAATTATTAAAATTATTTCATTATTCTGCTTTGCAGCACTAGATACCTTATTACCAACAATTAATTACAATATCAAAGAGAATTTGATTGTCACCTCTTGCTCTATGGCACCACCTTCATATCACTATTTTATCTCTCTCTCTTTTTATTAGTATTATGTTAAAAATTGTTCAAGAAGCACTCCGGAAATGACATCATTTCTAAGTCTTGTTAGCTCTTCTGTGCTTTTTCTCATAATTCTCTTATCAATCATATGTCTCAGTTATAAATGAAAGATATACAACACAATATCTTAAAGGGAGGCAAAGGAATTCATAAGTTTCTATAACCACGATGGGTCTAACTTCAGTCTCAGAGGAATACAGGAGTTTGACCTATAGAAGAATCTGGCCTTGTGCTCTCTTTCCATCTCTTAGCTCTATGTTTCTTGGCTTTGCTTAATTCTACATATTTTTTCTTCATGTGATTGGCAAAGGGTAATTTGAAGATGTAAATGTTATCTGTTTTGTAATTGTAGTAAAATGTAAACTTCTCTCTCCCCTTGACTATATAGAAATCCAAGAGTAGAGGAGTGGGCCTAATTTGATTCATTTCATTAAGACATTTACTAACTCTGGGTAGTTTGGTCATAGCCCCAGTGGAGGTATGGCAACCCATGATCATCAGCTGTCTACCAGTATTTCATAGTCTGGAAGAGAATGTCCCCTAAGAGAAAAAGAAAGGGAGTGAGTTGTAAACATGACCAGGAACTGTAATATTTACATGCCACCACCCACCACTAGTGTTCCACGTGTTCTAATGCAAGTCTTTATGACAATATACATCACATTAATAATTGCCGCCAGCTTACATAATCAAACAAACCCACATACCACCAAATATGCATTATAGCCTGATAGACAACAGCAATGAATTTCAACTGAAATGAATTAATTGGCCAATTAATCTAGCTGTTCCTGTTTTGCTTTTGTGGAAGAACTTAGTTTTCTAGTGGGCTTAGAAGCTGTAGAATGACAGTGGTGGGAAGTTTCTTCTTTGTGGACTATCATGACATAGAAATTCCTTTTATCAGTGCTTCAAGGAATTGCTATTCTTTGGTGGTTAGGGATTAGGTTTCTAATTTGCATATTCAATTCCCTTGAAGCACCGGACTAACAGACAATTTGATTGAGGTAACTCCTTAGGATCTGAAAACATCAGGCACCACTACAAATCATGGTGCTTAAATCATGACTCCACCTTTAGAGAGAAAATGGTTCTTTCTGCCTTGGCCTCAGGCTGCTGAGGTGAGTAATAGAGGATAGTAATTAAGCATCACTTTCTTTTTGAGGCAATAACCTACTAAATTGACTGTTTTAAAGGCTAGTGATATATGCTATCCATTAAGGAAGGGAGCGTGTATCTGGAGATACTGATAAATATTTCTCATCTCACTCTTTTTGGGAAGAATATGGCTATGGCAAATTTTCTATTTCCATGACCATTTGACTCTCAGTCTTCTTAACATTTTGTAGAAAGAAAAGCCTTCCCCATGAAGTTGTATGCTATTCTCTGAATCTAGAAGAGCAATTGGAGTGGCACTTATTTATTCATGGCAACATCATCATGAATAGTTACCATACCCTTAACATCACTATATGTTTTGATAAAGACTCTAAGGCTCCAGTCCATGAATATTCAAAAAGCTATGTTAATGCACTGCTTGGTATCATTTCAAAATAATTGCTGGTTTTCCATTGGAAAGCCCATTCAGTTAGACGTGAGATATTAGAATATGGTAGAACTTCCTCAAATGAACTATAGGAGTGAAGAAGGTAATGTATGTGAGGCACACAAATTATCGTTCTTTTGTCCTTTGATTCTTTTCCACTGAACTATGTATGAACTGCACCTACCTGCTCATCCATCACCTCAGTGATACTTTTCAGGCAGTTGTAGAATTGGATGTGTAAAATTAAATTACCATTTCATCTCTTAACACTTAAAATAAAAGGAACAAAATTTTTTTTAATTTTTTTTATTCTTATATTATCCCCATACATTACATCATTAGTTTTAGATGAAAAGGAACAAATTTGATAAGGAAACCACATATCTGATATAGAAATAGTCCATTAGCCTGTACTACAAATGGAAGAGTTTCATACTGATAAATGAAAACAGTACCAGTTAAAGAAAAACACTGAGGCATCATCCACTTCTCTAATTGTAGTCAGAGTATAGGTTTTAAAATTTTAGTGGCAGGCATATAAATGCTATATTAGCAACTCTCACCTTGAAGAAGTGACTCCTGGTATCCTGGGTAGACCACAAGGAAAATGGTATTAATTGCATGTTATATTTATACAATTAAAAGTGGAATTGCTGGGTATTTTCTATCTCTGTTTCCTCCCCTAAAAAACCTGTTCAAGACATTCATAGCTGGTGTGAAACCATAGGGAACTCTCTTTAGCATGTTCCACACTCTTTTGGGAAGGACTAGCCTTCCTCTACTCTGGTTTGGAGAACAATTACATTCATTATTAACAAAATTAAAGGTATAAATTAAGCAAAAAAATAGAAAAAATGTCCTCTAAATAAAACTTCAGGAAAAAGTCAAATCATTATTCTTAGACCTGTTTGTAATTTCACCCAGTTATTTTTATTTCAATTACTGTCAATGTTTTTTTCATCCTTGATAATCTATAAGCTTCTTTAGACTCTTTTTTCATATTCTGTTATAAGTGCTTCCCACATTATGTGCTTAATAAATGCAACTTCAATACTTTGGATGATTTACTATTGAATAATTGAAGGAATGGGCAATTATATATACATAATTATATATAGAATATATTATATATTCAGTCATGTATGTATATTATACATACACACACATATATAAAAACATAAATTCATGACAGTGCAATTGCATACAGACACACACACACACGTATATTCCATTCTTTAATTAGTGTGACTTTTAGTGAGTGTGCACAAATATGTAAAGTTCAGAAGATAGAATAAAGCTTATTTGAGGTGAGTATCAGAGATTCAAGTGATATGTTATAAAGAGCAAAAGGACATTGACAACTTCATATTGGCTATCAGCACTATTCTGAGCACCATGAAAAAAGCCAGAGGAAAGGTTTTACTCTTCTTTTGTCTGGTACAATACCTGGCATAGAGGAAATGCTACAGCAATGTTTGTCTATTGAATTAATCACCCAAATATATGAATGATTGAAAAAATGGGCAAAATATTTTTTTTTTTTTTTGCTTACCTTCTGCATGAAGTTTTTTTGTAGTTATTACCTCCATGAAAGAAAGAGTTGTATTAGGAGAGATCTCATAGCTAAAACTATGATGAAACTTAATTTTTGAAGTCATATGGATCTTTGTTTTTAACCTATTGTAAGTGAAGAAGGTTAAAAACATAGTACTGCATGTGCTTAAACTGACAATTACTTCATTTTTGCTATTTGTTGTTTGATTATTATTAACTTGATTATTTGTTGTTTGATTTATATTCTGTATTGAATGAGTAGATAGATGCAGAGTAAATGTGATAATACTATCCTATTATTACTGTTTGTTGAGTTCTTGCCATATACAAGCCACAGACTTTACCCTATGTGATCTTTCTAATATACACCTATATGGGTTAAACTCACTTACTTGAGGAGACACTCCAATATTTAGAGATCAAGAAAGGTGATTTGGAATATACTTTGACCTAGTGGCAGAGCAGCTTACCTCTAACATTTGAGAAGAATCCCCATTAGAATAAAAATACTAGCTTACTCCCTCATATACTCTACCTACTTTTCCTTTTTCCTTTTAATTTCTACTTCTGGGTAGGATGTGTCAGGCACTAAGTAGTTATGATCCACTTTCATATGTAATCTCTAGAAACTCAGATAACAACCTCCAACATTAAAAGAAGAAACAAACAAAAAATAAAACCTATAAATAGGAAAAAAAGAGAACTAAAACTATGAGCACTGGGTATTGTATGCAGCTGATGAATTACTAAATTCTACCTCTGAAAATAATAATACAGTATATGTTAGTTAAATTGAATTTAAATAAAATTTAAAAAAGCCTAAAACTATAGTACAGATTTTTTTTTTATGTTACTAAAGAATGATGAACAAGCTGAAGAAAGTATGGGAATATGCCACTTAATAAAATCTTACAGGAAGAAAAGTACTGGGATGAAAATAATATAAGAATAATTGTCATTATCATCATCATCATAATAGACACACTTTGTAGTATCAAGTCTATTCCAGCACCTGTGGTTGATGATTTGTATAATTCTACCATATATTCTTTAGCATGAACCTAAATATTTCCTTCACTACAAATATGAGAAAAACAAGATAATTTCTAAGTAGCATACCTATTATTCTAATTTTGACTACTGGATTCAAAGCCTGTGTTCTCAGATACCACTAAGTGTACCAACATGGGATGTTTTAAATCCATTCAACCTAAAAATATTTTTGGAGCATGTAGTATGAGACAGAAATTGTTCTAGGCAGCAGGGAAATAGGTATGAGCAAGGGGGTAAAGCTCTCTGTAATCATGAAAATAGAATGTATTAATAGATACAGATGCATACTCATTAAGGAAATGGATACTGGAATACATTGCTTGGATTCAAAATCCCATTCACTGTGTCTTCCTTGTTGCCTCTGTGGTGAGAGGTGAGATAGTCCAACTATTACCAAAATTAAATGAGATCTCTTGGTGAAAGATTTATTTTAGCACAGTATCTGTTGCATTATGTGTTCAATAAATGTTACTTGTGACTCTTTAAGGAAACATACATTTAACAAGCATTGAGTATGTTTTGAATGTCAAATTCTGGCTCCTGAAAAAATATCAAAACTACCATGATGTCTTTTGATAATAAGAGAGAGTCCATCTTGGCAGAGTCTCAGCAGTATATCAAAAATGGGAAGACATTTTGAAGCTTCATTGAAGGTGGATCTTTTGGTGTGGGGGGCTTGAAGATAAAAAGAAAACAATGCATAATTCTCCTTGAGTGGTAGAGCTTTGGATCTAACATCAAGACCTGGTTTTTCTTTTTCTAAATGAAAGTTTATTTCTAAATGAAGTTATATAAGGATCTCTTCTCCTTAGAAGAGAAATTAATTGTCCAAATTAGAACCCAGGTGATGTCAGAGACTATACTGAAGGCAGACTTTAATTTACCAAGGTAACAAGTTCCAGTCCAGAGTATAGGACATAGCCCAGGAGACTTTTGTTTCACTAATCCAGTGAAAGTCTTGCAGAGATACCCAGTGATTTGTTTAAAACCAAAATATTCATGGGGCATCTGGGTTGCTCATTCAGTTAAGTGTCTGACTTAATTTTGGCTCAGATCATGATCTCAGGGTTGTGAGATGGAGCCCCGTATCAAGCTCCATGCTCAGTGCAGAGTCTGCTTGAGATTCTCTCTCTCCCCCGCCTCTCCCCCCACTCTAAATAAATAAATAAATAAATAAATAAATAAATAAATAAATAAATAAATAGATAGATAAAATCTTAAAAGAATTACTCCTATGAGATTGCCAAATCAGGCTGTAATATTTTCAGTATTACTCATCAAGAATAGTTTAGTGCCAGACAGTAAATTTTGTGTTTTCAGTATCATTTATAGATCTAATACAAAAGAAAAGCTTTGGATCTTACTTATAAGATCTGAGAAATTGAGATACCTCTGAGTAAATACTGTCTGTTTCAAGTTCTTATGTAAGTTCTAGTCCTCTGAAAGTTTAGTACAAAAGCTAACTTCCACCAAAAATCCTCCAGTATTGTTTTGGTAGACACAGGAAACTCATTTTCCAGGTATGACAGGATAGGAATTTTTAGATTTCTCGTTGTCAAGCATGTTGTTGTGTTTGCCTTGCCATGTATTAGTTGAGCCTCAGTTACTGATTTATTTTAAGGAATTAGAACCAATGGAAACTGGGTGCCTCACAAAGGAAAATGTGTACAAACCCAACAGCCAACTTGATTGTATGCATTAATCACTTCACACATAAATCCTAACCAGGTACCAGACTTATACTAAAGAGTAACTAAAATGCAAAATAAATAAAATGATACAAATAAATGTTTTATAAGTAACATAGTTGAATGTAACTTTAAACCAGATGATAAGAAAATAAACAATAAAAGAATGCAGATTAAAACATGACAATTTATAATATTGTTCTGTGGACCTTGAGTGGAAGCTGTCATTTCATACAGTCATCTACTTGGTTGCAAGGTCTTAGGTAGAAGCTGTTTTCTTCCAAAGACCATCTGCTTTGAATTGGTTCCTAAGATCTCTCAGCTTGAGGCCTCCAGCAATTATTTAAGATGGTTTATCCCTCTTTGAATGAATCCCTCTTTGAATGATATCATTCTAAGTATCAACCTTACGGAATTTTACTTATGCACTAGTTTTAAGTGTACCTGATTGGGTCCTTTTGAAGTTTGAAGGCTGTCTTCCTCTCCTAAATTTTAGACCAGGTCTTTAAAATTTAATGGTTGTTTAGGAGGATATTAAGGAAAGACTATTTGTACCTCGTGGTTTTATAGGAAGCCTTAATCTAAAACCAAGCCAGCAGTTTTCACTAGTTTAGCTGCTGTGGCTGTTTCCACTGGGTCAAGACAGATATTTTAGTAAGCTGATCTCTGAGGATTCTAATGAAGTTATCATAACACCAAGATATTTGTCCACATTACTCATATACAAATTGGTAGAAAGTTTTATTATAATTACACCTGGATGAATTGCCTAAGTTGCCTGCAATATCTGGCCATGATTGCTTACAGTAGTGTAGAGTCTAAAATCAGAGTTGATATTCCTAGATTCATAAGTTGTCCTGTTACTAACTCAAAAGGAAAAATTCAATGAATTCCAAAATAAATTATGTTTATTGTCATTAAAGCAAATATTAGGCTTATAGGAGTTTGAGAGTCTCTGAGAATGTTGCTGATATGAGCCTAAGATTTCTGTTTATTCTATCTTTTCTGAAGATTGGAGTGGTATGGACAATAAGTTACCATGTGACTGGCAGAACTGTACAGAACTCTCTAGTTACAGTTTCAGTAAATTGGTTGTGTCCAGTATTATAAGTATAATTTGGGAACACAAAATCATGTAATATATTGCAACTAACAAATCTGGAAATCTCCAAAAAGGCTTGTCCCTCAAAGAAGCAGACAATTACAATACATAATCAAAATGCACTGCAGAAGGTATTTACGAGATCTGGAATTGTTCAAAGAGTATTCAGCTTTTGCCCATGTCTCACTTCTACAGTTTTATAAATAATGGCAAAGGAGCTGTACACCACACCCACTTTCAGTAATTTTAGTAAAGTTTCTCCACTAATATTGACTGAGTACAGTAGCCAATTTGCCCTTGCTATGGGGAATAAGCTTATGTTAAATTTTTGCAGTTTTCCATTTGAAGTCCTCTGGCACTACTAAGTGCCCATCCTGAGAGTGTCAGAAATTATCATTTAATTTACCTCTGGTAACTCTTTGCTGACTCTGGAGCCAATGTCTGGCATTTTATAACAATCTATTTGAACCTCTCAAAATATTTAATTATGGGGGACAGGATCTTAGTGCCTGCTGGGGAATTTCCTGTAGCTTCCATAGTATCCCCTTTTGTATGAGTGTTTATTTTTTAAAAAGATTTTATTTATTTACTTGACAGAGAGAGAGCATGTGCGCACAAGTAGGCAGAGCAGCAGGCAGAGGGAGAGGGAGAAGCAGGCTCCCTGATGAGCAGAGAGCCCATTGTGGGGCTTGATCCCAGGACCCTCGGATCCTAACCTGAGCCAAAGGCAGACACTTAACCGACTAAACCACCCAGACACCCTGAGTGTTTACTTTTTTTTTTTTAAGATTGTATTTATTTATTTATTTGACAGAGACACAGCAAGAGAGGGAACACAAGCAGAGGGAGTGGGAGAGGGAGAAGCAGGCTCCCTGCTGAGCAAGGAGCCCGATGTGGGGCTAGATCTCAGGACCCTGGGATCATGACCTGAGCTGAAGGCAGACACTTAACAGCTGAGCCACCCAGGCGTCCCCCGAATGTTTACTTTTTATAATAACCACTTCTTTAGGAAATTTCAGAGCATTCAAAGGTTATTTTATTATTCTCAGTTGAGTCTTTTGCTGAGATCAAAACACTGTTCACTTACAAAGCATTCCAAAACCATGGACTACACTCAAAGTATACTTAACATCAGTGTGTCTAATGACATTCTTATCTCTAACTGACCAAATCTGTGGAGTGCAGTGACTTCTGACATCTGGGAAGATTTTGCTATGAGTGCGATTATTCTGTTGATTTTCTTGGGTGGACAAAGAGACAGTAACAAAAAAGTAGAACACAAATCTACCGCTATAACATATACAGCCTCAAGGAATTACTGAAAACAAAATGGTATATGGATGTGGTGTAGGGAAACAGGAAATGTTTATTCTATGTATGGCTCTGAGGTCCTGAACAATGTATCCCCTGAATGGGTTTTTGAAATTGGAGGGTAAAAGAATGAGAAGAACTGGTACAAATTTTTGGCTTTTGTTTTTACTCCTTTGCAATTCCTGGTTTTAGAAGATACTGTGCAAGTTTGGGTAGCAGTTGAGATGGATAAATCTAAACCTTACTGTGTTTATCCCAGATAACCCTACCTATATTAGTAGAAATTTTTGTGCACAAAAATGTTAAGTACCTCCTTGAGATCTTCAGTCTGGGATTAATTTAGATACAAAAGTAGTAGTAAATCAATTGCCAATTATCTATATACGTTTTATGAGGAGGGGAGTCTTCAAAGACTTAAGGTCTAGACCATCCAGAGTGATTAGTTTGCAATGACATTTGTACAGAAAACACCTATGTATCAAGTAAGCAGAATATGGTATTACAGTGAAAGAAATTAATGTAATTTAAAGTCTGAGGTAATTTGTGATAGTCTGGGACATGGGGAACATCTGAATATTATTGGAAAAACCTACCACCTGAATTCGTTGTCATTTCTGAAGAAGAGGTGTAATAGTGGTAGGGTTTAAAAATTAATATTGCAGCATCCATATCAATTTGCAAAATTATAAATTTATTCTTTAATATTTAAGGAAAGTCTTCTTTTTGACTTTAAGAATAAAATGGATAATTAGGTGTTTGGTATTCAGTTGAAGCACCTAGATTTTTAATTTCTTTTTTTTTTTCCTTTTAGATTCTCAACTAACACAGGACAAATTATTTTCCCAGTGTACTTAATGTTTACATGTGTCTGGGATGGGAGGATGTGATTTGGTCTCTGATTTTGGTTTTTGTTTTTTTATAAAATTACTTAAAATGTTTAGTGAGGTGTTGGAGATCTGATAGTGTCACAATTTTCCATGTTAGCTTTTTCTTGCATATTGAATCTTCTATTTCTGGCTTACATTTATTATATGCCTTTCCATGACTTTGGGCACTTATCATCTAATATAAAGTATGTCTAATATTTTTAAATTATTGGTTCCTTGTACTAGAATGTAAGCATGCTGAACATAAAGATTTTTGAATGTGTCTTTTATTGCATGAATCCCAAGTTTCTGACTCTGACTGCAAAAGAAATAAAAATTAACTTAACTTTGAAAATTGGGAGCTAAATTAAATTCAAATTATTGATCTGGTAAGGGAGAAACTGCAAAAGGAAATTCAACTTCTTCTTGGAGAAAGAAGCAATGTTATATAGAATTTTGAGAAAGGGTGGAATTTAGGTTAAATTTATAATAAGCAGTATTTTGGTTAAGTAAAATAAAGGTGGAGCTGATTGGATGGACTTTATTTGGTGAAAGCCAAATGGAGATAATTGAAAGAATTACATAGCAGGTCAGTTAAAGTAGTCTTTGTTGATTGTGGGATTTATATAAAAATCAGTTTTGACCTTTTTGCAGCTTCCTGAGTACTGGGAAATCCTGTTGTTCAGGTGAGAGTAGACTTTACAGATACTTTTGTACATGTAGATACTGTCCTTTAGTCAAGGGTAGAATTTTCATCTTATCATCAAAATCTGGCAGTGTATAGGGAACCTATGTTGACAATGCTCATGGTCATCTAGATGCTCTATTTGCCTTTGTAGATTATTGGAAAATCTCCTAACTTAATTTTTTTTAAATATAAAGTACATTTAAAGAGTAATTTTTGCCAATCATTTAAAAAATATTAATAAAATGGGAAAATTCCTTAAAAACACACCATGAAAAAATCACAAAAAGAAATGGGAGAGAATAAACTGATGGTTACCAGAGGGGAGGTGGATGGGGGGATAGATTAAATAGGTGATGGGGATTAAGGAGTGCACTTGTTCTGATGGGTGCTGGGTGCTGTATGTAAGTCTTGAATCACTAAATTTTACATCTGAAATAACATTACACTATATGTTAACTGGAATTTAAATAAAAACTGTAAAAAATGGAAAATATAAATTGTTCTATATCTGTTAAAGACATGGAATCCATAATGAACATCTTTCCAAACAAGAATATTCCAGACATACTCTCACTAGTGGATTTTTATGAGTATTTAAGAAAAACTATATTATTAACTATCATTTTCTCAGACTAGCTTAATTCTAGTAACTAAACTAGACAATCACACTGTTAAAAATAAGTTTACAGAATATGGCTACTATGAATACAGGAGCAAGCATCCTAAATGCAATAACAGTAAATCATAATTAAATGAAATATTTTTTAAAATGCATCAGAACTATTTTGGGTTTACTTTAAGTAATGCAAGTGTTGCCTAACTGAAATTAAATAATAATAAATAAATAAATATTCAAGACCTCTGGTTTCAACTTTGACATGTGAAGAGCTGGAAGTCACCATTTCTATCCTTAGAATAAGTTAAAGGTGGACAAACTGAAAAACCAATCAGAGATCTGAGGCTGCAGGGAATACTGCCACTCCCAAAATCTGGAGAGACAGTCATCCATTGAGATACGGGAGACACAGAGGAAAACCTATGATACTGGAGAAATACTTGTGAAGTTCACAACCACAGATGCAAACTTAATCAAAAAGTCTCCCCAACAGCTCCCCCACATCTTACCATCCCCAAAACAATTTTCAGTAGAGTAACAGTGGATTACAGTTGAAAGAGCTGCAAAATTACAACTCTCTCAGGAGAGAAGTTAAGGAAGCCCAGACTAAAATGAAGAGACAAAAACACACTAAAGGAATTTGACACTTTTGTTCCCTTTACCAACAGCAAACATTAAACAGAATGCAACTCCTAGTCAGATTACAATAAATATCACACTAAAGGTCATTTATCTCAATCCCTAATATCAGATAAAATTCAACAACAAAAACATATTACAGTGCATGCTATATGTTGAGGGGGAAAAAAACAATCTGAAGAGACAAAGCAATTAGTACCAGACTCAAGACACAGATGTTGAAATTATCAAATAGGGAATCTAAAATAACTGTGATTGATATGTTAAGAACTCTATGGAAAAAGAGGACAGCATAGAATAAGAGTTTGGTTATATAAACAGAGAGATGAAAACTGTAAGGACCAAAAGTAAATACTAGAAATCAAAAACACTATAACCTAATAAAGAATGCCTTTAACAGGCTCATCGCTAGACTCAATGCAGTAAAGGAAAAAATCAGTGAGCTTGAAGATGAATAGAAATTTCACAAAATGAAATGCAAAGAGAAAAAATATAATGGAAAACTAAAACAGAACATCCAAGAGCTGTTGAACAAAAATGTAATAGACATAACTAGAATACTAGAATAAGATGAGAAAGTGCAGAGCAGAAATAATTTTTGAAAAAATAATGGCCAAGAATATTCCAAAATGAATGACAGACTTTAAACTACAGATGCAGGGAGCTCTGAAAACACAAAGCAGAGAAAAAATGAAGAAAAACAATAACAACAGTAAAGCCTATACATATATATATTCAACTGTAGGAAGTCACAAAGAGAAATCTTGAATAGAGCTAGCAAAACCCCACACCTTCTCTATAGAGAATTACAGTAGATTATAGTGGACTTCCCATCAGAAATCATGAAAATAAGGAGAGAAAGAAGTGAAATATTTAAAGTGTTGCAGGAAAAATAATCTATCTAAAACTGTATATCAGCAAAATTATCTTTCAAAAGTAAAGGAGAAATAAATACTCTTGGATAAAAAATGAGGAAATTCTTGTCAACAGACCTGCCCTACAAGAAATTAAATATAAGTCAAAAGTTCTTCAGGCAGAAGAAAATTCTACAGGTTAGAAACATGGATCTCCATAAAGCAAAGAAGACCATCAGAGAAGGAATAAATGAGGTAAAACAAAATTATTATTTCCATCATTCTTAAATAATAAAAATGTTCTAAGGTAATTATAGTAACAATGTACTGGGTGATTATGGCATATGGATAATAAAGTAAATGAAAGCAATGTCATAAGAGATGAGAAGGAGAAATTGAGAATCATCTGATATGAGGCTTGCACATCACATGAAATGGTGTGGTGTAATTTGGAAAGTGAGTTTGGATTAGTTGAAAATGTATATTGTAAATTCTAGGGACACAATTAAAAAATAAAAAAGAAAGAATGATATGCTAAGAGAGAAAAAATATAATCATATAGGAGGATCAACTAAAAGCAGAGAAGGCAGTAAAAAATGAAATTACTAGAGAACAGGTATAAACACAGAAGATATTAATCTAGCTATAACAATAATCATTTTATTTTTATTATTTTTTGTAAGTAGGCTCCACATGCAGCATGGAGCCCAACACAGTGCTTGAATTCAGCACCCTGAGATCAAAACCTGAGCTGAGATCAAGAGTTGGCTCCTTAATGTACTGAGCCACCCAGGCACTCCACAGTAATCGTTTTAAATGTAAATGTTTTAAATTAAAAGACAGAGATTGCCAGAATGGATTAAAAAAAAAATATTCAACTAAATGTTGTTTACAAGAAACCTTTTTCCCCCTTTTGGAATAACTTTATTACCTTGTTTTTTAAACTTTTATTTAAATTCCAGTTAATTAACATACAGTGTAATACTAGTTTCAGGTGTACAATATAGATATTCAACACCCATTCAATAAGAAACCTACTTTAAAATTAAAAATTTAGATGGGATTCAGGGAGGGATTCAGAAAGATATGCCATGTTAACACTAATCAAAAAATAACTGGAGAAGTTATATTGATTTCAGCAAAAGCAAACCTCAGAACAAGGAAGATGATCAGGCATGAAGAATGGCATTACATAATGATAAAAGGCCAATTATTCAAGAAGACATAGCCATCATAAATGTGGATATCAACAACAGTGTGTCAAGATACATGAGGTTAAAATGGAAAAAACTAAAAGGAAAAATAGACAAATTCAATATTATATTTGGAGACGTTGACACCTGTCTGGCAATAATTGATTAAATAGGCAAAAAACAAAACAAAACAGTAGGGATATAGGTGATCTAAGCATCACTATCAGTTAGTTTGTCTGACTGACATAGACCATACATCAATAAGAATATACATTCCTCTAAAGCTCAAATAAAACATTCACCAAAATAGATCATGACATGTGCAATAAAACAGACCTTAACAAATTTAGAAGATTAAAAAGTCATATAAAGTAATTTCTTTGGCAACCATAGATTAAAATTAAAAATCAATAAGAAAGGTATAGCTGCAAATTCCCTAAATATTTTTATTAAATAATACACTTCCTAAATAATAGGAATCAGAGAACAAGCCATTAGAAAAACTAAAAAAATTAAAAATATATTAAACTAAATCCAAATGAAAATACTACTTATAATTTGGGGGAATGTAGTTAAAGCATTGCTTATGGGGAAAAAAGAATATTTAAGTCATACATTAGAAAATTAAAAAACAATCTAAAATCTATAGTCTAATTTTCTACCTTAGAAAAAATAGGGAAAGAACACTTTAAGCTTAAAGCAAATAGAAGAAAATAAGTAATAAAAAATAGAACAGAAGTCAAATTAAGAACAGAAAGCAATAGAGAAAATGAATAAAAACAAGAGCTAGTTATTTTAAAAGATCAATAAAATTGCTAAACCTCTAACCAGGCTAAGCAAGAGGGAGAGAGAGAGACAAATAGCCAATATCAGAAATAAGAATAATAAATTCTGATCCCATACATATTAAAAAGATAATTACAGAATGCTAAGAACAACCCTATGCCCCCAAATTAAATAAATTAGATGAAATAGACCAATTCCTTGAAAGACACAGACTATCAAACCTCACACAAGAATAGATTAAATAAATTAATTAATTAAATAAAATAAATTGAATTAATAAGTAATAAGCTGGGGCACCTGGGTAGCTCAGTAGGTTAAGCATCTGCCTTCAGCTCAGGTCATGATCTCAGGGTCCTGGGATCAAGCCCCGTATTGGGCTCTCTTGCTCAGCGGCGACTCTGCTTCTACCTCTTCTTCTATGATCTCTCTCGCTTTCAGTCTCTCTCAAATAAAATCTTTTATTTTATTTTTTTATTATTATGTTCAGTTAGCCAACATTTAGTACATCATTAGTTTTGATGTAGTGTTCAATGATTCATTAGTTGCATATAACACCCAGTGCTCATCACAACATGTGCCCTCCTTAATACCCATCACCCTGTTACCCCTCCCCCAACCCCCTCCCTTCTGAGACCCTCAGTTCCTTTATCAGGGTCCATAGTCTCTCGTGGTTCATCTCCTCTCTGATTTCTCCCCCTTCAGATTTCCCTCCTTTCCATTATAGTCCTCTGTGCTGTTGCTTATGGTCCACATATGAATGAAACCATATGATAATTGTCTTTCACTGCTTGACTTACTTCACTTAACATAACCTCCTCCAGTTGCATCCATGTCGATGCAAATGGTGGGTATTCATCCTTTCAGATGGCTGAATAATATTCCATTGTATATATATACCACACCTTCTTTATCCATTCATCTGTTGGAGGACATCTCAGATCCTTCCACAGTTTGGCTATTGTGGACATTGCTGCTATGAACGTTGGGGTGCATGTACCCCTTCTTTTCACTACATCTGTATCTTTGTGGTAAATACCTATCTTTAAAAAAATAAGTAATAAGCTTCCAAAAAGAAAGCATTAAGCCCAGATACTTTTGCTGGTGAAATTTACCAAACATTAAAAGAAGAAATAATACCACTTCTCTACAATTACTTCCAGAAACTAGAAAGAGAGGGGACACTTGTTAATTTATTGCATTGAACCATTAGTACCCAACACCATAATCAGATAAAGACATTACAAGAAAGGAAAACTACAGACCAATATCCTTCATAGCATTTACATAAAAATCATCCAGAAAATATTAGCAAATCGAACCCAACAATGTATAGGAAAAAATTATACAACCAATTGGAATTTATTGGAGTTATACAAGGCTTTTTTAACATTCAAAAGTCAATCAATGTAATCGATCACATCAAAATCTACCAAAGAAAAATCATATGATTATTCAAGTAGATAGTATAAAAAAACATTTGACAAAATCCTGATAAAACTGTCAGAAAACTAGGAATACAGGGAAATTTTCTAAATTTGATCAGAGACATCTACAAAACACCCTATAGCTACCATTATCACACTTACTAGTGAGAGACTATGCTAATTTCAGGAAAAAAGCAAGGATATCCTCTTGCACCACTCCTATCCCACATCATACTGGAAGTCTTATCCCCTAGTGTAATAAGACAAGAAAAGGGTGAAGAGCCATACAGATTTAAATTGGGAGAAAGAGGGGTGCCTGACTGGCTCAGGTGGTAAAATGTACAACTCTTGATCTCAGGGTTGTGAGTTTGAGCCCCACATTGGGTGTAGAAATTACTTGAAAATAAAATCTTCCAAAAATAAATAAAGAAAACGGGAGAAAGAAAACTGTCTTTATTTAGAGATGACATGATTGTATAGAAAATTCCAAGGAATCTACAAAGCAAAACAAAACAAAAACTTCCAGGAACTAAAGGAATAAAAGCAAAGTAGAAGAATACAAGGTTAATATAAAAACAAGTGATGAATAATTGGAATTTGAAAAAAAATTAAATACCATTTATAATTGCACCAAAAAGGAAATACATATCATATGTGATATATACCTATGCTCTAAACGTAGAAAGTACAAAACAGATGAAAAACTCAAGATGTAAATAATACACAGATGTTTGGTGCTCATGAATTGGAGAATTCAATGTTGTTTGGAAGTCAATTCTTCCCAATTTGATCTACAAATTTGGTGCAATCCTGTTCAAAATCCCAACAAGTTATTTTGTAGATATCAACAAACTCTTTCTTAAAAAGTTTATATGGAAGGACAAAGAATTAGTTAATACAATACTGAAGAAAAACAAATTTGTGGGATTCATAGTATCGTATTTTAAGACTTTTACTATATATCTAGAATAATCAAGACTGCATGGTATTGGCAATGAATAGACACATCATTAATAGTAGGGAACAGAGAACCCAGAAATAGATACAAAGTTAACTGATCTTTGGCAGGAGAACAAAGGTAATTAAATGAATAAAGAATGGTCTTTTCAATAAATGATGCTAGAACAAAGGGATATTTATATGGAAAAAGGGAAGCTGGACACAGACCTTAAATGTTTTACAAAAATTAAAAATAAGCCATAGAAATAAATGTTAAATGCAAAACTATAAAACTTCTAGAAAAAAAAAAAAAACATGAGAAAATCTATGTGAACTTGGGTTTTGTGATGAGTTTTTAGATATGACACCAAAAGCACAAACAATAAAATAACAAGTTGAGATTTATTAAAATTTAAAATTCTGCCTTAGCAAAAGACACTGTCCAGTTAATGAAAAGGCAGGACACGGATTGGGATAAAATATTTTCAAAACACATATCTGATAAAGATCTTTTATCAAAATATATAAAGAGCTCTTACAACTCAGCAATAAGAAAAAAACTTTTTAAAAAATGGATGAAAGATATAAATAGACACCTCACCACAAAAATATACAGATGGCAGGTAACCATATGTAAAGGCGCATTATTGTCATTAGGGAGATGCCAATTAAACAAAAAAACACCATTACACTTCTAAGAAAATGCTAAAATCCAAACAGCTGAAGATGCCAATCATTGGTGAAGATGCAAGCAGCAGAAAGTATCATTCATTGGTTATAAGAATTAAAAAACGGTACAACTGCATCTGAAGACAGTGCGGAGGTTCCTACAAACCTAAATGCTCTACCATACATTCAGCCACTGTGCTCCTAGGTATTTGCCCAAATGATTTGAAAACTTATGTCCACACAAAAACTCGCATAGGAATTTAATAGCTTATTTATAATTGCCCCAAACTGGAAGTAACTAAGATATACTTCATAGGTGAATGGATACAAACACTATGGTACATCCACATCTACAAAAAGACACAGATGAATCTTTAACGCATTTTGCTAGGTAAAGAAGCCAGTTGGAAAAAGATACATAGCATGCTCTCATTTATATGACATTCTGAAAAAGGCATGATGAAAGTTACAGTAAATGTATAAGTGGTTGGCAGTGGGAGGTTAAAGCCTGAATGGATAAGACACAGTGAATCTATTATGTATGGTGCAGGAGTAGCATATATATGACACTGCATTTGTCCAAAACCACAGCAATTTACAGCACTAAGAATGAACCTTAATATATGCAAATTAAAAAAATATTTAGCAGGTTAAGGGATCCTAGGATCAATGCAGAATGTAAAAAAATAACCTACTACATTATAAATGTATAAAACAACCTCACTTGACAGGGTTGGAAGGAAAAGGTGCTGACTTCAGTTACTAGGGGACTCAGTGGAATCTGTAAGACTAAAGGAAAATGGCACTGTATTTGATAAAGTTGTTTAAGATGGGTATTTTGGTTAATAATGTAGAAAGCATTAGATACACAAACTGGAATTGAACAATTACGTAAATGGTTGGCAGATGATGTAAAGTTTCTCACTGTTGGGGTAGAAGGTTACAGACAAGAAAAGAGAGGTTAGAATTATTCAAGTGATAATGGATTTGAATTGGAAACATCAGTATAAGTCATGTTTAACTCAGTATAACTCATTTATGCATGTGTATGTATGGCTACACATATAAATATTTGTATATGTACAATTATTGTACATATACATATTTCTTTACTCTGTTAGCTGAGAAATCAATGACAATCCAGTAACAAAAGGAACGCCTAAAACCCAGATCTTGGTTTCTATACCAATCTCCCATAAAACAAACCAGGATCTTTTAAAAGACGGCTGATTCTATGAAAGGACAAGAAATATAACAGATGGCCTAGAACATCTTATAGTGCCAGAAAGTAAGGAAGTGCCACACACACACACACACATAAATTAATAAAAGCATGTCAAAATGATACAGGAATGAACCAAAAGAGCTTCTTATTGTCAAAGCTAGAAAAATTTGAACAAAATTAATGGCATGGTATTACACAAAGTAAAAAATAGATATTTGTGAATACACACTACTATAAAAATGAATAAATAAATTGGGGAGAATAGACACATTTCTTGTATAAAAGAATTCAAAATAATAATTGTAGATATTTTAGTGCAACATTACTCCTCACTTCTCAAAAGTGAGCTTGCATAGTGACTTCCTTCCAAAGAGTACAGTATGAAAATTGCAGGTAGGAGAAAAAGTAACTACACAGTGGAGAAACCTGACAAACACTACTTCAGGTAATAAAGGTTAAAGTAAATAGTGGTAACTCATGTTGATAGTATGAATCCTTGATCTGATATGATGAGAATGGTACTTTACCTTCATGGTCTTTCTCCCCAAAACCCATAACCCCACTATTAATCATGAGAAAATAGTTAGACAAATCCCACTTAAGAGACACTCTACAGCAAACTTGACCAGTTCTCAAAACTGTGAAGATCATCAAAACAAGGAGAATCTGGTATGCGTGACTGGCTCAGTCGGTAGAGAATGCAACTCTTCATCTCAGTGTCATGAGTTCAAGCCCTACATGGGCATGGTGCCTAGTTAATAAAAACAAACAAATAAATAAATATTTTTTTAAAAAAAATCAAGGAAAATCTGAAAAAAAGGGTTACAGTCAAGAGCATCCTAAGTAGACATGAAAACTAAAATGTATTGTGACATCCTGTATGGTATCCTGGAAGAGTAGTAGGACATTAAGTAAAAACAATAGAAATATGAAAAAAATGTAGGCTTTAGTTAGTAATAATGTGTTAATATTGATTGGTTATAGGACAAATGTCACATATTAATATAAGATGTTAATAGTATATAATATATGATATTAATAATAGGTGAAATAAGGTGTGGTATATTTGGGAACTATGTTATCTTCACAACTTTTATTTATAAATCTAAAACTTCTAAAATAAGTTTATTTTAAAAATATTTAAAAATCATTCACTTGGTGTTATTTGCAACTAATGAATCATTGAACACTACATCAAAAACTAATGATGTATTATTTGTTGACTAATTGAACATAAAAAAAATCATTCAATGTAATTCATCATAGTAACACAAAATAGGGAAAACATAATATAATCATCTCAAAAATAAGGAAAAAGTATTTTATAGAGTACAAAACCTATTCTTCATAAATCTCATGGGAACTAAGAATTGAACAAAGTTATTTAATGAGATAAAAAGAATTTACAAAAGAAATCAATTGCAAAATCACTGATAATATATTCAAAGCTGAGATTGGGAATAAAAAATTTTCTGTCACCATTTCTATTCATGGTGGATGTCCTAATGCAATAAGCTATGGAAGGGGAATAAACAGTGTATAAGAATTAGAAATGGAAAGGTATAAGTTTATTTACAGACAACAAAATAATGTGTGTGAATCATCTATCATATATTTCTCTATTGTCTGTCTAATCTGAACATGAAAAATTAAAACTAAGAGTTAGTTTAGCAAAGGTGATGTATTAGTAAACAAATAACTACAGTGATATGCACTTCTGTGTGAAATAACAAATGAAAAATGAAGATTCATAAATATAACACTTTCAGGAATATCAGAAACATCAACTGCATAGGAAAAGATCTACACATAATATTACAAAACATCATTCAAAGAAAGTAAATAATATCTTACAAATGAGGGGATATAACATATTCACATTGGCAGATTCAGTTACATATAAATTTTAATTCCTTCCCCCAAACTCATTTTAAAGATTCAATGTAATAGCATTCCAAGTCCAAATCCTGTTAAATTTTTTTTGGAAATTGTCAGTTTAATTTCACAAGTTATGTAGAATGCAAAGAGCCAAAAAAAAATCTCAGTCATCTTGATGAAAATGAAGAAAGTTTCATGAATTAAATGACAAAATTTCAAAATTTCAATTTTATAGGTTAGAGTAGTTAAGATTCTACTGATAAAAAATAGAAAACTAGTCCAGTGGGGAATAAAATAGACTCCACAAACAGATCAACAGATATACGATTACTTGATTTATAATAAATGTACTTCTGTTGCATGATGAGTAAATGATGATGTGTTCAAAAGATGGTACTAGAGGGCACCTGGGTGGCTCAGTCGTTAAGCGTCTGCCTTCGGCTCAGGTCATGATCCCAGGATCCTGGGATCAAGCCCGCATCAGGCTCCCTGCCCTGCAGGAAGCCTGCTTCTCCCTCTCCCACTCCCCCTGCTTGTGTTCCTGCTCTCGCTATTTCTCTCTCTGTCAAGTAAATAAATAAAAATCTTAAAAAAAAAAGTTGGTACTAGATATATTGGTTATCAATATGAAAAAAAGATGAGTCTCATTTTCAAACCATACAAGGGAAATAAAAATGGAGAGACTAAAATAGCAGATGGGGGAGAGCATCTACAGGGGAGCTGTCTTCAGTAATTTTCTTAAACTGAGAATATTAAGTGATATGTTTTGCCCATGCAGGGAACTTATGGGGAAAATATGAATGATTACATGCAGAATGAACACATTTGTTGAAGTTTAACCGATAAGCACAGGGCTGTTTTACCAAATTCTGGGCTGCACAGGGATGTATAGTAAATACCTAAACTGTGTGGAATAAAAAGCTAAAGTGCTAAGCTAAAGTATTTTTTAGCACAGGGATAAATTATCCACAGTTTACAGAGCTGAGTTTAAAAAGGAAACAGCATGGGCACCTGGGTGGTTCAGTCGGTTAAGGTCCAACTCTTGATTTTGGCTTAGGTCATGATCTCAGGGTCCTGGGATGGAGCCCTGTGTTGGGCTCCTTGCTCAGTGGGGAGTCTGCTGGAGATTCTCTTTCTTCCTCTACCTCTGCCCTTCCCCCATGTTCTCTCTCTCTCTAAAATGAATAAATAAACAAATCTTAAAAAAAATTTAAAAAAAGGAAACTGCTGTTGCAACAGGTGTGAAAAACAGGTGGAATGATACCAAAAATAAAAATTAATCTGAATTCCCCTCAATAATTACAGAGAGACATAATATATATCTACAGATATATACACAGGTATATCTACAGATATATACAAATATATATCTACAGATATATACAAATATATCTACAGACTAAGAAAGAGTAGCCTCTAAGATATTTAGGTTCATTCTTTAAGGAAATATGGATATTATGATGGCTAATTTTTCTCCATGAGTGACTCACATAGATGATACCTTCATGAGAACTTTATACCTGAAGTTTTGCTGTGATTGAAGTTGAAAAACCTTGTAATTTTTTAAAGATTTTATTTATTTATTTGACAGTGAGAAAGACAGCGAGAGAGGGAATACAAGCAGGGGGAGTGGGAGAGGGAGAAGCAGGCTTCCTGCAGGGCAGGGAGCCTGATGCGGGCTTGATCCCAGGATCCTGGGATCATGACCTGAGCCGAAGGCAGACGCTTAACGACTGAGCCACCCAGGCGCCCCAGAAAAACCTTGTAATTAATTGGTATTATTTTTTATGATATATTATTGGGTTGGATCTAAATTCACATGCAGATAGATCTATTTCTGTTAGATTATTTTTTTCTAAGGTGCTGTGAAATATGTGCATCATAAATGAACAACTCACAATTGAAGGACCTTGGAATTTGCAGCCAGAAGTTTGAGATTCAGTTATATGCTTTGACCATGATACATGAGATTGAATAAAATCATAAGCAGTCGGATACCTGATATCTAGCTTCTTACATCATTAGGTTTACTTTAGGAGGAAAACATATGCTATGAGAGATGCCTTTTTTTTTTTTTCTGCTCTGGAATCTGGAAGATACAGGAAGATATAAGAACTGGTTAATAGTAAGATGTTGTTTCTGTATAAATGCTCTTGACAGGTTTTGAGACCAATGTACTTTATTTGCTCTAACTTGACTGCATTTAGTGAACCTCTGGTCTATATTCAAAGGAATGTGCCCTTTTTTGAGTAAGGACACCCAATATCCCTAATGTAGAAACCACAGAGGAACACATGAACAATGCAGATATGATATATATATTTTTTCATCTTTGACTACTGTCCCAACACTGTCTGCATAGACAAAAACAAATGGAGAACAGAACCATTTAGCTCACTTTCCCTGGGGCACCATTAACTACCCAGTTGCCCTGCACTGAATTTTTCATATATCTAGTTCACTTGGGACCAGAAGTTAAGAGTGCCATCCATAGTAAGAGTTTTCAGGACAAAGAAGTTGTAGGTAGAGGGGGTGCCACGATTTGAGCGAATGATGATGTCTTGAGGAGGTGTGATAACATAAAAATCATGCTCACTAGGATTACATTGGGGGCCATCAGAAATGATAATCCTAGATTGTGAAGTGGAGGAAGGGGTTCTTAGCTTTCCTAGAGTAGATATTCTAATGATGGGCTTCAGATAATAAATCTCCTGTGTGAAAGTTGTTCATCCACCCCTTCCTGTCTCCTTCCAAGTGAGAAATACTCCTATATTAACTGGGTTTGGGTGCTTCATTCTCATATTTTTTTGGGAAATTATACTTCATTTCTTTCTTATATTGTGTATTGCAGTCATCTGACTGGCATGATATGCACCATTACGTGAATTAGGGCTAGTTAACTACCTTTGGTAACTGAAAAATTCCAAATTGATTTTTAAATCAGTGAAGACTTACCTCTAGGGCATTTAGGTTCATTCTTTCAAACAACATGACTATCATTATGGCTTCCTTTTCTCCCAGGGTCATGTATATGATGGGATCTTCAACAGAAGAATTTCATTTTTCACCTGAGCTTGCTTTAAATGAAAGTTGAGAGAGTTTTATGATTCTTTTGGCATTTCTATAGTGCCACATTTGCTTGGGTCTAAATGCCCGAGTAGACAAAGTCAACCATTATATTACTTCATGTTTTCAATGTATTGTATTTATGGGTCATTTTTGGACTATGAATATTTAAGTCTCCTGACAATTGTGGACAGAGGTTTCAGAGTCAGACATTTATTTGCCTGTGGATGTAACAATCAATAAAATTAGAAGCTTCTTGGTATATTATTTACTGTTTAGGAGTAGTTCCCAAGAGATACAGTTTTCAACTTTGACTACTCTCCTACTCCTGTCCTCTTAAATAAAGACTACTGAAGAAGAGTACTTTCTGACATTCTACACTGGGGACACATGACAACTATCCAGACTAACTTTGCTGAATCTTCCCAAACTCTAATCCACTTTGCCACAAGGGTTTCAGAATGCCAACTCTAGTTAGAGTTTTCAGGATCAAATAGGTCTATAATGAGAATGCCATGGCTTGGGTCATAAGGAAACTTGATAACAAAAATTATGCTGACATCAGCGTAGGTTCCATTCTTAGGAAGGGATGTAGAGGAGTTCTAGGCTAAGAAAACAGAGTTATGGAAGCAGATATAATAAAGAAAGAACAAGTGGTCATTGAAAACTTAGATAAGACACTGTGTCAGAAGGAAAGCATCAGAATAGATGGTGGTTGCCCTAGTAAATAAAAAAAAAAAACTGAAATAAAACAGTTATGCTACTAAATGGCAAAATTAGAACTGAAATACAGTGCCATAGAAACCAACTTATTTTTTTATTTCAATGTACAGTGTAGCAGCCCTATTCTTTGGTAACTCCAGCAACTCAAATGCTTTTTAGAATGTATCCAAGACTGCTGCAAGAACAGAAAATGATAAAAGTTCATATGTCCTTTTCCCCAACTAAGCTATTCTAAGAATTCAATTACTCTGGAGATACCCATGAAAATTTCTGAGGTGCTCGGCAGTTTCAATCTAAAGCCCTATTCAGGGGGATGCATACTGGCTGCTATGTGGATTATTGCCTTCAGTTGACCTTCTTGACTAATGGTAAGGTCACAATGGAAGCAAAATGGTAACCCCCGCATCAGGGAGTAACAAGTCCTCAGGATTCCAACTATACACTTCCTGCAACAACTCAGGCTATTCTTTGTACCTTGGAAACCCAACATGAGGGGCTGCTGGCAGGAGTCCTTGAAATATTTCTATACCAGATGAGTGGGGAGAAGTTAAGTACTGTATTCAGAAGCTAGATGACTTCTCCACTGATTTTCACTGAGGCATTTTCTCAGTTTAAATATATAAATCCATGTGAAAATTGTAATAGACCATTGAACCTCTCCATTATTATGGGATTTGTTTCCAGGAATTCAACAGAAGTGGGAGAAAAAGTAAGTTGATGGCCAGGACAGATAGTTTCTCAGATATTGGTGGCAGCAATCCAGTTCTGGGAAAATATATAGAAATATAAGACATAATTTTATTGTGTTATGCAATTTTAGCTGCCCACAAAAAAATATTGTGAATAATTCATAAGAAATCACAAGCCCCCTTATTTGGGGCCACCAACAAACAAGAAGGCAAACTGTAATGTAAAGTCAGTAAGTCACTATTGGAAAGTAAAGATTTTGGAAAAAGGAAGAGACTGAGGAAAATGCAAGGGATACAATCTCACTGAATCTTTATCACCTTCTCAATAGGATCCTCCCTGTCCCCAGGAAATCAGATGGGAAATAATTGGCAAATGGTGCAAACTAATGGGCAAAATTGAGGGAAATAGGCAAAAATGAGGGAACCTCAAAACTGGGAACAAGATAAATTTACGTATCTGTTTATTCTCCCCAACTTAATCTTTTCCTATTTTGTGTGTGTGTGTGTGTGTGTGTATACTGGAGCCATGGATTCTGCATTTCTATGGACTTTTCTTGTTTTGCCTAACCCAGAAAAATATCCAAGGTGTGGGTGTTTTGGGACAATCATCTATCTGTTCTTTCTCTTCTGAAGTTTCCATGCAAGTCGGTCCCCCCATAGAAGAATATGCCTTGTCTCCCAATGTGCTTCATAATGTGTCAGGAAGGGAATTACTGTCTAGTTGTGTAAACTTCAGGCTATGATATTCCATACCATGGATGTAGTGTTTTGGGAGCACCTGAGATGCCAGCCATCTAGATTGGTAAATATGTGCTTTCTGAAACAAAACGAGGCTACGGGAAAGTGGCAGTCTCACCCAATGCTGACAAGTTACACCCAAATTATAGGATATAGATCTCTCTTTATGGGCCTCCAGAACAAATTATAGCAGTTTAATAAAATAGATCGATTCCATTGTTATAACTTACAATAAAGAAAAAAAAAATGACTACATATAGAACGTGTTCTCTATTTCTAGCTCAAATGTATATAACAAATAATCAGAAAAGAAGATGTGGTTCATATATACAATGGAATATTACTAAGCCATCAGAAAAGATGACTATCTACCATTTACATTGACATGGATGGAACTGGAGGGTATTATGCTAAGTGAAATAAGTCAATCAGAGAAAGACAGTTATCATATGGTTTCACTCATATGTGGAACATAAGGAATAGTGCAGAGGACAATAGGGGAAGGGAGGGAAAACTGAAGGGGAAGAAATAAGAGAGGAGCAACCCATATGAGACTCTTGAGTCCGGGAAATAAACTGAAGGTTGCAAAAAGGGAGGTGGGCGGGGGAATGGGGTAACTGGGTGATGGGCATTAAGGAGGGCACATGCTGTGATGAGCACTGGGTGTTATACGCAACTAATGAATCATTGAACATTATATCAAAAATTAATGATGTACTATACATTGGCTAATTGAATTTAAATTTAAAAAGTTAAAAAAAGGAAAATTATATAAACAGGACATAATTTAAAAAGGACATTTACCTTATAATTTTCCCATATTATCTGTCAGAAAGGAAAAAAAATTACAAGGAAGGTCAATTTGTTTATAGATTTGTACATAATCTAAGAGAAATAATTCCTCTAACACCTGTGGTACCCAACCTTGCCATTCCTTACCCACTATGGATGAGTCAAGTATTCTGTAACAGACATGTTCAGATTTTTTTTTTTAACTTTTACCTAAGAAGTCAAGGTTCCTGCTTAAGTTTTCTTATGGAAGCTTTTGATTTTTGTGGCAATTGATTCCCCAGGGATTCAAAGATTCACCTACTGTATTCTCCAGGCATTTATAAGAAAGCTTAAAAATTTTTGTCCACCTTAAGATTCCATCCTAATTCAACACTGGTTGATTTATTGTTAGCCCCTAACACCTTACATGCTAGTAAGAAAGATACTTTAGCTTTACCAAATTTCTTAGCCTCCCAGGACTAAAGCCTTCTTGGATAAGTTGCAATACCCAAAGTGAAGTCAAATAGTTGTGATATGTTTTATTGGCAAACAGATGGAAGATAGTTGTATCTTGAATTCAGCCTAATATACCAATGAAACAATGTACCACACATACACACACAAAACAAACCTCCAACAATTTTGAGGGTTGTTGTAGAACCTTGCCTTTTATGAAAAGGTTGAGTCTCTCTGAGATGTTACATAAAGTATCGAAATTATAGTCAAAATAAGCTGAAGAACCCTTTCAGTCTTAAAATAGTTGTTGTTTCTGGGGCACCTGGGTGGCTCAGTTGGTTAAGCAACTGCCTTCGGCTCAGGTCATGATCCTGGAGTCCCTGGATCGAGTCCCGCATCGGGCTCCCTGCTTGGCAGGGAGTCTGCTTCTCCCTCTGACCCTCCCGACCCTCTCCCCTCTCATGCTCTCTCTCTCTCAAATAAATTAAAAAAAAATCTTTAAAAAAAATAGTTGTTTCCTCATCTGTCTTAGTTTTAACTTTGATAAAACCTTTTACGTTTTCTGTCATGAGATTAAGGGTGGTTCTAATAGTGTGCTTATTTAGAAAATTAGGCCCTGGTTATAGGCATGTTGCTTACTCTTCTGTGTTACTGGGTTTTGTTGCTCTGAGAGTGCAAGGGTGTTATCAGTGCATAGTAGCAACCACTCTCCCGACTGGAAAAGCTCAGGCTTTGACCTTGGGACACTTAACTTACTAATAGATATCTCATGCTGTTATTAGTTTACAAGTTCTTTTTTTTTTTTAAGATTTTATTTATTTGACAGCGAGAGAGGGAACACAAGCAGCGGGAGTGGGAGAGGGAGAAGCAGGCTTCCCGCGGAGCAGGGAGCCCGATGTGGGGCTCGATCCCAGGACCCTGGGATCATGACCCCAGCCGAAGGCAGACGCTTAACGACTGAGCCACCCAGGCACCCCAGTTTACAAGTTCTTAAGACTCATGCATCTCTCAGTGTGCTGCCTGACTAGCTATGAACAAATATTATTATCTAATCCTAGTGCTATTCTGTGCAAGTGTAACCTTTTAAACCTTTCTACTATATTGCAAGGTTCTGATAAAATAGGTTGAATATGACTCTTAGTCATTGAGTAGATAGCAAACCTTGCTATGATTTTCCTATTATTCTGAAAGCCAGTGCTGATATAATATTGTTCACTGATATGTCCTGTGTTAGAGACCCACAGGGGAATATAAAAGCACCTTATGCAGTAGTCAACCCTCCTGAAATTTTAGAGGCTTCTGTTTCCCCAAACATAAAGTCATTCATGTATAGCTGTTATACCAGCTATTACATTAACCATCAGTCTTTTAAAAACATGTTTCCAAGTTTATTGATGTATAATTGGTATACAGACATACCTCATTTTATTGTGCTTTCCTTTTTTTGTGCTTTGCAAATATTGCATTTATTACAAATTGAAGGTTTGTGGCAACCCTGCATTAAGAAAATCTATCAGTGCCATTTTTTCAACAGTAATTACTTTGTGTTTCTGTGTCACATTTTGATAATTCCTATAATGTTTCAAACTTTGTCATTATTAGTATATTTGTTATGGTGATTTGTGATCAGTGATTGTGACTGAAAGCTCAGATGATGGTAGCATTTTTTACCAATAAAATATTTTTGAATTTAAGTATATACATTTTTTAGACAAAGTGCTATTACACACTGAATAGACTACAATCTGGTATAAATACAGATTTATATGCACTGGAAATGAAAAGAAATTTGATTCACTGTATTAACTTTATTGCAGCAGTTTGGAACCAAACCCACAATATTTCTGAGATATTTCTATACAAAAAAAAAAAAAAAAAAAAACCAAAAAAACCCAATGTATACAGTTTGGTGACTTTGAACATATACATTCAAGTACTACCACCACAATACAGGCAGTAAACATATTCATTGCCTCCAAAAGTATTGTTTGTGTGTGTCTGTTTTCTGGTTTGTGTGTGTGTGTGTGATAACACTTAACATGAAATCCATTCTCCTAATACATTTTTCAATACACATTACCTTATTATTAACCACAGGCACTATGTTGTATGTCAGGTCTCTGGAACTTACTCATCTTGTATAACTAAAACTTTACACCCATCTACTACCCAAATCTCTCTCCCCGCCAAGTCCCTGGCAATTATCACTCTATTGTATACTATACCATTGACTATTTTATATGCCACATGTAAGAGGAATCAAGCAGAATTTGTTCTTTTGTGAAGGACTTATTACACTTAGCATAATGTCTTCCAGGTTTGTACATTTTGTCACAAATGATAGTATTTCCTTTTTCAAGGCTGAGTAACATTCCATTGTATGTATATTTTTAATCCATTGATAAGTTGATGAATATTTGGGTTGTTTTTATATCTTGGCTATTGTGAATAATTCTGCAATTTAAATGGCAGTGCAGATGTATCTTTTAGATCCTTATTTAAATATACACCCAGAAGTGGGTTTGCTGGATCATATAGTGTGATAGATAAACTTTATGTTCCACCATTAGTGTGGAACATAAAGTTTCCTATATATATATTTTCATAATGGATATAAGAATTTTTGTCCCAACCAACAAAGTACCAGGCTCCCCTTTTCTTCACTTCTTTGTCAACACCTGTTGTAATTTGTATGCCTGAACATAGTCATTCTAATGCATGTGAGATGATATCATAATGTAGTTTTGATTAGCATTTCTCTGATGATTAGTGATGTTAAGCATCTTTTCATATATCTGTTGACCATTTGATTGTTTTCTTTGGAGAATTGTATATTCTGGCTACTGATATTGATATATTTATCTATCTAATCTCATATATCATCTATCATTTATCTATCATCTATCTATCTACCTATCTATATCTATCATCTATCATCTATCATCTATCAATCTATCATCATCTATCATCTATGTATCATCTATCATCATCTATCATCTATCATCTGTTTTTTTAAATATTTTCAGCATTTTATTTTGCCTTAATATCATTATAAACATTATTTGTTCTTGTGTTACAAGCATGTGAAGGGTTAGTTACAAAGAATTTTATTTAACAAAATGACTCACAAAAAATTTACTATAAATGCATTATTATGGTAACTGCTTATGTGCCTATTTAACAGTACATAATGTGTATTTAATCTTTATCTAATGTGCATATATTTAATAATAGTGCACTAGGCTTAGTGCCCTACACATAGTATCATCTATTTATAGCTATTGAAGGAGTTTTTAAAGTATATCTTCGATATTATCACCTTATCAGATATATAGCTTGTAAGTATATATTTCCCTTTTCATTTTTTGATGACTTTTTGATCTGCAGAAGCTTTTGATTTGATGTGGTTCCACTTGTTTATTTTTGCTTTTGTTATCTGTGCTTTTCATGTTATTTAAAAAAAAAAAAAGCTTGCACAGTCCAATGTCAAGGAGCTTTTCCCTTCTCTGTTTTTTGCAGAAGTTTTGCAGCTTCTGGTCTTACATTTAAGTCTTTATTAATAATTGATTATGTGTATGTTGAAACATATGGGTCCCATTTTATTCCTCTTTACATAGATACCTAGTTTCCCCAGCAGCATTTATTGAAGAGACTATATTATCCCTATTTTATATTCATGGTGCCTGTGTTGAAGGGCATTTATTTGATTCTATGTCTGTGGGTTTATTTCTGGGCACTCTATTATGTCCCATTGGTTTATGTGTCTGATTTTATTTCATTTATTTTTTTTAAAGATTTTATATATTTATTTGACAGAAAGAGACACAGCAAGAGAAGTACACAAGCAGGGGGAGTGGGAGAGGGAGAAGCGGTCTTCCTGCGGAGGAGGGAGCCCGATGCGGGGCTCAATCCCACGACCCTGGGATCACGACCTGAGCTAAAGGCAGATGCTTAACTGACTGAGCCACCCAGGCACCCCTGTGTCTGATTTTAAACCAATAGTGTACTGTTTAAATTACTACAGTTTGTTTGTTTGTTTTTATTATGTTATGTTAATCACCATACATTACATCATTAGTTTTTGATGTAGTGTTCCCTGATTCATTGTTTGCGTATAACATCCAGTGCTCTGTTCAGTATGTGCCCTCTTTGATACCTATCACCAGGCTAACCCATCCCACCACCCCCCTCTTCTCTAGAACCCTCAGTTTGTTTCTCAGAGTCCATACTCTCTCATGGACTCGTCTCCCCCTCCGATACCCCCCTTCATTTTTCCCTTCCTGCTACCTTCTTCTTCTTCTTCTTTTTTTTTTTAACATACAATGTATTATTTGTTCCAGAGGTACAGGTCTGTGATTCAATAGTCTTACACAATTCACAGTGCTCACCATAGCACATACCCTCCCCAGTGTCTATCACCCAGCCACCCCATCCCTCCCACCTCCCCACTCCAGCAACCCTCAGTTTGTTTCCTGAGATTAAGAATTCCTCATATCAGTGAGATCATATGATACATGTCTTTCTCTGATTGACTTATTTCGCTCAGCATAATACCCACCAGTTCCATCCATGTCATTGCAAATGGCAAGACTTCATTCCTTTTGATGTCTGCATAATATTCCACTGTATATATATACTACATCTTCTTTATCCATTCATCTGTCGATGGACATCTTGGCTCTTTCCATAGTTTGGCTGTTGTGGACATTGCTGCTATAAACATCAGGGTGCACATACCCCTTCGGATTCCTACATTTGTATCTTTGGGGTAAATACCCAATAGTGCAATTGCTGGGTCATATGGTAGCTCTATTTTCAACTTTTTGAGGAAACTCCATACTGTTTTCCAGAGTGGCAGCCACTCATTGTGGTTTTGATTTGTATTTCCCTGATGATGAGTGAGTGATGAGCATCTTTTCATGCGTCTCTTAGCCATCTATATGTCTTCTTTGGTAAAATGTCTATTCATGACTTCCCGCATATTTTTAATTGGATTATTTGTTTTTTAGGTATTGAGTTTTATAAGTTCTTTATGTATTTTGGATACTAATCCTGTATCAGACATGTCATTTGCAAATATCCTCCCCATTCTGTATGTTGCATTTTAGTTTTGTTGGTTGTTTCCTTTGCTGTGCAGAAGCTTTCATTTTGATGTAGTCCCAGTAGCTTATTTCTGCTTTTGTTTTCCTTACTTCATGAGACATATCTAGAACGAAGTTGCTATGCTCTGTCAGAGATGTTACTGTCTATGCTCTCTTCTAGGATTTTTATGATTTTATGACTCACATTTATGTCTTTCATCCATTTTGAATTTATTTTATGTGTATAGTGTAAGAAAGTGGTTAAGACTCATTATTTGCATATTGCTTTCCACTTTTCCCAACACCATTTGTTGCAAAGACTCTTTTTTTTTTTACTTTTTTAATTGTTATCTTAATCACCTACATCATTAGTTTTAGATGTAGTGTTCCATGATTCATTGTTTGTGCATAACACCCAGTGCTCCATGCAGAACGTGCCCTCTTTAATACCCATCACCAGGCTAACCCATCCTCCCACACCCCTCCCCTCCAGAAGCCTCAGTTTGTTTTTCAGAGTCCATCGTCTCTCATAGTTCATCTCCCCCTCCGATTTCCCCCCCTTCATTCTTCCCCTCCTGCTATCTTCTTCTTCTTTTTTTTTTTCTTAACATATATTGCATTATTTGTTTCAGAGGTACAGATCTGAGATTCAACAGTCTTGCACAATTCACAGCGCTTACCAGAGCACATACTCACCCCAGTGTCTATCACCCAGTCACCCCATCCCTCCCATCCCACCCCCACTCCACCAACCCTCAGTTTCTTTCCTGAGATTAAGAATTCCTCATATCAGTGGAATCATATGATACATGTCTTTCTCTGATTGACTTATTTCGCTCAGCATAATACCCTCCGATTCCATCCATGTCCTTGCAAATGGCAAGATTTCATTCCTTTTCATGGCTGCATAATATTCCACTGTGTGTGTGTGTGTGTGTGTGTGTGTGTGTGTACATACACCACATCTTCTTTATCCATTCATCTGTCGATGGACATCTTGGCTCTTTCCACAGTTTGGCTATTGTGGACATTGCTGCTAGAAACATCGGGGTGCACGTACCCCTTCGGATCCCTACATTTGTATCTTTGGGGTAAATACCCAGTCGTGTAATTGCTGGATCGTATGGTAACTCTATTTTCAACTTTGAGAGAAACCTCCATACTGTTTTCCAGAGTGGCTGCTCCAGCTTGCATTCCCACCAACAGTGGAGGAGGGTTTCCCTTTCTCGGCATCCCTGCCAATATCTGTATTTCCTGACTTGTTAATTTTAGCCATTCTGACTGGTGTGAGGCGGTATCTCATTGAGGTTTTGATTTGGATTTCCCTGATGCCGAGCGATGTTGAGCATTTTTTCATGTGTCTGTCGGCCATTTGGATGTCTTCTTTGGAAAAATGTCTGTTCATGTCTTCTGCCCATTTCTTGATTGGATTCTTTGTTCTTTGGGTGTTGAGTTTGATAAGTTCTTTCTGGATTTTGGATACTAGCCCTTTATCTGATATGTCATTTGCAAATGTCTTCTCCCATTCTGTCGGTTGTCTTTTGGTTTTGTTACTGTTTCTTTTGCTGTGCAAAAGCTTTTTATCTGGATGAAGTCCCAATACTTCATTTTTCCCCTTCCTTCCTTTGCCTTTGGCAATGTTTCTAGGAAGAAGTTGCTGTGGCTGAGGTCAAAGAGGTTGCTGCCTGTGTTCTCCTTTAGGATTTGGATGGAGTCCTGTCTCACATTGAGGTCTTTCAACCATTTGGAGTCTATTTTTATGTGTGGTGTAAGGAAATGGTCCAGTTTCATTCTTCTGCATGTGGCTGTCCAATTTTCCCAACACCATTTGTTGAAGAGACTGTCTTTTGTATATTGGACATTCTTTCCTGCTTTGTCAAAGATTAGTTGACCATAGAGTGGAGGGTCCATTTCAGGGCTCTCTATTCTCTTCCATTGATCTATGTCTGTTTTTGTGCCAGTACCATACAGTCTTGATGATGACAGCTTTGTAATAGAGCAGGAAGTCTGGAATTGTGATGCCGCCAGCTTTGCTTTTCTTTCTCAACATTCCTCTGGCTATGCGGGGTCTTTTCTGGCTCCATACAAATTTTAGGATTGATTATTTGTTCCATTTCTTTGAAAAAAGTGGATGATATTTTGATGGGGATTGCATCGAATGTGTAGATGGCTCTAGGTAGCATTGACATCTTCACAATATTCTTCCAATCCATGAGCATGAAACGTTTTTCCATTCCTTTGTGTCATCCTCAATTTCTTTCATGAGTATTTTATAGTTTTCTGAGTACAGATCCTTTGCCTCTTTGATTAGATTTATTCCTAGGTATCTTATGGTTTTGGGTGCAATTGTAAATGGGATCGACTCCTTAATTTCTCTTTCTTTGGTCTTGTTGTTGGTGTATAGGAATGCCACAGATTTCTGTGCATTGATTTTATATCCTGCCACTTGACTGAATTCTTGTGTGAGTTCTAGAAGTTTTGGGGTGGAGTCTTTTGGGTTTTCCACATAAAGTATCATATCATCTGCAAAGAGTGAGAGTTTGACTTCTTCTTTGCTGGTTTGGATGCCTTTTATTTCTTTTTGTTGTCTGATTGCTGTGGCCAGGACTTCTAATACTATGTTGAATAGCAGTGGTGATAGTGGACATCCCTGCCGTGTTCCTGACCTTAGGAAGAAAGCTCTCAATTTTTCCCCATTGAGAATGATAATCGCTGTAGGTTTTTCATAGATGGCTTTTATGATATTGAGGTATGTACG
Source organism: Mirounga leonina (assembly GCF_011800145.1). Lineage (NCBI taxonomy): Eukaryota > Metazoa > Chordata > Mammalia > Carnivora > Phocidae > Mirounga > Mirounga leonina. The sequence continues at coordinate 4,752,428 of NW_023270464.1, read as the reverse complement.
CTCTATCCCTATACTCTGGAGTTTTGATCAAAAAAGGATGCTGTACTTTGTCAAATGCTTTTTCTGCATCTATTGAGAGGATCATATGATTTTTGTTCTTTCTTTTGTTAATGTATTGTATCACGTTGATTGATTTGTGGATGTTGAACCAACCTTGCAGCCCAGGGATAAATCCCACTTGGTCATGGTGAATAATCCTTTTAATGCACTGTTGGATCCTATTGGCTAGTATTTTGGTGAGAATTTTTGCATCCATGTTCATCAGGGATATTGGTCTGTAATTCTCCTTTTTGATGGGGTCTTGTCTGGTTTTGGGATCAAGGTAATGCTGGCCTCATAAAATGAGTTTGGAAGTTTTCCTTTCGTTTCTATGTTTTGGAACAGTTTCAGAAGAATGGGTAGTGATTCTTCTTTAAATGTTTGGTAGAATTCCCCTGGGAAGCCATCTGGCCCTAGGCTTTTGTTTGTTGGGAGATTTTTGATGACTGCTTCAATTTCTTTAGTGGTTATAGGTCTGTTCAGGTTTTCTATTTCTTCCTGGTTCAGGTTTGGTAGTTGATACATCTCTAGGTATGCATCCATTTCTTCCAGATTATCTAATATGCTGGCATAGAGTTGCTCATAATATGTTCTTATAATTGTTTGTATTTCTTTGGTGTTCGTTGTGATCTCTCCTCTTTCATTCATGATTTTGTTGATTTGGGTCATTTCTCTTTTCTTTTTGATAAGTCTGGCAAGGGGTTTATCAATCTTTTAATTCTTTCAAAGAACCAGCTCCTAGTTTCGTTGATCTGTTCTACTGTTCTTCTGGCTTCTATTTCACTGATTTCTGCTCTGATCTTTATGATTTCTCTTCTCCTGCTGGGTTTAGGCTTTGATTTGCTGTTCTTTCTCCAGCTCCTTTAGGTGGAGGGTTATGTTGTGTACTTGAGACCTTGCTTGTTTCTTGAGAAAGGCTTGTATTGCTATATACTTTCCTCTTAGGACTGCCTTTGCTGCATCCCAAAGGTTTTGAATAGCTGTGTTCTCATTTTCATTGGTTTCCGTGCATTTTTTTAATTCTTCTTTAATTTCCTGGTTGACCCATTCATTCTTTAGTAGGATGCTCTTTAGCCTCCATGTAATTGAGTTCTTTCTGACTTTCCTCTTGTGATTGAGTTCTAGTTTCAAAGCATTGTGGTCTGAAAATAGGCAGGGAATGATCCCAATCTTTTGGTACCAGTTGAGACCTGATTTATGACCTAGGATGTGATCTATTCTGGAGAATGTTCCATGGGCACTAGAGAAGAATGTGTATTCCATTGCTTTGGGATGGAATGTTCTGAATATGTCTGTGAAGTCCATTTGGTCCAGTGTGTCATTTAAAGTCTTTATTTCCTTGTTGATCTTTTGCTTAGATGATCTGTGCATTTCAGTGAGGGGGGTGTTAAAGTCCCCCACTATTACTTTATTGTTGTTGATGTGTTTCTTTGCTTTTGTTATTAACTGCCTTATATAATTGGCTGCTCCATGTTAGGGGCATAGATATTTACAATTGTTAGATCTTCTTGTTGGATAGACCCTTTAAGTAGGATATAGTGTCCTTCCTCATCTCTTATTAGTCTTTGGTTTAAAATCTAATTTGTCTGATATAAGGATTGCCACCCCAGTTTTCTTTTGGTGTCCATTAGCATGGTAAATGGTTTTCCACGCCTCACTTTCAATCTAGGGGTGTCTTTGGGTCTAAAATGAGTCTCTTGCAGACAGCATATCGATGGGTCTTGTTTTTTAATCCAGTCTGTTAGCCTGTGTCTTTTGATTGGGGCATTTAGCCCATTTACATTCAGGGTAACTATTGAAAGATAGGAATTTAGTGCCATTGTATTGCCGGTAAGGTGACTGTTACTGTATATGGTCTGTGTTCCTTTCTGGTCCATGTTACTTTTAGGCTCTCTCTTTGCTTAGAGGACCCCTTTCAAGATTTCTTGTAGGGCTGGTTTCATGTTTGCAAATTCCTTTAGTTTTTATTTGTCCTGGAAGCTTTTTATCTCTCCTTCTATTTTCAATGACAGCCTAGCTGGATATAGTATTCTTGGCTGCATATTCTTCTCATGTAGTGCTCTGAATATATCCTGCCAGTCCTTTCTGGCCTGCCAGGTCTCTGTGGATACGTCTGTTGCCAATCTAGTGTTTCTACCATTATAGGTTACATATCTCTTCTCCTGAGCTGCTTTCAGGATTTTCTCTTTGTCTCTGAAACTCGTAAGTTTTACTATTAGATGTCGGGGTGTTGACCTAGTTTTATTGATTTTGAGAGGGGTTCTCTATGCTTCCTAGATTTTGATGCCTGTTTCCTTCCCCAAATTAGGGAAGTTCTCTGCTATAATTTGCTCCATTATACCTTCTGCCCCTCTCTCTCTTTCTTTTTCTTCTGGGATCCCAATTTTTCTAATGATATTTCATCTTATGGTATCACTTATCTCTCGAATTCTGCCCTCATGATCCAGTAGTTGTTTATCTCTCTTTTTCTCAGCATCTTTATTTTCCATCATTTGGTCTTCTGTATCACTGATTCTCTCTTCTGCCTCATTTATCCTAGCAGTTAGCACCCCCAGTTTTTATTGCACCTCATTAATAGCCTTTTTGATTTCAACTTGGTTAGATTTTAGTTCTTTTATTTCTCCAGAAAGCGTTTCTCTAATAACTCCCATGCTTTTTTCAAGCCCAGCTAGTATCTGTTAAGTGATGATTCTGAACTCTAATTCTGACATTGTACTAATGTCCATATTGAGTAGGTCCCTGGCAGTCGGTACTACCTCTTGTTCTTTTTGTTGAGGTGATTTTTCTGCCTTGTCATTTTGTCCAGAGGAGAATAGAAGAATGAGAGAACAAAATGCTAACAGGGTAATAACGTCCCCAGATAATATACTCTAAACAAATCTGAAAAGACCTGAAGCACGGGGAAAAGAAAGGGAAAGAGAGAAAAAAGAAAAAGAAAAAGAAAAGAAAAGAAAAAGATGAAGATAAAAACAAACAGAACAAAACAAAAAAAAAGAACGCAATATGATCAAATATGATCAGGCTGGTACATAGATCAGTGCTGCACACTAGATTTTGGGTGTATTTTGGACTGTTAGAAGAAAGTGCCTCCCAAAATTTTAAAGAAAGAAAATCTTATATATGTACAAAAAATAAGGGTTGCTATGATGAAGGGATGGAATATGACTGTAAAGTTGAAAATTATAAAAAAATTTATAAAAGGAATTCATAAGAAGTTGTTTGAAAAAAGAAAGAAGAGGATTTTAAAAAAATGAAAAAAAAGGGGGGGAGAGAAGGTGATCAGGCAGGAGAGTAGAAAAAAACCCTACACTAGAGATTTAGGGTATATTTTGATCTGTTAGAGGAAACTATCTGAAAATTTTAAAGAGAGAACAACTTATATATATATATATATGCCAAAAATACGGGTAACTAGTATGAAGGGATAGAATATGACTCTAAAAATGAAAAATAAAATTTTTTTTTTAAAGATTTTATTTATTTATTCGTGAGAGACAGCGCGAGAGAGAAAGGCAGAGGGAGAAGCAGGCTCCCAAGGAGCAGGGAGCCTGATGTGGGACTCGATCCCAGGACCCTGAGATCATGACCTGAGCCGAAGGCAGACATTTAACCATCTGAGCCACCCAGGCGCCCAATAAAAATGTTTTTTAAAAAGGGGATTGATAAGATGTTGGTTGAAAGAGGGGAAAAGAAAAATGAAAAAAAAAAAAAAGACAGTTAAAAAAAATTAACTTTGAAAGACTAAAGAATCATGGTAAAAAAAGCCATGAATTCCATGTGTAGTATTCCCCTAGCTCTGGAGTTCTGCCATTCTCATTGATGGGTAAACTTGGTCTTGGCTGGCTGCTCTCCCTGATCTTCTGGGGGGGGGGGGGCTGTTGCCATTGTTCCCAAATGTCTTTGTCGGAGGCAGAATTGCCCCGCCCTTGCCCGGTCCAGGCTAGGTAATCTGCTCGGGTTTGCTCTCGGGAGATTTTGTTCCCTGCAAGCCTTCCGTACAGCTCTGGAGGCTGAGAGTGAAAATGGCGGCCTCCCAATCTCCACCCCGGAGGAGCCGAGAGCTCGGGGCCCTACTCCTCAGTATGCCCCCAGAGAAAAGCAGTCAGTCACTCCCATCTCCCCGGTCTCTGGCCGCACTCCGTGCTCACCCGGCCTGTGACCAAGTGTTTCTGTCTCTGGCACCCGACCCCGTGTGGAGTCTCCAAACCCAGCAGATCCCTGCGGTGCACTCCCACACCGCTCCTCCTGGGGGAGGAAGGGGAGTCTCCCTGGATCTGCCACTTGTTGGGTCCCTGCTGGTGGAGCAGTGGCCCGACTGTGCTGTGGATCATGGTTTATGGCAACCCCGAGCTGAGAGCCTGCGCCTCAGCTCCATCTCTGCAGCTGGCTTCCCCGCTCCGATACCTGGGAGCTCTGCCACACTCAGGCACCCCCGGTCTTTCTGTGACCCCGAGGGTCCTGAGACCACACTGTCCTGCGAGAGTTCCATCGCCGCTTAGCCACTGTAGTGACGTCCCTCAGTGGAGCCGACTTCTAAAAGTTCCAATTTTATGCTCCATGGCTCTATCACTTGCCAGAAGCGGCGGACAGAGGCCTCCTCCCCCGCCGTCTATTCTCCCGAATATTGCCTCGGATTCACTTCTCCGCATGTCCTACCTTCCAGAAAGTGGTCGCTTTTCTGTTCAGAGAGTTGTTGCTATTCTTTTCTTTGAACTCTTGTTGAGTTTGTAGGTGTTCAGAATGGTTTGATCCCTATCCAGCTGAATTCCTGAGACCAGACAAAATCCAGGTCTTTTACTCCTCCGCCATCTTGCTCCGCCCCCCGAGACTGTCTTTTTTTCAATTGAATATTCTTTCCTTCTTTGGGGAGTATTAATTGACCACATAGTTGTGGGTTTATTTCTGGATTTTCTATTCTGTTCTACTGATCTATGTGATCTATATTTTTGTTCTAGTACCATATTGTTTTGATCTCAATAGCTTTGTAATATAACATGAAGTCTGGAATCATGATGGCTCCAGTTTTGCTTTTCTTTTTCAAAATTGCTTTGAGTATTTGGGGTCTTTTTTGGTTTCATACTAATTTTAAGAGTGTCTTTTTTCCAGTTCTCTGAAAAATGTTGCTGGTAATTTGTAAGTATTGCATATAATTGTAAATTGTTTTGGGTAGTACATTTTAACAATATTTGTTCTTCCAGTCCATGAGCATAGAATGTATTTCCATTTCTTTCTGTCATCTTCAAGTTCTTTCATAAGTGTTATATAGTTTACAGAGTACTGAGATTTTACCCCTTTGGTTAGATTTATTCCTAGGTATCTTATTATTCTGGGTGCAGTTATGAATGGTATGGTTTTCTTGATTTCTCTTTCTGCTGCTCCATTAACTGGTGTATAGAAATGCAACAGATTTATGCACATTAGTTTTGTATCTTGTAACTTTACTGAATTTGTATCAGTTCTAGCAGTTTTTTGATGGTCTTTGGGTTTTTTAAATAGAATATCATATCATCTGCAAATAGTGAAAGTTTTACTTCTTCCTTACTGATTTGGATTCCCTTTATTTCTTTTCGTTGTTTAATTACTGTGGCTTTCAGCAATATGATAAATAAAAGTGTTGAGAGTGAACATCCTTGTTTTTTTCCTCACCTTAGGGAGAAAGCTCTCAGTTTTTTACACACTAAGGATTATGTTAGCTGTAGGTTTTTCATTGATAGCTTTTATTATGTTGTGGTATGTTCTCTTTAAATCTACTTTTTTGAGGGTTTTTATCATGAATGGATGTTGTATTTGTCAAATGCATTCTCTGCATCTATTGAAAGGGTCATAAGGTTCTTATCCTTTCTTTTATTAATGTGGCGTATCACATTGATTTGTGAATACTGAACCACACTTGGAACCAAGGAATAAATCCCACCTGACTGTGGTTAATGATTTTTTTTTCTTTTTTTTATGATGTTCAGTTAGCCACTGTATAGTACATCATTAGTTTTTGATGTAGCATTCAATGATTCATTAGTTACATATAACACCCAGTGCTCATCACAGCATGTGCTCTCCTTAATACCTATCACCCTGTTAACCCCTCTGCCCACACCCCTCCCCTCTGAAACTCTTACTTTTTTTCCCCAGGGTCCATAGTCTCTCATGGTTCTTCTCCCTCTCATTTCTCCCCCATTGGATTTCCCACCCCTTCCCTATGGTCCTCTGAGCTATTGCTTATGTTCCACATACGAGTGAAACCATATGACAATTGTATTTCTCTGCTTGACTTAATTGACTTAGCATAATCCCCTCCAGCTCCATCCATGTCAATGTAAATGATGGGTATTCATAATTTCTGATGGCTGAATAATATTCCATTGTATATATGTACCACATCTTCTTTACCAATTCCTCTGTTGAAGGGCATCTCAGCTCCTTCCACAGTTTGGCTATTGTGGACATTGCTGCTATGAACACTGGGGTACATGTGCCCCTTCTTTTCACTACATCTGTATCTTTGGGGTAAATACCTAGTAGTGCAATTTCTGGGTTGTAGGGTATCTCTATTCTTAACATCCTGAGTAACCTCCATATTGTTTTCCAGACTGGCTATACCAGCTTGCATTCCCCTTTCTCCACGTCCTCTCCAACATTTGTTGTTTCCTGCCTTATTAATTTTTGCCATTCAAACTGGTATAAGGTGGTATCTCAATGTGGTTTTGATTTGAATTTCCCGATGGCTAATGATGTTGAACTTTTTTTCATGTATCTGTTAGCTATTAGTATGTCTTCTTTGGAAAAGTGTCTGTTCATGTCTTCTGCCATTTTTTGACTTGATTATTTGTTTTTTGAGTGTCGAGGTTGAGAAATTCTTTATAGATCTTGGAAATCAACCCTTTCTCTGTAATGTCATTTGCAAATAACTTCTCCCATTCTGTGGACACCCTCTTTGTTTTGTTGACTGTTTCCGTTGCTCTGCAGAAGCTTTTTATCTTTTTTTTAAAATTTTATTATGTTATGTTAGTCACCATACAATACATCATTAGTTTTTGATGTAGTGATCCACGATCCATTGTTTTCGTATAACACCCAGTGCTCCATGCAGCGTGCCCTCCTTAATACCCATCACCGGGCTAACCAATCCACCCTCTCCCCTCCCCTCTAAAACCCTGTTTGTTTCTCAGAATCCATAGTCTCTCATGGTTCATCTCTCCCTCCAATTCTCCCCACCCATTTTTCCCTTCCTTCTCCTAATGTCCTGCATGTTATTCCTTATGTTCCACAAATAAGTGAAACCATATGATAATTGACTTTCTCTGGTTGACTTATTTCACTTAGCATAATCTCCTCCAGTCCCATCCATGTTGATGTAAAAGTTGGGTATTCATCCTTTCTGATGGCTGAGTAATATTCCATTGTATATATGGACCACATCTTCTTTATCCATTTGTCAGTTGAAGGGCATCTCGGCTCTTTCCACAGTTTGGTTATTGCATACATTGCTGCTATGAACATTGGGGTGCATATGGCTCTTCTTTTCACTACATCTGTGTCTTTGGGGTAAATACCCAGGAGTGCAATTGCTGGGTCATTGGGTAGCTCTATTTTTAAATTTTTGAGAAACCTCCATACTGTTTTCCAAAGTGACTATACCAACTTGCATTCCCACCAACAGTGTAAGAGGGTTCCCCTTTCTCCACAACCTCTCCAACATTTGTTGTTTCTTTCCCTGTCCATTTTCGCCATTCTAACTGGTGTAAGGTGGTATCTCAGTATGGTTTTGATTTGGATTTCCCTGATGGCTAATGATGATGAACATTTTTTCATGTGTCTCTTAGCCATTTGTATGTCTTCTTCAGAGAAGTGTCTGTTCATCTCTTCTGCCCACTTTTTGACTGGATTATTTGTTTTTTGGGTGTTGAGTGTGAGTTCTTTTTTTTTTTTTAAGATTTTATTTATTTATTCATGAAGGACAGAGAGAGAGAGAGAGGCAGAGGGAGAAGCAGGCTCCCAAGGAGCAGGGAGCCCGATGCGGGACTCAATCCCAGGACCCTGGGACCATGACCTGAGCCGAAGGCAGACGCTTAACCATCTGACCCACCCAGGCACCCAAGTGTGAGTTCTTTATAGATTTTGGATACCAGCCCTTTATCTGTAGTGTCATTTGCAAATATCTTCTCCCATTTTGTGGGATGCCTCTTTGTTTTGTTGACTGTTTCCTTTGCTGTAGAGAAGCTTTTTATCTTGATGAAGTCCCAAAAGCTCATTTTTGCTTTTGTTTCACGAACTTTTGGAGATGTATCTTGAAAGAAGTTGCTGTGGCCGATGTCAAAGAGGTTACTGCCTATGTTCTCCTCTAGGATTTGGATGGATTCCTGTCTCACATTGAGGTCTTTCAACCACTTTGAGTTTATCTTTGTGAATGCTGTTAGAGAATGGTCGAGTTTCATTCTTCTGCATGTGGCTGTCCAATTTTCCCAGCACCATTTATTGAAGAGACTGTCTTTTTTCCATTGCATGTTTTTTCCTGCTTTGTCAAAGATTATTTGACCATAGAATTGAGGGTCCATACATGGGTTCTCTATTCTGTTCCATTGGTCTGTATGTCTGTTTTTGTGCCAGTACCATGCTGTCTTGGTGATCACTGCTTTGTAATATAGCTTGAAATCGGACAACGTGATGTCCCCAGATTTGTTTTTCTTTTTCAACATCTCCTTGGCGATTTGGGGTCTTTTCTGATTCCAAAAAAATTTTTAGGATTGTTTGTTCCAGCACTTTGAAAAATGTCATTGGAATTTTGATTGGGATGGCATTGAAGGTATAGATTGCTCTGGGTAGCATAGACATTTTAGCAATGTTTATTCTTCCGATCCATGAGCATGGAATATTTTTCCATCTTTTTGTGTCTTCTTCAATTTCTTTCATGAGTGTTTTGTAGTTCCTAGAGTATAGATCCTTTACCTCTTTGGTTAGGTTTATTCTGAGGTATCTTATGGTTTTTCGCGCTATTTTAAATGGAATCGTTTCTTTAATTTCTCTTTCTACAGTTGAGTTGTTACTGTATAAGAAAGCAACTGATTTCTGTGCATTGATTTTGTATCCTGCCACATTACTGAATTGCTGGAAGAGTTCTAGTAATTTGGGGGTGGAATCTTTTGGGTTTTCCACATAAAGTATCATGTCGTCTGCGAAAAGAGAGTTTGACTTCTTCTTTGCCAACTTGAATACATTTTATTTCTTTTTGTTTTCTGATTGCTGTTGCTAGGACTTCTAGTACTATGTTGAACAACAGTGGAGAGAGTGGGCACCCTTGACGTGTTCCTGATCTTAAGGGAAAGGATCTGACCTTTTCCCCATTGAGGATGATATTCGCCGTGGGTTTTTCATAGATGGATTTTATGAGCTTGAGGAATGTTCCCTCTATCCCTATACTCTGGAGAGTTTTAATCAGGAAAGGATGTTGTATTTTGTCAAATGCTTTTTCTGCATCAATTGAGAGGACCATATGATTCTTCTCCCTACTCTTATTAATGTGTTCTATCACACTGATTGATTTGCGAATGTTGAACCACGCTTGCATCCCGGGGATAAATTCCACTAGGTTGTGGTGGATGATCCTTTTAATGTATTGTTGGATCCTATTAGCTAGGATTTTGTTGAGGATTTTGGAATCCATATTCATCAGGGATATTAGTCTGAAATTCTCCTTTTTGATGGGGTCTTTGCCTGGTTTGGCGATTAAGGTAATGCTGGCCTCATAGAATGAGTTTGGAAGTTTTCCTTCTGTTTCTATTTTTGGAAACAGCTTCAGTAGAATAGGTATTATTTCTTCTTTAAATGTTTGGTAGAATTCCCCAGGGAATCCATCAGGCCCTGGACTCTTGTATTTGGGGAGGTTTTTGATCACTGCTTCAATCTCGTTACTGGTTATTGGCCTATTCATGTTGTCAATTTCTTCCTGTTTCAGTCTTGGCAGGTTATAGGTTTCCAGGAAGGCCTCCATTTCATCCAGATTGCTCAGTTTATTGGCATATAGTTGTTCATAATAATTTCTAATAATTGTTTCTATTTCCTTGGTGTTAGTCGTGATGTCTCCCCTTTCATTCATAATTTGATTAATTTGGGTCCTTTCTCTCTTCTTTTGGATAAGTCTGGCCAGTGGTTTATCAATCTTATTAATTCTTTCAAAGAACCAGCTTCTAGTTTCATTGATCTGATCTACTGTGTTTCTGGTTTCTAATTCATTGATTTCTGCTCTAATTTTAATTATTTCTCTTCTAATGCGAGGCTTGGGCGTCATTTGTTGCTTTTTCTCTAGTTCTTTAAGGTGTAGAGTTAGTTGGTGAATTCGGGATTTTTCTATTTTTTTGAGTGAGGCTTGGATGGCTATGTATTTCCCCCTTAGGACTACCTTTGCAGTATCCCATAGGTTTTGGACCGATGTGTTTTCGTTCTCATTGATTTCCATGAATTAAGTTCTTCTTTGATTTCTTGATTGACCCAAACATTCTTGAGCAGAGTGGTGTTTAGCTTCCAAGTGTTTGAATTTGTGCCAAATTTTTTCTTGTGATTGAGTTCCAGTTTTAGAGCATTGTGTGTGAGAATATGCAGGGAATAATCTCAATCTTTTGGTATCAGTTGAGACCTGATTTGTGACCCAGTATATGGCCTATTCTGGAGAAAATTCCATGTGCACTCAAAAAGAATGAGTATTCTGTTGTTTTAGGGTGGAATGTTCTGTAAATATCTATGAGGTCCATCTGGTCCAGTGTATCATTCAAAGCTCTTGTTTCCTTGTTGATTTTCTGCTTAGATGATCTGTCCATTGCTGAGAGTGGAGTATTGAGGTCTCCTACAATTATCGTATTGTTATCAATATGACTATTTTGGTTAACAGTTGGCTTATGTAGATGGCTGCTCCCATGTTGGGGACATAGATATTTACAATTGTTAGATCTTCTTGTTGGATAGACCCTTCAAGAATGATAGAGTGTCCTTCTGTGTCTCTAACTACAGACTTTAGTTTAAAATCTAATTTGTCTGATATAAGAATTGCTACCCCAGCTTTCTTTTGAGGTCTGCTGGCATGGAAGATAGATCTCCATCCCTTCACTTTTAGTCTCGATGTATCTTTAGTTTCAAAATGAGTCTCTTGTAGACAGCATATGGATGGGTCCTGTCTTTTTATCCAATCTGCAACCCTGTACCATTTTATGGGAGTGTTTAGGCCATTCAAGTTGAGAGTGATTATTGAAAGATATGAATTAATTGTTATCATGTTGCCTGTGAAGACGTTGTTTTTATAGATTGTCCCTGTAAATTTCTGTTGTAGATCATTCTTGGGGTCTTTCTCCTTTTATAGAACCCCCCTTAATATTTCTTGCAGGGCTGGCTTAGTGGTCACATATTCTTTCAACTTCTGCCAGTTGTGGAAGCTCTGCATCTCTCCATCCATTCTAAATGAAAGCCTTGCCAGATAAAGTATTCTTGGCTGCATGTTCTTCTCATTTAGTACCCTGAATATGTCTTGCCAGGCCTTTCTGTCTTGCCAGGTCTCTGTGGATATGTCTGACATTTTTCTGATGTTCCTCCCTCTGTACGTAAGGAATCTCTTCCCCCTAACTGCCCTTAAGATGGTTTCCTTGGTTGTAAGATTTGCAAGTTTTACTATTACATGCCGGGGTGTTGGCCTGTTTTCCTTGATCTTAGGAGGGGTCCTCTCTGCCTCTAGGACTTGAATGTTTGTTTCATTCCCCAGATTAGGGAAGTTCTCAGCTACGATTTGCTCAAATATAACTTCTAGCCCTCTGTCTCTCTCCACTCCCTCCAGGATTCCAATTATTCTGACATTGGAATGCCTCATGGTGTCACTTATTTCTCTGATTCCATTTTCATGGATTCTGAGTTGTTTTTCCCTGGCCTCCTCTTTTCCCTTTTTATCTATTATACTGTCTTCCAGATCGCTTCTTCTCTCTTCTGTCTCAGTTACCCTAGCTGTTAGATTATCTAGATTGGATTGGATCTCACTGATAGCACTTTTAAGTTCTGCCAATTCACCTTTTATTTCTGCCCTTAGAGAGTCTACGTTGCCATTAATTTATTTCTCCATTCTATCCATTGTCTTCACAATTGCTAGCCTGAATTCCATCTCCAACATCTTCGTTATATCTCCATCCATTTGTCTGCAGCATAAGTCACAATCTCTGAGTCTTTTCTGTTTTGGGGGCTCCTCCTCCTAGTCATTCTGTTGATGGGTGTTTGAGGGAATGTATAGAGTCCAAATTATTGACCAGAACCCAAGTAAGATGCACCTGTTTTCTTGGGACCTTAGGGTTGCTGACCTCTTGTTTTCCCAGCCCATCTTCTGGGGTCGGGGCCTGCCGCACTGTTACTCAGGCAATCCTGTTTGGGCGGAGTTGCCCTGCGCCCCTATGGCAGGGGATGCGTTCAGTGGGAATCAGTCTTTAGGGCTTTTGTTCTCTGGCGCCTTTCCCTGGCAGCTTTCCGCATCTCTTCCAGGAGTCAGAGCAGAAGAGACCGTTTGCAACCCTCTGCCTCAGAGCAGAGAGATTCCAGTCTGTTCTTCAGTGAGCTCTCCAGGCCACACTGTCTCCGTTTCTGTCCATGCTGCTATAAACTGCAGCATCCTGGGTTGTGCACCCCTCCGCAGCACTCCCAGTCCTGCCTCCAGGTCGGGGCTCGTCTCTGCCCTTTGTGCTTCTAAAACCGCCAGCCGCTCCCAGTTCGCCCACGTGCAACTCCGCCGCTTGAGGTTTCCACCCTGGAGGTTGCAGTTCACCGGCGGGACCGGCTCACCGGGTTTCCGTCTCGGAGGCTGCAGTTCACGTGTGCGCGACTGTCACTCCAGGTTTCTCTCCGGGGGGTTGCGGTTCTTGTGCGCGCAACCCCGCCGATCTGGTCCTCCACCCCGGGGGCTGCCCTAAAGTCCTTTCCTGACACTACCGGTCTGCGAGTCTGTGCCCTGTCCGCAGCGCGCGAGGCTGTCACTCACTGGCGGTGTAGGATCCCCATGGCCAGACACCCTCCCGCTGCCATTTATCCTCCGATATCTGCCTGCAGAATCATGGCTCTCCGTTTCATACCTCAAAACCAACCACCTGCGATATTCTGTTGGTAGAGATCCAGATCTTCTTACATCTCAGGCTGGTTTCGTGGGTGCTCAGAGTGGTCTGATAGATATCCAGCTCAATTCCAGGGACCAGTTGAAATAGGGTCCCCTACTCCTCCGCCATCTTTCCCCCCTCCAGAAGCTTTTTATCTTGATGAAGTCCCAAAAGCTCATCTTTGCTTTTGTTTCCCTTGCCTTTGGAGATGTGTCTTGAAAGAAGTTACTGTAGTCAATGTCAAAGAGGTTACTGCCTATGTTCTCCTCTAGGATTTGGATGGATTCCTGTCTCACATTGAGGTCTTTCATCCATTTTGAGTTTATCTTTGTGTATGGTGTAAGGGAATGGTCCAGTTTCATTCTTCTATATAGCTGTCCAATTTTCCCACCACCACTTATTGAAGAGACTGTCTTTTTTCCATTGGGTATTTTTCTTGATTTGTCAAATATTAGTTGACCATAGAGTTGAGGGTCCATGTCTGGATTCTCTATTCCTTTCCATTGGTCTATGTGTCTGTTTTTGTGCCAATACTATGCTCTCTTGGTGATCATGACTTTGTAATATAGCTTGAAGTCAGGCAACATGATGACCCCAGTTTTGTTTTTCTTTTTCTGTTGAATCTTATTAGCTAGGATTTGTTGAGTATTTTGGCATCCATGTTCATCAGGGATATTGGTCTGTAATTCTTCTTTTTGAGGTGGTCTTTGCCTGGTTTTGGGATCAGGGTAATGCTGGCCTCATAGAATGAGTTTGGAAGTTTTCCTTCTGTTCCTATTTTTTTTTTTGGAACAGCTTCAGTAGAATAGTTATTATTTCTTCTTTAAACGTTTGGTAGAATTCCCCTTGGAAGCCATCTGGCCCTGAACTCTCAATTTGGGGAGGTTTTTGATGACTGTTTCAATTTCATTACTGGTTATTGGTCTATTCAGATTGTCAATTTCTTCCTCTTCCAGTCTTGGTAGTTTGTAAGTTTCCAGGAAGGCATCCATTTCTTCCACATTGTTTAGTTTGTTGGCATATAGTTGCTGGTAATAATTTATAATAATTGTTTCTATTTCCTTGGTATTGGTCATGAACTCCCTCTTTCCCTCATGATTTTATTAATTTGGATCCTTTCTCTTTTCTTCTGTAAAAGTTTGACCAGTGGTTTATTGATCTTATTAATTCTTTCAAAGAACCAGCTTCTAGTTTCATTCATCTGTTCTACTGTTCTTCTAGTTCTTCTGATTTCTGCTCTAATATTTATTATTTTTCTTCTCCTGCTTGGTTTAGGCTTATTTGCTGTTTTTCTCCAGGTCCTTTAAGTGTAAGGTTAGTTTATACATTTGGGATTTTTCTAATTTTTTGAGAAAGGCTTGGATGGCTATGTATTTCCTCCTTAGGACTGCCTTTGCAGTATCCCATAGGTTTTGGACTGATGTGTTTTTGTTCTCATTGGTTTCCATGAATTGTTTAAGTTCTTCTTTAATTTCCTGGTTGACCCATTCATTCTTTAGCAGGATGCTCTTTAACTTCCAACTGTTTGAATTCCTTCCAAAGTTTTTCTTGTGACTGAGTTCCAGTTTCAAGGCATTGTGGTCTGATAACATGCAGGGAATAATCTCAGTCTTTTGGTATTGGCTGAGACCTGATTTGTGACCCAGTATCTGGTCTATTTTGGAGAAAGTTCCATGTTCACTCATGAAGAATAAGTATTCTGCTGTTTTAGGATGGAATGTTCTGTATATATTTACAAAGTTCACCTGGTCCAATGTGTCACTCAGAGCTCTTGTCTCTTTGTTGATCTTCTGTTTAGATAATCTGTCCAATGCTGAGAGTGGAGAGTTAAAATCTTCTACTCTTAATGTATTATTGTCGATCTGATTCTTTATTTTGGTTAACAGCTGGCTTATGTAGTTGGCTGCTCCCATGTTGGGGGCATAGATATTTACAATTGTTAGATTTTCTTTTTGATAGACCCTTTAAGAATGATATAGTGTCCCTCTGGATCTCTTATTACAGTCTTTGGTTTAAATTCTAATTTGTCTGATATAAGAATTGCTGCCCCAGCTTTCTTTTGAGGTTGGTTGGCATGATAAATGGTTCTCCATCCCCTCACTTTCAGTCTGGAGGTGTATTTAGGTTCAAAATGAGTCTCTTGTAGCCAGCATATGGATGGGTCCTGTCTTTGTATCCAGTCTGCAACCCTGTGAAGTTTCATGGGAGCATTTAGGCCTTTCACATTGAGAGTTACTACTGAAAGATGTGTATTTATTGCCATCCTATTGTCTGTACAGTCCCTGTTTCTATGGATTGTCTCTGTAAATTTCTGGCCTACATTACTTTTGGGGTCTTTCTTCTTTTATAGAATCCTCCTTAGTATTTCTTGCAGGGCTGGCATGGTAGTCACTTATTCTTTCAGTTTCTGCTGATCCTGGAAGCTCTTTATCTCTCCATCCATTCTGAATAATAACCTTGCAGGATAAAGTATTCTTAGCTGCATGTTCTTCTCATTTAGTATCCCGAATATGTCTTCCAGCCCTTTCTGGCTTGCCAGGTCTCTGTGGATAGGTCTGATGTTATTCTGATGTTCCTCCCTCTGTATGTAAGGAATCTCTTCCCCCTAATTGCCCTTAGGATGGCTTCCTTGGTTCTAATATTTGAGTGTTACTATTACATGCCAGGGCATTGGTCTGTTCTCCTTGATCTTGGGAGGGGTCCTCTCTGCCTCAAGGACATGAATGCTTGTTTCATTCCTCAGATTAGGGAAGTTCTCAGCTATGATTGGCTCAAATATGTCTTTTAGTCCTCTCTCTCTCTCTCTCCACCCCCTCAGGGATCTCAGTAATTCTGAATTTGGAATGTTTCATGGCATCATTGATTTCTCTAAGTCTGTTCTCATGGATTTTAAGCTGTCCCAGGCCTCCTCCTGTTCCTTCCTTTCTATCAGCTCATCTTCTAGGTCACTAATTCATTCTTCTACTTCATTTACCCTAGCAGTTAGAGTATCCAACTTAGACTGCATCTCATTCATAGCATTTTTATGTTCAGCCTGATTAGCTCTCATTTCTGCCCTTAGAGATTCTATGTTGCTGCTAATGGTTTTCTTAAGCCTAGCTATTGTCTTCATAATTGCTATCCTGAAGTCTATTTCTGACATCTTGCTTATATCCATATCCATTAGGTCTGTGGGAGAGGCCATTGTCTCTGGTTCTTTTCTTTGTTGGGAGTTCCTCCTCCTAGTCATTCTGTTGAGGGATGGTTGAGGGGATATACAGAGTTGAAAATATCAACCACAATCCAGGAGGCAAGATGCACCCTGGGAAAGTTTGGAGGGGTCAGAAGCCACCATCAAAAAAACACAGCCAAAATGAAACCCAAGAATAAGATTTATAAAGTTAAAAAAAAAGTGGGGGCGTGAGGGGATGGGGGACTATAATCTCTCAATGTGGGCAAGGTAAGGTGTTTCAGTTCTTCCTGGGCATATTTTGTTCTCTTTGCTAGAGATCACTACTTCCCAGAGTTACAGGGAAATTAAAACTGGTATATATAAAGGTAGTATTGAATAGAGAAAAGGACTACATTGAAGCTTATATCTATATATATTAAAAAAATAGGTGTGAAAAAGTACAAATTAAAAAGCTACTATGGAATATGTTGTATTAAACATCTAGCCCGGTGATGGGTATTAAGGAGGACACGTACTGCATGGAGCACTGGTGTTATACAAAAACAATGAATCATGGATCACTACATCAAAAACTAATGATGTATTGTATGGTGACTGATATAACACAATAAAATAAAATTAAAAGAAAATAAATAAACATCTATTTGAAATGAGAAATAGGTAAAAAGTAAAAACAGAGAAGAAACATTAGAAAGAATTTTAAAAAAGGGAAAAAAAAGTTGTATCTGAGGAATACAGTCTGTGAAGCAACACCAGGAGCTCAATATACTATTTTTCCCCGGTGTTGGGGATTTACAGCTTTATGGGGACCCTGGGGTTGTTGTCCTCCCATTCTTCCAGCTTGTCTTCTGGAGGAGGGGCCTGCCATGTTGTTTTTCAGGCAACCCTGCTTGGGCAGAGCTGCCCTGCCCCCTATCAGGGGGCTGGTCTCCATGGAAACTTTTTTGGGGCCTTTATTCTCTGGTGGCTTTTGTTCTCTGGAGGCTTTTCATGCCTTTTTGGAGTGTCAGAGCAAAGGAAAATGTCTGCACACAGACTTCCACCCCAGGGCAGAGAAGTCACAGTCTGGTCCTCTCTGAACCCTCCAGAACACACAGTCTCCCTTTCTGTAAGTGCTGCTGAAAAGCGGTCTCCCACAGGCTGTGCCCGCCCCCAGCAACCCTCTCAGCAGTTGACTCAGGCCCCCACTTGTCTCTACACTTTGTGCTTCCAAAACCGCAAGCAGTCCAGGTCTGCGGCCCTGGGTCTGTGGGTGCAGGACCTCGTGAGCAGCCATCCCAGTCCTAGTGCGTTCCCCCTCAGCTCCTGGATCCTGTCTGAGTGTTGTTATCAGGCTCTTCCTGACCTGCCGCCACCGCTCTGCAAGCTATCCCCATTCCTGGGCACAGGATACGTTTGTGCTCAGATATTATATTACTTTCCAGTGGCCAGATTCTGGTGACTCTCTCCCCCTTCTGTTTATCCTCTGATATCTGTCCATGGAATCACAACTCCATCCTTTGTACCTCGGAGACTGCTCGTCCTCTGCCCCCATAGAGATCTAGACATATTCTTACATCTCAGGCTGATTTCATGGGTGTCCAGAATGGCTTGGTAGATATCCAGCTAATTTCAGGGGACTGGTTGAAAGGGAGTCCCCCACTCTTCCCCCATCTTGCCTCTCCCCCCGTGAATGATTTTTTAAATGTATTATTAGACTCAGTTTGCTCGTATTTTATCGAGAATTTATGTTGCATGTTCATCAGGGATATTGGCCTGTCTTTATCTGGTTTTGGTATCAAGGTAATGCTGGCTTCATATGAATTTGGAAGTTTTCCTTCCTTTTCTGTTTTTTGGAATAGTTTGAGAAGAACAGATATTACCTATTTTTAAATGTTTGGTAGGTTCACATCTGGGTTTTCTATTCTGTTCTATTGACCTGTGTGTCACTTTTGTGTCAGTACCATACTGGCCTGATCACTACAGCTTTGTAATGTAACTTGAAGACCATAATTGGAATGTCTCCAGCTGTGCTTTTCTTTTTAAAGTTGTTTTGGCTATTTGCAGTCTTCTGTGGTTCCATACAAACTTTAGGATTGTTTGTTCTAGCTCTGCTGTTGGTATTTTATAGGGATTACATTAAATGTGTAGATTGCTTTGGGTAACATAGACATTTTAACAATCTTTATTCTTCCAATCCATGAGTATGTATATTTTTCCATTTCTTTGTGTCATCTTCAGTTTCTTTCTTAAGTGTCCTATAGTTTTCAGAGTACATATATTTTAACTCTTTGGTAAAGTTTATTCCGATATATCTTATAGTTTTGGATGCAACTGTAAATGGGATTGATTCTTTGATTTCTCTTTCTGCTGCTTCATTATTAGTGTATAGAAATGTAACAGATTTCTATATGTTGATTTTGTATTCTGTGACTTTACTGAATTTGTGCATCATTACTATACAGTCAATTAATCTTTTACAAAGCAGGAAAGACTATCCCGTGGAAAAAAGACAATCCCTTCAACAAATGGTGTTTGGAAAACTACACAGCAATGTGCAAATAATGAATCTGGACCATTTTTGTGCACCATACAAAAAGATAAAACGAAATGGATTAAAGACCTAAATGTGAGACAGGAAACCCTTAAAACCATAGAGGAGAACACAGGAATAATTTCTATGATAGAGACCATAGCAACTTTGTTCTAGATGCTTCTCCTGAGGCAAAGGAAACAAAAGCACAAATCAGCTATTGGAACTGGTTCAAAATATAAAGCTTCTGCAGAACAAAGGGAACAATAACAAAACTAAAAGGCAACCTACAGAGTGGGAGAAGATATTTGCAAATGACATATCTGATACAGGGTTAGTATCCAAAATATGTAAAGAATTTATCAAACTCAACACCCAAAACTCAAACAATCCAATTAAAAATGGGCAGAAGACATGAGCAAGCATTTCTACAAAGAATACATACAGATGGCCAACAGGCAAATGAAAAGATGCTCAACATTACTCATCATCAGGGAAATACAAATCACAACTACACAGAGATATAACCTCACCCCAGTCAGAGTGGTCAAAATTAACAACACAAGATTCAAAAGTATTGATGAGGATGTGGAGAAAGGGGAAACCTCTTACACTGTTAGTGGAAATGCAAACTGGTGCAGCCACTGTGGAAAACAGTATGGCAGTTCCTCAAAAAGCTAAAAATAGAGCTACCCTATGACCAATCAATTGCAGTACTAAGTATTTACACAAATGATACAAAAATACTGTTTTGAAGGGATCCATGCATCCTGATGTTTATAGCAGCATTATCTACAATAGCTAAATTATGGAAGGAGCTCAAATGTCCACAAGCTGATGAATGGATAAAGAACATGTGGTATATATAAACAATGGAATATTACTCAGACAAAAGGAATGAAATCTTGCCATTTGCAGCAATATGGGTGGAGCTAGGGAGTACTATACTAAGCGAAATGTCAGTCAGAAAATGACGAATACCATATGATTTCATTTATATGTGGAATTTAAGAAACATAACAAATGATCATAATTTTTTTTTAAAAAAGAGGAAAACCAAGAAACAGACTCTTAACTATAGAGAACAAACTGATGGTTATAAAAGGGAAGGAGAGGGGTGGGATATGTTAAATAAGGTGATAAGGATTAAAGAGTGCACTTGTATTGAGCACCAGGTGTTGTATGTAAGTGTTGAGTCACTAAATCTTACACCTGAAACTAATATTACTCTGCATACAAACTAACTGGAATTGTAAAAAAAAAAGCTTTAAAAAACGTTTGGTAGAATTTGCCTGTAAAGCCCTCTGGCCCTTTTTGATTACTGATTACTGATTCAGTATCTTTGTTGGTTATCAGTCAAAGTTTTCTATTTCTTCCAGTCTCAAAACTGGTATTTTAAGTATATTTTTTTTTATTTGAGAGAGAGAATGAGAGACAGAGAGCAGGAGAGGGAGGAGGGTCAGAAGGAGAAGCAGACTCCCCGCGGAGCAGGGAGCCCAATGCGGGACTCAATCCTGGGACTCCAGGATCATGACCTGAGCCGAAGGCAGACGCTTAACCATCTGAGCCACCCAGGCACCCCTCAAAACTGGTAATTTATATGTTTCTAGGAATTTTTCCATTTCTTCCAGGTTGTCCAATTTGTTGGCATATAGTTTTTCATAATATTCTCTTATAATTGTTTGTATTTCAGTGACATTAGTTGTTATTTCTC
Source organism: Mirounga leonina (assembly GCF_011800145.1). Classification (NCBI taxonomy): domain Eukaryota; kingdom Metazoa; phylum Chordata; class Mammalia; order Carnivora; family Phocidae; genus Mirounga; species Mirounga leonina. Next base: position 4,731,885 of record NW_023270464.1, on the reverse strand, counting down.
CTCTCTCATTTGTGATTTTATTTATTTGGGTCCTTTCTCTTTTCTCTTTCATAAAGTCTGCCTAGAAGTTTATCAATTTTACTAATTATTAAAAAGAACCAGCTTCTGGTTATATTGATTTTTTATTTATTTATTTATTTATTTTTAATTTTATAATGTTATGTTAGTTACCACACAATAAATACATCATTAGTTTTGATGTGGTGATCCACGATCCATTGTTTTCATATAACACCCAGTGCTCCATGCAGTACATGCCCCCTTAATACCCATCACCAAGCTAAACAATCCCCCCTCCCCTCTAAAACCCTGTTTGTTTCTCAGAGTCCATAGTCTCTCATGGTTCCTCTCTCCCTCCGAATCCCCCCCCCTTCATTTTTCCCTTCCTTCTCCTAATGTCTTCCATGCTATTCCTTATGTTCCACAAATAAATAAAACCATATAATTGACTTTCTCTGCTTGATTTATTTCACTTAGCATAATCTCCTCCAGTCCCATCCATGTTGATGTAAAAGTTGGGTATTCATTCTTTCTGATGGCTGAGTAATATTCCATTGTATATATGGACCACATGATTTTTAAAAATTTTTTACTTTATTCAAATTCAATTAATTAACATATAAGGTATTATCAGTTTCAGAGGTAGAGTTCAGTGATTCATCAGTTGCATATAACACCCAGTGCTCATTACATCCTGTGTCCTCCTAATGCCCATCACCTAGTTACCCCATCCCCCCACCCACCTTTCCAGCAACTTCAGTTTGTTTCCTACAATTAACAGTCTCTTATGGTTTGTCTCCCTCTCTGATTTCATCTTATTTTATTTCCCCCTTTCCCCTATGATCCTCTTTTTTGTCTCTTAAATGACACATATGAGTGAAATCATATGATAGTTGTCTTTCTCTGGTTGACTTATTTTGCTTAGCATAATACACTTCAGTTCTGTGCACAACCTTGCAAATGTTAAGATTTATTTTTTTGATGGCTGAATAATATTCTGTTATATATATACATCTTCTTTATTCATTCATCTGTCAATGGACATCTGGACTCTTCCATAGTTTGGTTATTGTGGACATTGCTGCTATAAACATTGGGATGCAGGTGTCCCTTTGGATCACTATGTTTGTATCCTTTGTAAACAACTAGTAGTGGGATTGCTGGGTCATAAGTTAGCTCTATTTTCAGCTTTTTAGGAACTTCCATACTGTTTTCCAGAGTGGCTATACCAGCTTGCATTCCCACCAACAGTGTAAGAGGGTTCCTTTCCAACATTTGTTGTTTCCTAACTTGTAATTTTAGCCATTCTGGCTGGTGTGAGGTGGTATCTCATTGTGGTTTTGATCTGTATTTCTATGATGCCAAGTAATGTTTAACATTTTTTCATGTGTCTGCTGGCCATTTGTATGTCTTCTTTGGAGAAATGTCTGTTTGTATCTTCTGCCCATTACATGACTGGATTATTTGTTTTGGGGGTGTTGAGTTTAACAAATTCCTTATAGATCTTGGACACTAACCCTTTATCTGACAAGACATTTTCAAATATCTTCTCCCATTCTGTAGTTTGCCTTTGGCTTTGTCTATTTCCTTAGCTGTGCACAAGATTTTTTATCTTCATGAAGTCCCTATAGCTCATTTTTTCTTTTGTTCCCCTTGCCTTTGGAGATGTGTCTAGCAAGAACTTTCTGCAGTTATGGTCAAAGAAGTTCCTGCCTGGGTTCTCCTCTAGGATTTTGATGGATTATTGTCTCACATTTAGGTCTTTCATTCATTTTGAGTTTATTTTTGTGTATGATGTAAGAAAATGGTCCAGTTTAATTCCCCTACATGTGGCTATCCATTTTTCCCAGCACCATTTGTTGAAGAAAATGTTGTTTTTTCCATTAGATATTCTTTACTGCTTTGTCAAAGATTAGTTGACCATAGAGTTGAGGGTCCATTTCTGGGTTCTCTATTCTGTTCTACTGAACTATGTGTCTGTTTTTGTGCCAGAACCATACTGTCTTGATGATTAAAGCTTTGTATTATAGCTTGATGTCCAGCATTGTGATACCAGCAGTTTTGGTTTTCCCTTTCAACATTCCTTATGGTATTTGGGGTCTTTTCTGGTTCCATACAAATCTTAGGATTGTTCCAGCTCTGTGAAAAATATTGATGGTTTTTCCATAGAGATTGCATTGAATGCATAGATTGCTCTGGGTACCATAAACATTTTCACAATATTTGTTATTCCAATCCATGAGCATGGAGTGTTTTTCCATTCCTTAGTGTTTTCCTGAATTTCTTTCATAAGTGTTCTATAGTTTTCATAGTAAGATCTTTTACCTCTTGCCTTAGGTTTATTCCTAGGTATCTTACGTTTTTGGCGCTATTGTAAATAGGATCGATTCCTTAATTTCTCTTTACTCTGTCTCATTATTAGTGTACAGAAATGCAACTGATTTCAGTGTATTGATTTTATATCCTCCACGTAAAGCACCATGTCATCTGCAAAGAGTGAGAGTTTGACTTTGCCAATTTGAATGCCTTCTATTTCTTTTTGCTGTTTGATTGCTGAGGCCAAGATTTCTAGTACTGTGTTCGGCAACAGTGCTGAGAGTGGATATCTCTGTCGTGTTCCTGACCTTAGGGGAAAAGCTCTCAGTGTTTCCCCCTTAAGAATGATGTTTGCTGTGGGCTTTTCATAGATGGCTTTTATGATATTTTATGTTCCCTCTATCCCTACACTGTGGAGAGTTTTAATCAAGAACGGATGCTATATTTTGTCAATTTTTTTTCTGCATCAATTGAGAGGATCATATGATTCTTCTTTCCTTTGTTAATGTGATGTATCAAGTTGATTGATTTATGAATGGTGAACCACCCTTGCAGCCCAGGAATAAAACCCGCTTGGTTGTGGTGAATAATCCTTTTAATGTACTTTTGGATCCTATTGGCTAGTATCTTGGTGAGAATTTTGGCATCCGTGTTCATCAGGAATATTGGTCTGTAATTCTTTTTGGTGGGGTCTTTGTCCAGTTTGGGGATCAAGGTAATGCTGGCCTAGAACAAGTTTAGAAGGTTTCTTTCCTTTTCTATTTTTTGAAACAACTTCAGAAGAATAGATACTAATTTTTCTTTAAATGTTTGGTAGCAGTCCTTAGGGAGCCATCTGGTCCTGGACTCCTGTTTGTTGGGAGATTCTTGATTACTGCTTCCATTTCATTGCTGGTTATGGGTCTGTTAAGATTTTCTGTTTCTTCCTATTTCAGTTTTGGTAGTTTATATATTTCTAGGTATGCATCCATTTCTTCCAGATTGCCTAATTTGTTGGCATATTGTTGTTCATAATATGTTTTTAAAATTATTTGTATTTCTTTGGTGTTGGTCGTGATCTCTCCTCTTTCATTCATGATTTTATTAGTTTGGGTCCTTTCTCTTTTCTTTTTGGTAAGTCTGGCTAGGGGTTTATCAGTCTTACTAATTATTTCAAAGAACCAGCTCCTAGTTTTGTTGATCTGTTTTACTGTTCTTTTGGTTTCTGTGTCATTGATTTATGCTCTAATCTTTATTATTTCTCTTTTCCTGCTTGGTTTAGGCTTTATTTGCTGTTCTTTCTCCAGTTCCTTTAGGTGTAGGTTTAGGTTTGTGTATTTGAGACATTTTTGTTTCTTGAGAAAGACTTGTATTGCTATGTACTTCCCTCTCAGGACTGCCTTTGCTGCATCCCAAAGGTTCTGAACTGTTATATTTTCATTCTCATTTGATTCCATGATTTTTTTTTTAGTTCTTCTTTAACTTATTGGTTGACCCGTTCATTCTTTAGTAGGATTCTCTTTAACTTACAAGTATTTGATTTCCTTCCATATTTTCTCTTGTTGTTGAGTTCAAGTGTTAAAACATTGTGGTCTGAAAATATCCAGGGAATAATCCCAATCTTTTGGTACTGGTTGAGACCTGATTTGTGACCCAGTATATGATCTATTTTGGAAAGTGTTCCATGTTCACTCAAGAATGTGTATTCTGCTGCTTTAGGATGAAATGTTCTGAATATATCTATGAAGTCCATCTGGTGCAGTGTCATCAAAGCCCTTGTTTCATTATTAATCTTCTCCTTAGATGATCTGTCCATTGCTGTGAGTGGGGTGTTAAAGTCCCCTACTCTTATTGTTTTATTATCAATATGTTTCTTTAATTTTGTTATTAATTGGATTATATAATTGGCTGCTCCCAAGTTAGGGGCATAAATATATACAATTATTAGATTTTCTTGTTAGACAGACCCTTTTATTATGATATTGTGTCTTTCTTCATTTCTTATTACAGTCTTTGGTTTAAAATCTAGTTTGTCTGATATAAGGATTGCTACACCAGCTTTCTTTTGATGTCCATTAGCATGATAAATTGTTCTCCACCCCCTCACTTTCAATCTGGAGGTGTCTTTGGGTCTAAAATGAATCTCTTGTAGATAGCATACAGATGGGTCTTTTTTTTTTTTTTTCATTATGTTCAGTTAGCCAGCATATAGTACATCATAAATTTTTGTTGAAGTGTTCAACGATTCATTAGTTGCTTATAACACCCGGTGCTCATCCCAACACGTGCTCTCCTTAATACCCATCATTTCGTCCCCCCATCCCCCCCACCACCCTCCCTTCCATAACCCTCAGTTTGTTTCCTGATGTCCAGAGTCTCTCATCATTTGTCTCCCTGTCTGATTTCTTCCCATTCAGTTTTCCCTCCCTTCCACTGTGGTCCTCTGCTCTATTCCTTATGTTTCACATATGAGTGAAACCATAGGGTAATTGTCTTTCTCTGCTTGGCTTATTGTATTTTGTATCCAAACTGATACCCTGTGTCTTTTGATTGGAGTATTATGTCCATTTATATTCAGAGTAATTATTAATAGATATGAATTTAGTGCCATTGTATTACATATAAAGTCACTGTTTCTGTATATTGTCTCTGGTACTTTCTGGTCTTTGTTACTTTTGGGCTCTCCCTTCCCTTAATGGATTCCCTTTAATCTTTCTTGCAGGGCTGGTTTAGTGATCACAAATTCTTTTACTTTCTGTTTGTCCTGGAAGTTCTTTATCTCTCCTTCTATTTTGAATGACAGACTTGCTGGATAAAGTATTCTTGGCTGCATATTTGTCTCATTATTACCCTGAATATATCATGCTAGTTGTTTCTGGCCTGCCAGGTCTCTGTAGATAGGTCTGCTGCCAGCCTTATGTTTCAGCCCTTGTAGGTTAAGGACCTTTTGTCTCAGGCTGCTTTCAGGATTTTCTTTTTATTTCTGAAATTTGCAAGCTTCACTCTTATATGTTGAGTTGTTGACCTATTTTTATTGATTTTGAGGGTGGTTCTCTGTGCCTCTTGGTCTTGAATGCCTGTGTCCTTCCCCAGATTAGGGAAGTTCTCAGCTATAATTTGTTCAAATAATCTTTCTGTCATTCTCTCTCTTTCCTCTTCCTCTGGGACCCCAGTGATTCTAATATTGTTTTGCTTTATGGTTTCACTGATCTCTAGTATCCTCCCCTCATGACCCAGTAGTTATTTATCTCTTTTTCTCAGCTTCCTTATTTTCCAGCATTTTCTCTTCTATATCACTGACTCTCTCTTCAGCCTCGATTATCATAGCACTTAGACCCTCCATTTTTTATTGCACTTCAATAATAGCCTTTTTTATTTCAACCTGATTAGATTTTAGTTCTTTTATCTCTCCTCTAATGGATTCTCTAGAGCCTTCTATGCTTTTTTCAAGCCCAGCTAGTATCTTTATAATCATTGTTTTGAATTCTAGTTCCGACATCTTACATAATCTGTATTTATTGTATCCTTGGATGTGAGTTCTGCTCTTTCTTGGGGTGAGTTCTTCCATCTTGTCATTATGTCCAGAAAAGAACAGATGAAAGGGAGGGGGAATACAAATACAGAAACAATGACATCAGAAAATTATGCTCAGAAGAGAGCAGAAACCAAAAAGAAAAGAAAAGATAATAAAATCAAACAAGAAGTAGAACAGAAAAGAACAATAAACTGGATCCTGAGTATATTTTGGTCTGTTTGTTAGAAGAAACTAGATCCCAAAATAGGCAAGAAATAAAACTCGATATGTATAGTATATATATATATATATATATATATATATATATATATATATATACACACACACACACACACACATAAATGTAGTTGAATACAATGAAAGGAAGCCAAAAATTAAATATATATATACTTTAAATATAAAAAAATTAAAAAGGACTTAAATAATAATTTATAAGATAGGATAATAGTTGAGAAGGATAATAAAATATAAAATTGAAGGACTAAACAATAATAACTATACCAGAAAAATATACACTACACTAATCAGAAGAGAACTGAAACCAAATAGAAAAGAAAAGGGAAAAGTTGGGGAAAAAATGGGAATAAAATCAGGCAAGAACTCGAACAGAACAGAATGATAAACTGGATCCTGAGTGTTTTTGGTCTGTTTGTTAGAAGAAACTAGATCCCAAAATATTTAAGGAAGAAAAACGTATATATATACATATTTGTGTATATATACAAAACAAAACTTGAATACAATGAAAGGAAGCCAAAAATATATATATATATGCATACACATATATACTGTAAGTGTAAAAATGAAAATTAAAAATGTCTTTAAAATGATAAAATAAGAACATAGCTGAAAAAGATAATAAAATATAAAACTGAAGGACTAATGAATAATAAGAAGACAACCACAATTGCTATATACTTCTTTCCCCAAGAACAGGAGTTTTACAGTTATGTATGATCAGTAAACTTGGTATTAGCTGGAAGTTCCTGCTGGTTCTGGGGGAGGGGCCTGTTGGGCTGATTCTCAGGTGTCTTTGCTCCGGAGGAATTGCACTGCCTTTGGTAAGGGGCTGAGCTCAATTTAAGTGGCTCCAGAGCCAGTGGGGGAGGGCTGGAAATAATGGTGAGCTGATTTCTAGCCCAGAAGCTGAAATTTTGCTCCCTCATACTCTTCAGTGAGCCCTCACAGAAAAACAATCACTCTTGTCTCCCTGGTTTCCCTCCAAACTCTGTGTTCACCCAGCCTGTGACAGAGCATTTTTATCTCAGGCACGTGACCCTGTTTTGAGTCTCCAAACTTTTCAGACTCTTGCAGCAGGCACCCACACTGGTCCTCCTGGGGTGGGGAGGGGGGCCTCACTGCAGTTCTGCCTCTTGCTGGGCCCCTGCTTGGAGAGAGGTCACCCAACTGAGCAGTGGTTTGTGGTTTATGGCAACACTGAGCAGAAAGCTGATGCCTGGTCTCACTGTTTGTAACCAGCTTCTCTGCTCCAGTGCCTGGGAACTCTGCCAACTCAGGCACTCCTATTCTTTTTGTGACCCTGGGGATCCTCAGGCCACAATGTCCCACCTGGGATTTTGCCTCGCTTCACCTCCTTTGCACCTTTCAGATAAATTTCTAAAAGTTCCAATTTTGAGCTCTACTGCTTTGTAACACTTTCCAGTACCTGGCTTCCAGAGGCTTCTTCCCCACCTCAGTTTATCTTCTGCTGTATCTCCTCAGATTCACATCAACACACCTTCTACCTTGCAAAAAGTGGTCGCTTTTCTATTTGTAGAATTGTAGCAATTCTTTTCTCAGATCTCCAGTTGATTTTGTAGGTTTTCAGAATGATTTGATAACTATCTGATTTCCAGGGACCAGACAAAAGAATTCCCTACTCCTCTGCCGTCTTGGAGATTGATTTCTTTTATTGTTTTTTAGTTTTTATATTATTTATTTCTCCTCTAATCTTTATTATTTTCTTCCTTCTGCTTGCTTTAGCCTTCATTTGTTGTTCTTTTGTTAGCTCCTTTAGGTGCAAGGTTAGATAGTTTATTTGAGATTTTTCTTATTTCTTGAGGTAGGCCTGTATTGCTATAAAGTTCCCTCTTGAAATTGCTTTTGTTGCATCTTAGAGGTTTTGGACCATTGTGTTTCTATTTTAATTTGTTTCCATGTACTTTTTTAATTTCTTATTTTATTTCCCGGTTTACCCATTCATTATTTAGTACCATGTCATTTGAACTCCATGTATTTGTGGTCTTTCCAAATCTTGTCTTCATTAGCATTGTGGTCAGAAAAGATGCATGGTTTGACTTTGATCTTCTTGAGTTTGTTGAGGCTGGTTTTGTGGGCTAATATGTGACCTATTCTTTGAAATGTTCTATATGCACTAGAAAATAATGTATATTTTGCTGTTTTATGATGAAATGTTCTGAATATATTGGTTAAATCCATCTGTTCCAATGTGCCATTCAAAGTCATTGTTTCCTTGTTGATTTTCTGTTTAGATGATCTGCCCTTTGATGTAAGTGGGGTATTAAAATTCCCTACTATTTTTGTATTATCTATTAGTTTCTTTATGTTTGTTATTAACTGTTGTTTTATGTATTTGGGCACTCTTCAGTTGCATTCATAAATATTTATAATTATTATATCTTCTTGTTGGATTGCCCCCTTTATTACTATATAGTGCTCTTCTTTGTCTCCTGTTATAGTCTTTGTTAAGTCAGTTGTGTCTGAAATAAATATTGCTACTCCAGCTTTCTACAGACTATCATTTGCAAAATTGATGTTTCTCCATTCCTTCACTTTCAATTTTAAGGTGTCTTTTGGTCTCAAATGAGTCTTGTAGGCAACTTATTGATGGGTCTTTTTTTTTTTTTATCCATCTGTCACCTTATGTCTTTTGATTTGAATGTTTAGTCCATTTACATTCAAAGTAATTATTGATAGGTATGTCTTTATTGCCATATTATTACTTGTTTTGTGGTTGTTTCTGAAGATTTTCTCTTATCTTTTCTTGTCTTTCTGTCTCTCGTGGTTTGCTGATTTTATTTAGTGATGTATTTGGGTTTCTTTCTCTATTCTTTGCATATTTCTTAGTGGTTTTTGATATATGCTTACCTATAGGTTTGTGTATAATGTCTTCTGCATATAGAAGTCTGTTTTAGGTTGATTGTCATTTGAGTTTGAACCCATTCTTCACTTGTACTTTCCACATTTTAGGTATATGTTACTATATTTTATAACATTTTTTAAAGTTCCTTGACTATTTTTTACATAAATATTCATTTTTGCTGTTTTCATGTTTCCTACTTTTATACTGTCACTTTTGGTCTGCCCTTTCTACTCAAAGAGTCCCCTTTAGTATTTCTTGTAGGGCTGGTTTAGTGGTCACAAACTCCTTTAGTTTTTGTTTGGGAAATTCTTTTTCTCTCCTATTCTGTGATAGCCTTGCTGGGTAGAATATTCTTGGCTGCAAATTTTCCCATTTAGCACTTTGGATATATCATGTCCTTCGCTTATTGCTTGAAAAATTTCTGATGAAAATCTCCTGGGTTTTCCCTTGTAAGTTAATGACTTCTTTAATCTTGCTGTTTTTTTTTTTTTTCTTTATCACTATATTTTGCAAGTTTAATTATAATATGTCTTGGTGTGGGTCTGCTTTTGTTGATTTTGATGGGAGTTCTCTGTGCTTCCTAGATCTGGATATCTGTTTCTTTCCTCCAATTAGAGAAGTTTTCTGCTACTGTTTCTCAAATAAATTTTCTGCCCCTCCCCCCTTTTCTCTCTTCTTCTGGAACTCCTACAATACAAATAATATTACATTTGATGGAGTCACTGAGTTCTCTGTCTATTCTCATTTTGTGTAATTCTTTTTTTCTCTCTTTTGTTCAGCCTGATTACTTTCCATTACTCTGTATTTTAGGTTACTAAGTCATTCCTCTGTTTCTTCCTCCCTGCTATTCATTTCATCAAGTTTGTTTCTCATTTCATTTGCTGAGCCCTTTATTTCTGCTATGTTATTCCTTATCTCTGTTAAGGATCTCACTGATCCTTAACTCTTTCCTCAATTCCAGTATCTTTATTATCATTACTTTAAATTCTCTATCAGACATGTTACTTATATCTGTTTCACTTAGATCTCTGGCTGTGGCCTTGCCCTATTCTTTTATTTGGAATAAATTTCTCTATATCCTCATTTTGTCTGCCTTTCTGTGTCTGTTTCTCTGTTAAGAAAGTCAGCTGTGTCTTCTGCTACTGAAAGTAGTGACTCTATGAAGAAGAGGTCCTGAGGTGCCCTGCAGTGCAGTGTCCCCTGTTCACTAGAACCTTGCACTTCAGAAGAGTATCCTCTGTGTATTGCTTATATCTGCTGTTGCGTCTGAGTCACTTTTCCTTTCAGTGATGTTGTTTGCACTGACTCTCTACCTGTTGTGGGCTGTGCTTTCTCTCTGTGGTGTTAGTGGACCCAGTCAGGCCAGGTCTGAGGGGGTGTGCCCACTGGGGAACTTGGGAATGGCATGGTGGTATTAGCAAAATTTGTGCTGGGGCACTACTCCCATGCTGGATCCTTGGAATAGTTTTGGCACCTGGGAGTTGAGTGCTGGGGCTACCAGAGCTTGAGAGTAGGCATGGGGCAATGCTTGGGCCTGGTGCTGTGGCTGGGTGCCATACACAGTTGTAACTGTGCACCTGGTGGCTGGTCAGGGTGCATGCATGGCTTTTACAACATTTTTCCTGAGCTCAGGGCAAAGGCCAACAGGCTTGGAGTGGGCTAGTCCTCAGACTCATGGGCATGGTACACTTCCACCAGGTCAGGCAGCAAGTCTGTACAGCCCTGCCTCTGGCAGGTGGCTCTGCGTTTTTGCTGGGGGCAGGGGGGCAAAATGGCCCCTGTCAAGTCCCTCATTTTTTGAGAAGTCCTGCAACATGCTCCAAAATCTTTATGAATAGATCTGTCTCCTGTTTTTTCCCTGCATTTTGAAAACTGCCAATTTTTGTTGCCTCTCCATGCAGGCTGCTGTCTCTTTAAGGACAGTAACCCAGCTATCACTCACGTTCCCTGCTTGCCCAGTCCTGAGTCAGCAGACTTTTAAGGTTCTAAGCTCCAAGTACCACTGGTTTTATAAGCTCATGGAATTTAGCTCCTTTGGTTTTTAAAGCCAAACATAGGAATTAGTCTTCCCTGTGTGAGTTCCTTTGTATAAGCACCCATTTCTCTGTCCTCTTCACATGCACAGCCCCCTCCCTCCTGTGGTCAGCATCCAGCTTTGCCTTTCTGACCTTCCTAAATTTTCAGCTGCAGCTTCTTCTCTATATTTAGTTGTGGAGTTCATTCTTCCAGTCTTTGGATTGTTTTCTGGTTTGTTGATTTGGATGTGGATGATATCTAATTGAAAATGTGGGATGGGGTGAACTCAGGTCCTCCTACTCTGCCATCTTCCCAGGGGTTTCTCACTTTTTTTTTTTTTTTGTCGCTCACTTTTATCCACTTTTCCCAACCCCACCCCTTGTAGGTGACTGACTTCATTGTTGGGTGCTTTATCCTTTTTGTGTGTCTTTTCATAGAGACAGGCAAAATATGGTTATTATTTACCATTTCTCTTTTCTTAACCAAAATGTAGCATAGTGTCTATTCTATTTTGCAATTGCTTTTTTTAAATTTAATTTAATTTTATTATGTTATGTCACTCTATGTTTTTTTTTTAACTCAGTTTAATTCATTCACATTGCAGGTAATTATTGGCAGGTAAGAACTTAGTATTGCCATTTTGTTAATTATTTTCTGTTTGAATCTTGTCTTACTGCTTTTCTTTTGGTTTGATGATTTTTTGTAGTTGTATGGCTTATTTACTCTTTAGCTTTTGTATATTTACTATAAGTTTCTCTTTGTGGTCACCATGAGGCTTACATTGAACTACTTATAGTTATAATGGTCTGATTTAATCTGATAATAACCTCAATTGCATACAAAAGATCTACACTTTTATTACTAGGGTTCAAGTAATTTATATGCCATTGTACAGTATTACAATATTCTGTTTGTCTATATTCTTAACTTTACTAGTGAGATTTGTACATTCATATGCTTTTTTGCTTCTGTTTAGTGTTTATTTTTTCAACTTGAAGAATTTCATTAATGATTTCTTTTTTTTTTAAAGATTTTATTTATTCATTTGAGAGAGAGACAGTGAGAGAGGGAACACAAGCAGAGGGAGTGGGAGAGGGAGAAGCAGGCTTCCCATGGAGAAGGGAGCCCAATGTGGAGCTCGATCCCAGGATCCCCGGACCATGACCTGAGCCGAAGGCAGACACTTAACGACTGAACCACCCAGGTGCCCCTCATTAATGATTTCTTGTAAGGCAAATCTAGTGGTGACAAACTCCCTCATTGTTTTGTTTAATTGGGAAAGTATTTTTCCTTCACTAAAAAAATCTTTTGTGAGATATACAGGCTACCAACTATGATATTAATAAGTCATGGGAATGCAAGTATAGCATAAGGATTATAGTCAATTAAATTTTAATACCATTGTATGAAGACACATAGTAGCTACACTTGTGGTAAGCATAGCATAACATATAGAGAAGTGGTATCACTGTGTTGTACATCTGAAACTAACATAACACTGTGTGTCAACTATATTCAAATAAAAAAGGGGGAAATGTTTATTCTTTTTAAAGAAATCTTGCAAATGATACATGTTAAAATATAAAAAATAAATTTAAAATATTAAATTTTTAAAAAGTTTCTTCAGGTTTAATATTCTTGGTTAGCAATTTTTTTTTCTTTCAGTATTTTAACTATATCATCCCTTTGTCTCCTGACATGCACTATTTCTACTGAGAAATCTACTTATAGTCTTATGGGAGTTCCCTTGTATGTGGTAGGTTGCTTATGTCTTGCTGTTTTCAAAATTCTCTCTTTGTCTTTGAATTTGACAGTTTAATTGTAATGTATCTTGGTATAGACCTATTGGGTCCAATCTACTTGGTGACTTTTGGGCTTCATTAATTTCATTTCCCTCCCCATCAGCTATTATTTGTTTAAATAGAGCATCTACCCCTTTTTGTCTCTCTTCTTCTGGGACTCCCAAAATGTAAATATTGTTTTACTTCATGATATTCTGTACTTCTGTAGGCTTTCTTTACTCATTTTAATTCATTTACCTTTTTGTCCCTCTGACTAGGTAATATCAAGTGATTAGTCTTCAAGTTCACTGATTCATTCTTCTGTTAGGTTGAACATGCTGTTGAATTTCTCTATTGAAATTTTTGTGCAGTCATTGTATTATTCATCTCTAAGATTTCTGTTTGATTTTTATAGTTTTAACTTTTTTTGGTTGTTCATGTATTATTTTCCTGATTTCATTCAGTTGTCTATGTATGTTCTTTTTTAGTTCCCTGAGCTTCTTTCAGACAATTATTTTATGTTCTTCATCAGGATGTTTGTAGGTATGTTTCTTTAGAATTGGTTATTGGGGCTTTATTTGTTTCCTTTTGTAGTGCTATATATCCCTAATCCTTTCTGATCTTTGTATCCTCATATTGGTGTGTGCACACTTGAGAAAGTAGTAACCTTTTCCATTCTTAGCTTAGCTTAGCAGGGAAAAGTCCTTCACCAATCAGCCCAGCCTAGGATTCTGGGTAGACCAGTTTTAGCATCCATGTACCAGCAGGGCAAGGCACCTGTGCTGTGAGGTTGGGTGAGGACACTGGCTGGGCTATGCAGTTGCAGAGGACACTGAATGGGTTGTCTAGTCAGATGGTGATCCTGGCTGGGCTCCTTCATTAGGCAGGGCCCCTGAATGGGCTCTGTGATTTGGCAGGGCTACTGGTTGAGCTCTAAGTTTCAGTGGAGCTGCCTACCTAGGCAGGACTGCTGGCTGGGCTACACAGTTGGGTGTTTTGGTGACTCAGCTCTTGAGGCCAGCAGAAGTGCTGATTAGGGTCTATGGTGGTTCAGGCTGGGCTCCCTGGTTGTTTGGGGGGGCTGGCTGGGGGCATTCCTTATTGTAGCAATGCTGCTGTAAAGAGCTCTGGTTGTCCAAACTGCTGGTGGGGGCACAGGGCTTCTGCTAAGAACTGCAGCACCCATTAGCCCATGTCCCTGTGAGCCCAGGTCCCTTTTCCTTGTTTCTAACAGTCCACATGTGGTCTACCAATTCTAATTCCCTCCTGTCCCATGTGAGACAAGAGAGAAGTGGATATCTTAGTGTACAAAACACTGGAGAAGTTGGATGTATGTCTTAGCCTCTTCTTCCCCCGCTGGAGAAATCATGTGCCAAGGAGATCTTTCTCAGTGTGGTACTGTGCCAGCTTGGAGGAAGGGTGACAAGAACAAAGTAAAACCTTTACTCTGCCCATTTTTAATGTTTTAAATTAGTTTTTGCATTCCCCTGTGTGCTAAAACATTACCTTTGAGGCCTGGGATTCTCACAAAGGCATTTTTGTTGTATATTTGCTAAACTGATTTTTCTGTAAGGGAATTAGGGCCAGAGACCTCCTATTCTGACATTGCGGATGTCACTATAGATTAGCCTTCAGTCTTTTTTTTATTTTATTTTATTTATTTGACAGAGAGAGAGACAGTGAGAGACGAAATACAAACAGGGGGAGTGGGAAAGGGAGAAGCAGGCTTCCAGCTGAGAAGGGAGCCCAATGCGGGGCTCAATCCCAGGACCCTGGGATCATGACCTGAGCTGAAGGCAGACGCTTAATGACTGAGCCACCCAGGGGCCCCTAGCCTTCAGTGTTAACGTAAATATTTGTATTGTTAATAAATATCCTCATATTGGTGTGTGCACACTTGAGAAAGTAGTAAAAACTTTCACAAAAGAATTTGTTTGTGGTCTATTGTGCAACCATCCAACTTTGAAAGAATAAAGGCTTTTCAACATTGACAGCAATTAAAATATTACATGGGAAATTAATTACTGATTTATTAGGATCATTGAAAATTCTCTAAAATATTTATATTATTTATTTTAAAACTTATATTTGAAAACAGGATAAAATATTTTTTTAAAAAGGAATTTTTAGAGTAAGCTATGAAAAGAAGTATACTAAGTTTTGGACTGGTAAAATGAAACGCCTATTATTCATATCCAGGAGCTTTGAATGATAACTTTGGAAACATCTAACTCTCTAAGAATTAGAAAATTAGAATTCAAGAGGAGCTAAGAAGAGTACCATAGAAAAATGGGAATTACATTATAGGACTTTTCTTTTACCTCAATCATATATATGGGTGGCTTTTTCATAAAATCAACCAACTCATTCATACAGAAGGAATATGTTGAAAATTTTGAAATCTTGTAATGCTTGTATTGGATTAAATAATTCAAGAAATAATGCAAAGATGTGTTGTTTGTCAGAAAAGTTCTTTACAGAGAACACATAAGATAAGTCTAAGGCCAATGTTACCTGGAGTATGATGACAATTGGACTTAACTGAGACTCCAACTTTCAAAGGTATTAAATATTTTTAGTAATGTTATATATAATGTCCATATGGCCACAAATGTGTCTGTGGGCTAAAGCTGATACTCAAATTGTGAACAGGGCCTTACTAAATTATATCATCTAAACTTTTAGAATTCCTAAACATGAAGAATTCCATAAGAAGTCATTTTATTTTATTTTTTTTATTATGTTCAATTAGCCAACATATAGTACATTATTAGTTTTTGATGTAGTGTCCAATGATTCATTAGTTGTGTATAACACCCAGTGCTCATCACCTCACATGCCCTCCTTAATACCCATCACCCAGTGGTCATTTTATATTTGTGGCAATTCAGGAGCTTTGTAATATCCTACAAGTATTCAAAATTTGGCTACTTGCAATCATCTCCAAACTTCAGGACAAGTAGAATGAATAAACCATATCCTAAGCAATTATTGAACTAAATTGTATCAAGCCAATGTCTCACACTAACCCAAAGCCTTACAACTGTTTTTATTAAAAATAATATTAACTCTCTGTTGTAAGCATGGTATTTCTTTCTTTGAGTTTGGAAAATCTATAAATTTAGGGTTTAAGCCTACCGTATTATGTGATTTAAAAAAAAACAGTCATGATCGTATATAACACTTAATGAGTTTGTGGGTTTCCTTGGGCTAATTATGCCATCATGTGACCAGGTGCTGAAAAAAATCTCCCTGAGGAGATGTGTTATCATCATTGAACAGGAGACCTGGTCTCTATTAAAGTGTTACACTGACAGACTGATGGTCATCCATTAAATGGAGTCCTACCAAATACCAGACGATGTTGATAAACACACTACCATTAAGGTAAAGGAGAAACCTAGGTGGATGCATGTTTCACATGTGAGACCAACACATATAATTGAGCAGGCTTTAATCCTTATTAAGCACTTTAAGGATAAATTCTTTAGTTACTTATAATAATATGAAAGCTGAAGAGAAAGTTCCTCTAATTGGAGAGATAAGCTGATTTCTTAATTTTTTTCTTAATTATCTTGCCCTTATGATTTTATTTTTGATTTTTATTTTTTACAATATTCTATTTAAATTCAAGTTAGTTCATGTATAGTGTAGTATTAGTTTCAGGGGTAGAATTTAGTGAGTCATTGGTAGCATATAACACCCAGGGTTTATTACACCAAGTGCCCTCCTTAATGCCCATCACCCAATTACCCTATCCCCCACCCACTCCCTTCCAACAACCCTCAGTTGTTCTCTATAGTTAAGAGTCTCTCATGGTTTGCTTCCTTCTCTTTTTCCCCTTCTCCTGTGTTCATCTGTTTTGTTTCTTACATTCCATATATGAGTGAAATTATATGGTATTTGCCTTTTCCTAACCAACATTTGTTGTTTCCTGTATTGTTAATTTTAGCCATTCTGATCTGTGTGTGGTTTTGATTTGTATTTTCCTGATGATGAGTGAGAAAACATTACTTTTTAAAATTTTTTTATTGTTATGTTAATCACCATACATTACATCATTAGTTTTTGATGTAGTGTTCCATGATTCATTGTTTGTGCATAACACCCAGTGCTCCATGCAGAATGTACCCTCTTCAATACCCATCACCAGGCTAACCCATCCTCCCACCCCCCTCCCCTCTAGAACCCTCAATTTGAGAAAACATTACTTTTTAAAGTTTATTGAAAGTATATGAGAATTTTTCAGAGCTATGGTTCCTACTCCATTTTGTGAGTTTCTTTGGTCAAAATATGCAAGTATACATATTTACACTAATTATTGTATTTTCCTTTGTTCTGTTTTTGTCAAGACTGTAAGACATTGAAAAGGACTTACAACATACTACAACAGCTTATTGGCCATGATATGAAAACTTCTTTTATGGTTACAAAGGATTCATAAAGTGACCACAATTTCAAGTGTCCTGACATCTGATTTCTAGATCCAGAGTTTCATATGGCTGAAAGAGTAAGATTTATTTGAGTTTATATGCAATGAACCATGACAAATACCCTGACATAACTTCTTGACTAGATGCAATAAGATTAACCAATGAAAGTCTCCCATGTCTGCAAACACCACCTGAATGTTTATCCAAACTTAAGAAACCTGTATATAATGTCCTTTTTCTTTTTTTTCTTTGAAAAAGCCTCGTTCAAAGAGGCCTCAAAAAATTGAGTAAAAACTCGCAACTGTTCTTCTCCACGGAAATCTGTAGTAAAAGGCGAAAGATTTATATGATCTGAAGAGAAACCAGAGTATTATAATGTCCTTTTTCTGCTTGTGAATGAAAGCTGCATCAACTCTGTAAGAAGTAATTTTTTTTTTCAGAAATGATCATAATAATTGCTTAACATAGAGTATGGATAAATCGTGAGTCCATGAGAGATGTAGTAAAACATTTTGTAATCTGTCTTACAACTTACAACAAATGACTCTAAAAAAAGTGCGCTGTTTGTTGCCACAGAATTAACCTATGTCAGCCAAGTGCTCATGATGGTATATGGCAAAAGTCATGTCTATTTTGGCATCACAAATTGCAAAATCTATCTCTGATGAGCATAGACAGGTCAAAGTGTGTAATTTTGCAGGTAATGCTGTAGTTGGATCAAAGATGAGAACTCATATTATCTTCTAGAGAAGTGATGACCTAAAAATCATGTTCAGAAATTTTACGCTGAGGCCCAATGTAGTCAGTAATGCTAAAGCAAAAGGTTGAAGAACCATATTTCCCTTCTAGAGAAATGGGTTTTGGGTCTTCAAGCAACAAGTCCATTCAGGGAAACTTCTCTATAGGTTTCATGATAACAACACATCCTCAAGTTTAAGCTATATTTGGTGAGCCACATTTAGTCACAGAGGGCCATCCTCAAGGCTAGTCCTTAGCTATATTTTTCTCATCATGTTATTCAGTTGGAAGTTCTGGAAAGAATTTTGCTGTTGCATTAAAATTCAAAGTGAGTAGATGTGTTTGATCATAGATACAGGTGACACAGAAAATTAGACTATATAAGAGGTCTGACTTAAGAAGATAAATAAGTGACTACTTTCAGAAAGCTAAGTGTTGTAGATGTTTGATTTCTGTCTGGGAGTCAGGCAACTGGGATAGCATCGCTGGAAACATTTTAATTATACCTGAAATGGATCACACTCCAAATAGAGGAAATATTTCCCTCACTACCCAGCCGCACCCCCTCAGGAAACATTACCATCTATCTGTGCAGAGGTTGAAAATTAACTCTAATATACTGAAGGGATAATAACTGCTGGGATCATCATCAGATCCTCAAAACAAATTCCTCTAAGGAAGGATCATGTCCATAGCATCCAGAGAGTGAAATGCAAGAATTAATCTGCCAATCGGTCTTGGCTAAAAGACACTTGAGTATTCAGATAACTACATCATGGCCCCTGAGGATTATTAGGTCTTTAAAATATCAGTGTAAGGAACCGTGGGTTATTGGTGATGCCAGTTTTTCCTAATTGGCACCTTAATCTGTTTAGCTTTGCCAAATGGAACACTAGCTTCACATTTGAAGTTCTTCTTCTCAAGACACAGATCCTTTAGAAACGGCACCATAAAGGAAAAAAAAAAAAAACAGTTTTGGAAGTACTTATATAAATATTATGTTGAGATTTTGGAGCCATAGTATCATCTACATCATGAGGTCTTGTTTGCCCAAAGTACAGAAATAAATATATATATTACAAAGAAAAATTTTTGCAGTGCTGATTGGAAGATGTTAGTAAGAACATGAAAGAGGAGTCTGAACAAAAAGAATGTATTTTAGGCCATGACCTAAAAAACCTCATGCAAAGTTTTGCCTCAGTGATGGGTAGTGAACACATTTTCAAGACTCCATAAAACTAATTCTACATAATTTTACAAGGTCATTTTATGGGTATTCATGGCCAATAGCCAAGCCCAATTATCCACATACCACTATTGCTGTGTAAACAAAAAATGGATCATAGGGAACTTGATTTTACCAGACACATCATGACTGCTTTTCCAATCTAGAAGCTTGTTTGTAAACAAGGACTTCTCCTTTATGGTGAATGAATGGTGCTTAGCATT
Source organism: Mirounga leonina (assembly GCF_011800145.1). Lineage (NCBI taxonomy): Eukaryota > Metazoa > Chordata > Mammalia > Carnivora > Phocidae > Mirounga > Mirounga leonina. Next base: position 4,712,535 of record NW_023270464.1, on the reverse strand, counting down.
TTCATAAGGTAAATTTATATTTATTCTTCAGGTATTAATTAATTGATTAACTAATTAATTTACAAATTTCTTTTTTATTCATTCATTCATTCATTGTTTTATGCATTATCACTGGGGAAATCATAGAATTTCAGACTTGAGATAACCTCAAGGCAATCCTTTGTGCTATACAATGTCTATAAGATTCCATGTACCTAACAAATGTTAATATTTTAGGCTTTATTACATGATCCATGTTTCCCCAAAGGAGCCTTCATTTGGAACAATTCCATACCTCTTTTTCCCTCATTGTGTCTTCAGTTGAACATTCAAGCAATGGTTGTCATAATATGAGGTGAGTTGATGCATTTGATCATAGATACAGGGCACAAAAAAGCTAGGGCAGAAGAGTAATCCCATGTAAAGGCAATAAATATGTTTGACTCCTTTTGGAAAACTAAATAATAGAGGATTGATTTTGTCCTGTGTCATCCTGACATGATAGAATCTCTGGAAAGCATAACTTAGTTATTTTTAAAGAAATGTGTAAGATGGCAGTGGAGGATATCTGTCCTTCATGGCCACTGGGAAACATGACACAAGTCAGTATGTGTCCAGGTTGAGGAAATATATCAAATACACTTCAGAGATTACAACAGTGAGAGTCTGCATTTGAGTCTCAGACCACTTCTTCTAGAAAAGTTTGACATCCATGGTGGTCAGAGGCTGAGATGCAAAAATTCATCCCATGGATCTTAGTTGGAGGACACTGAAAAGAATTCATATAGCTTACTTGTGACTCTGGTGGATTGACAAAACTTCTTATGACAATTTAAGAAATTATATATATATATATATATATATATATATATATATATATATATATAT
>NW_023270464.1:4586804-4711658 GCF_011800145.1 Mirounga leonina | reverse complement strand
ATATATATATATATATATATATATATATATATATATATATATATATACACTATATGTTGACTAATTGAATTTAAATGAAAATAAGCAAAAATTTGTGAGCTATTGGTATTGCCAGTTGTTCATGATGGGAACTCTGACCAAATAAGTTTTACCCAATAAGGACACTGGTGTTCAAAGTACTTGGAAAATAAATCTATGTCTTAAAGAATGAAACAATCAGGAATACAAAAACTATTTCAAAGGTACTTTTGTAGAAATAAATAGGAAATTCTTCAAAATATGAAAGGAACTCCCTCATGACTTCATGTTCCTTTGATCACATAGGCTCACCTTACACCAGGATGATGGAGTATATGAATCACAATTTAAATGCTATTAGCAGAATATGGAAGGAAAACATAAAAAAAAAACATGACTTTTGAAAAATAGACTGAAAATTGCCTTGATCATAAGGAACAAGTATATTTTAGTGATGGGAAATATGTTTTACTGAAAAACAATTCCATATAAAATCACACTGACACTTCATGAGAGAGAAATTATTGTACTAAGAAAATGAAATTGAAGCCAAAAATAAATGAGCCTAAAAAGTAAAATTATTGAAAATGCAGAGAGTTTAAATAATGAATCAGAAGAGCTAGGCCTACTTGTGACAGAACAGATAGATGGATGGATAGATAGATGATAGATAGATAGATAGATAGATAGATAGATAGATAGATAGATAGATAATAGAGGATAGATAGATGATAGATGATGATGATAGATAGATAGATAATAGATAGATAGATAGATAGATAAATAGATAAATGATAGATGATAGATAATAGAGATATAGAAACATAAACGAAGACTAGGGGCCAATTTACAATGTTTTTAAGAAAGTAGATATGTATGGATTTGCCAATACACAATAATTATACATCCATTGGTTCACTTATTATGAACATATTCATGTATTAAATGGTTTATACAGATATAAAGAAAAAGAACACAAAAAATAACGCAGATGGAAAGATTGTTCTGACAAATATCCTACTTCTCATTAAACAGATTACTTCTGAAAAGGAAGAAAAGCAACATACCCACACAAATGCAACACCACCGAGCTCCAAGAAGAGGCCCAAAATCGTGTGTGCATGGGCATCATGCTCTGTAGTAAGCCCGGCATTCTGCTTGGACAATGTGGCAAGGGAGATCTTCCATGGTGTTCCATGCCCTATCAAACCCTGTTCAAAACGAAACATGGTACAACCTTGAATGCCACAAGGGGCTTATTCCGCGCAGCTTCCAAGACTGGGCCACACCAACTGGGGCTCCCAAACAAAAACCCAGTAAATCATGGCCGAAAAATATAAACTTCAGGAACCCTGTGTGCCTGGCTTTCCACACGGTCGGGGGTGGGGGTGAACATTAACAATACTCAAAATCTCTTGGAGACCAAATGTTCCATTCATATGGGATCAAAGAAAAGGCACAGATTTTCAGGAATGCTATGCTTCAATCACAAATCCAAGGTTAAAAACACAGATCTGAAGACTGGCAGCTTGTGGGGGCAGGGGCAGGTGCCAAGGAGCAGGGCGTTTTGACAGCTGGCTTACCCCTCTCCCCAGATGCCATCCCCAGATGAAGATCCTGCCCTGAGGGCCAAGTCTTGCTAGGCCCAGCCCCGGCAAGAGGCCCAATGTCTCAAGCTCTTGCACCACCTCCAGGGCATCCCAATCTACAGTAAGCAACCCCGGTAAGCAGGTTTGGGGGATGGATAGCACCCACCCATATTGCCAGTGCCTTGCTTGGGTCAATGATGAGAACTCATATTGTCCTGAAGAGAGATGATGACCTAAAAATCATGCTCAATAAGATTACGCTGAGTCCCAATGGAGGGGACCATTCTGGAGTCAGCATCCCGAGAATGCTTAGGGTGATGGGGGAGTACTGAAGTTTGGGGCTTGAGGCGACCAATCCCTTGAGGCTCCCCACTGTGGCTGTGGACTGACTGTGGGTCTCCAGGTGCCTAAGAGGGGCTCAGGCCTTCAGACTTGCCTACCAACACATTCCCTCCCAGGACGACTCCCGGGGAGCCATTGCTTAGCAACCCTGGGCTCCTTGTGTCTTTCAGTGGGCAATGGTGACCAGGGTCTCAGCACAGCCTCAATCATAGCATGTGAGTGGAAGCCACTGGGTTTGGAGGGAGGCCACAGATGCCATTGGAGTGGATTTGGGAGGCCCGTGTCTGGGTGGAGGCCGCATGGTCATGGGGTCGGGAGCCCTGGATGTCTGGAGAGGGTGGGCTTACCACTTGAAGGTCCACCCTTGGGCCATCCAAGGTGCAGGGGAAGCGAAAGTTTGGCCAGGTCCCTGACAAGGAACGGAAAGTGCAGGGATGCTGCAGTGAGCCCATGTTCAGCTCAGGGCTCATGCTGCTTCACGGTGTACCCCATGGGCCCATCCAGATGGTGGACGTGGACCCCTTGGGGCCACAGGCAGTTATCTCCCATAGCCCTGGGCTGTTCCTGAAGCCCTGGGACTTGGCCAGTTGCCCTGGGCAGGAGAGCCCAGAGCTCCTTTCATGCGTTGACTCCCAAGGAGCTTGGGGCCCCTTGGGGCAGCTGGGGAATTCCCCTCCCTGATCCCTTTGGCCATTGAGACAGGAAGGCCCCATTAGGCCTAGGAGGGGAATCTCAAGTCCCTGCAGGCAAGAGGCGATGGCCCTGGGCCTCTTGCGGCAGCACTCTAGACCTGAGGGAGTGATCACAGGGAAGATGCCCAACAGGTGCAGGGAGAGGTCCCCCCTGCATGGTGGGCAGTGGGCAGCATGCCTTTGTTGTACGCATGCAGTTGGCCCAGCATCTATTCCTCTGCCTTGGGGGCCCTGGAGACCGTGGCTCCTCATGTGCTCAAGGGCATCTGCCCAGCAGTGGATGCCACAGATGGCCAATCGGTGGGAGGGTGAATGCCTGGCCCTACCTACCAGGGCACACCCCCTTCATGCTGGGCCCTGTGACCACACATGTTAACTCTCGGGAGCCTGTATGCCGGGAATTCTGGGGGGCAGCATCAGCAAGGCTCAGCTCCCCTGGGGGGAGCCACACTCTCCATTGTTTTGGGGTCCAGGTATGGGCAGCTATAGCCTGTAGCCTGCCCCTTATTTGTGGATCCCACCGTGTGCCAGCCAGCCTCAGGCCTTGCCACGTGGTGCCAGGCTTTTGGGACTGGCAGCTCTCGGCCACAGGGGCAGGTGCCCCAGAGCAGGGCGTTCTGACAGCTGGCCTACCCCTCTCTCCCCAGATCCTGTACCCAGACGAAGATCCCACTCTGAGAGCAAAGTCTTGCTAGGCCCAGCCCTAGCAAGAGGCCCAACGTCAGGTGCCAACATACCCCAATGGGGCATCCTGCTCTACAGTAAGCACCCCTGGTAAGTAGGTTTGGGGGATGGGGAGTGCCTTCCCAGGTACCAATGCTTTGCTTGGGTCAATGATGAGAACTCATATTGTCTTGAAGAGAGATGATGACCTAAAAATTATGCTCAATAGGATTACGCTGAGGCCCAGTGGAGGGAACCATCCCCGGGTCAGCATCCCGACGATGCTTGGGGCCCTGGGGGAGCACCACAGTTTTTGGCTTGAGGTGACCGATCGCTTGGAGTTCCCCGCTGTGGCTATGGTCTGACTGTGGGCCTCCAGGTGCCCAAAGGTGCTCAGGCCTTTGGCCTTGCCTGCCGACTCATTCCCCCTACCAGGACGCCACCCAGAGAGCCATTGCTTAGCAACCCTGGTCTCCTTGTGTCTTTCAGTGGGCCATGGTGTCTAGGGTCTCGGTGCAGCCTCAACCATGGCAGGTGAGTGGAAGCCACTGGGCTTGGAGGGAGGCCACAGACACCATCGTGGTGGGTTAGGGAAGCCCATGCCTGGGAGGCGGCCATGTGGGCATCGGGCCAGGGGCCCTGGAAGTCCGGAGAGGGTGGACTTACCCCTTAAAGGTCCGCCCTTGGGACATCCCATGTGCAGGGGAAGTGAAAGGTTGGCTGGGTCCCTGACAAGGACCGGAAAGTGCAGTGACACCGCCGTCAGCCCATGTTCAGCTGAGGGCTCTTGCTGCTTCATTGTGTGCCCCATGAACCCATCCAGATGGAGGATGTGGGCACCTTGGGGCCACTAGCAGCTGTCCCCCTCAGCCCTGGGCTGTTCCTGAAACCCAGGCCCTTGGCAAGGTGTCCATGGTGAGAGAGTCCAGAGCTCCAGTTGCATGCACCTGACTCCGAAGGAGCTTGGGTCCCCTTGGGGCAGCTGGGGAATTCCCCTCTCTGATCCCTTGGGCCACCGAGACACGAAGGGCCCACCAGGCCTAGGAGGGAAATCTCAAGTCCCTGGGCGCAAGAGGCGATGGTCCTGGGCCTCTCACGGTGGCACTCTAGGCCTCTGGGAGTGATCCCAGGGAATAGGCCCAGCATGTACCAGGAGAGGGCCCCCCTGCATGGCGGACAGTGGGTGGCATGCCTTGATTGCATGCATGCAGTTGGCCCAGCATCCATTCCTCTGCCCTGGGAGTCCTGGGGGCCATGGCTCCCTGTGTCCTCGAGGGAACCAGCCCAGCTCTGGGTGCCATAGATGGCCAATCAGTGGGAGGGCGAGGGTCTGGCCCTACCTACCAGGGCAAGCACACTTCATGCCAGGTCCCACGCTCACAGGGTGCTACATCTCTGGAAGCCTGTGTGCCAGGCCTTCTCCTGGGGGGCAGCATCAGCAAGGCTCAGCTCCCTCTAGGGCCACAGTCTCCATTGTTTCAGGGTCCAGGTATGGGCCTCTCTGCTCCGGTAGCCTACCCCTTGTTTGCAGTCTCCTGCTGTGTGCCGGCTGGCCTCAGGCCTTGCCATGGGGCGCCAGGTGTTCGGGAGTGGCAGCTCTTGACTAAGGGCAGGTGACTCAAGTCAGGGCATTTTGAAAGCTGGGCTACCCCTCTCTCCACAGATCCCATCTCCAGACGAAGATCCTGCCCTGAGGGCCAAGTCTTGCTAGGCCCAGTCACAGCAAGAGGCCCAGTGTCTTGTACACCTGCAACCCCCTTCCAGAGTATCCCGCTCTACAGTAAGCACCCTTTAAGCAGGTTCAGGGGATGGGAGAGTGCCTGACAGTGTCACCACTGCCTTGCATGGGTCAAATATGAGAACTCATATTGTCTCGAAGAGAGGTGATGACCTCAATATCATGCTCAATAGGATTATGCTGAGGCCCAATGGAGGGGACCATCCCGGGATTAGCATCCTGAGGATGCTCGGGGCCCTGGGGGAGCACCACAGTTTGGGGCTTGAGGCGACCAATCTCTTGAGGCTTTCTGCTGTGGCTGTGGTCTGACTGTGGGTCTCCAGGTGCCCAAGAGGGGCTCAGGTGTTCGGCCTTGCCTGCTGAACCATTCCCCCTCCCAGGACGCCTCCCAGGGAGCCATTGCTTAGCAACCCCGGTCTCCTTGTGTTTTCCAGCAGGCCATGGTGGCCAGGGTCTCGGCACAGCCTCAACCATAGAAGGTGAGTGGAAGTCACTGGGTTTGTAGCGAGGCCGCAGATGCCATTGGAGTGGGTTTGGGAGGCCCATGTCTGGGTGGCTGCTGCATGGGCATTGGGTAGGGGACCCTGGATGTCTGGAGAGGGTGGACTTCCCCCTTGAAATCCTGCCCTTTGGCCATCCTACTTGCAGGGGAAGGGAATGTTTGGCTGGGTCCCTGACAAGGACCGGAAAGTGCAGGGACACCGCCGACAGCCCACGTTCAACTGAGGGCTCTTGCTGCTTCATGGTGTGCTGCATGGGCCCCTCCAGATGGTGGACATGGGCCCCTTGGGGCCACTTGCTGCTGTCCCCCTTGGCCCTGGGCTGTCCCTGAAGCCCAGGGCCTTGGCAGGATGCCCCAGGCAGGAAGCCAAAGCTCCTGTGGCATGCACCCGACTCCAAGGAGCTTGAGCCCACTCGGGCAGCTGGGAGCTTCCCACCCCAATCCCTGGGCCACCGAGACAGGAAGAGCCCAACAGGCCTAGGAAGGGAATCTTGACACCCTGGGCAAACAGAAGATGGCTTTGGGCCTCTTGCCATGGCACTCTAGACCTGAGGGAATGATCCCAGGAAGAGGCTAAGCAGGTGCAGGGAGAGGGCCCCCTTGCATGGTGGGCAGTGGGTGGAATGCCTTGGTTGTGTGCAGGTGGTTGGCCCGGCATCCTTTGCTCTGCCCTGGGGGCCCTGGGGGCTGTGGCTCCCCTTGTCTTCGAGGGCACCTGCCCAGCTCTGAGTGTCACAGATGGCAAATACGTGGGAGGGCAAGGGCCTGGCCCTACCTACCAGGGTATGTACCCTGCATGCTGGGCCTTGTGCCCACAGCATGCTACCTCTTGGGAAGTGTGTGTGCCGCGCCTTTTGGGGGGCAGCCTCAGCAAGGCTCAGCTCCCTTGGGGGCCATGCTCTCTATTGTTTCAGGGTCCAAGTAAGAGCATCTCTGCTCCTGTAGCCTGTCCCTTCCTTGTGGTCCCCCCCATGTACCCACTGACCTCACACCTTGCCATGTGGCACCAAGCTTTCAGGACTAGCAGCTCTTGGCTGAAGGGGCAAGTGCCCTAGAGAAGGGCATTTTGACACCTGGCCTACCCCTCTCTCCCCAGATCATGTCCCCAGACAAAGATCCCGCCCTGAGGGCCAAGTCTTGCTAGGCCCAGACATGGCAAGAAATGCAACATCTTGTGCCTCTGCCCCACCCCCAGGGGCATCCCACTGTACAGTAAGCATCCCTGGTAAGCAGGTTCGGGGGACGGGAGAGCACCTGCCTGCATAACGACTGCCATGCTTGGGTCAATGGTGAGAACTCATATTGTCTCAAAGAGAGATGATGACCTCAATATCATGCTCAATATGATTATGCTGAGGCCCAATGGAGGGGACATCCTGGGGTCAGCATCCCGAGGATGCTCGGGGTCCTGGGGGAACACTGCAGTTTGGGGCTTGAGGCGACTGATCCCTCGAGGCTCCCTGCTGTGACTGTGGACCTACACGTGCCCAAGAGGGGCTCAGGACTTTGGCCTTGCCTGCCGATCCATTCCACCTCCCAGGACGCCTCCAGGGGAGCCATTGTTTAGCAACCCTGGTCTCCTTGTTTCTTTCAGCGGGTGGTGGTGGCCAGGGACTCGGTGTGGCCTCAACCATGGCTGGTGAGTGGAAGCCACTGGACTTGGAGGGAGGCTGCAGATGCCATCAGGGTGGGTCCGTGAGTCCACTGTCTGGGTGGCGGCCACATGGGCATCAGGCCGGGAGCCCTAGATATCCAGAGAGGGTGGAGTTCCATCCTTGTGCCATCCCACATGCAGGGGAAGTGGAAGTTTGGCCGGGTCCCTGACAAGGACCGGAAAGTGCAGGGAAGCCATAGTCAACCCATGTTCAGCTGAGGGCTCTTGCTGCTTCATGGTGTGCCCCATGGGCCTGTCCAGAGGGTGGACGTGGGCCCCTTGGGGCCAATGGTCCGTGTCCCCCTTGGCCCTGGGCTGTTCTTGAAGCCCAGGCCCTTGGCAAGTTGCCCTGGGAGAGAGAGCCCAGAGCTCCTGTAGCATGCACCTGACTCCCAGGGATCTTGGGGCCCCGTGGGCATCTGGGAAGATCCTCTACCCAATCTATTGGACCGCCAAGACAGGAAGGGCCTGTTGGGCCTAGGAAGGGAATTTCAGTCCCTGGGCAAAACAGGCAATGGCATGGGCCTCTCAATGTGGCACTCTAGACTTGAGGGAGTGATCCTGGGGAAGAAGGCCAGCAGGTGCCAGGAGAGGGCCCCCTACACGGGGGGCAATGGGCGGCATGCCTTGGTAGCGTGCATGCAGATGTCCTGGCATCCATTCCTCTGCCCTGGGAGCCATGGGGCAATGGCTCCCTGTGTCCTCGAGGGCACCTGCCCAGCTCCAGGTCCACAGATGGCCAATCCATGGGAAGGCAAGGGCCTGACCCTACCTACCTGGGTACGCACCCTTCATGCCTGGCCTCATGTCCACAGCGTAATCCTATTGAGCATGATTTTTAGGTCATCATCTCTCTTCGAGACAATATGAGTTCTCATCATTGATCCAAGGAAGGCACTGGCGACACAGGCGGGCGCTCTTGGGAAGCCTGTGGGGCTTCTGGGAAGGCAGCATCAGAAAGGCTTGGCTCTCATGGGGGCCATGCTCTTTGTTGTTTAGGGATCCAGGTATGGGCATTACTGCTCTTGTAGCCTGCTCCTTCCGTGCTGTCCCCCACGATATGCCAGCTGCCTCACGCTTTGCCACACAGTGCCAGGCTTTCCAGACTGGCAGCTCTTGGCTACAATGGCAGGTGCCCTGGAGCTGTGCATTTTGACACCTTGCCTACCTCTCTTTCCACAGATCCTGGCCCCAGACAAAGATCCCGCTCTGAGGGCCAAATCTTGCTAGGCTCAGCCACTGCAAGATGCCCAACAACTCGTGCCCCCCCCCTCCCCCCAGGCATACCCCACTTCAGCAAGCACCACCGGTAAGCAGGTTCGGGGGATGGGAGAGCTCCTGCCTGTGTTGCCAGTGCCTTCCTGGGATCAATGATGAGAACTCATGTTGTCTCGAAGAGAGATGATGACCTAAAAATCATGCTCAATAGGATTACGCTGAGGCCCAGTGAGGGGATCATGCCGTGGTCAACATCCTGAGGATGCTTGGGGCCTTGGGCAAGTGCTGCAGATTGGGGTTTGAGGTGACCGATCCCTCAAGGCTCCCCACTGTGGCTACGAACTGACTGTGGGCCTCCAGGTGCCCACGAGAGGATCAAGCATTTGGCCTTGACTGCTGACCCATTCTTAGTCCAGGGATGCCTTCCGAAGAGCCATTGCTTTTCAACCCTGATCTTGTCTTTCATGAGCTGTGGTGGCCAGTGTCTCGGCATGGCCACAACCATGGTAGGTGAGTGGAATCAAGTGTGCTTGGAGGGAGGCCACAGACGTTGTTGGGGTGGGTTCATGAGGCCCGTGTCTGGGTGGTGGCTGCATGGGAATAGGGCTAGGAACCCTGGATGTCCGGAGAGGGTGGACTTCCCCCTTGATGGTCTGCCCTTGGGCCATCCCACATGCAGGGGAAGCGAAAGATGGGCCAGGTCCCTTACAAGGACCGGAAAGTGCAGGGACGCCACCGTCACCCAGTTCAGCTGAGGGATCTTGCTGCTTCATGGTGTGCCCCATGTGCCCATCCAGATGGTGGACGTGGGCCCCGTGGGACCACTGGTGGCTCTCCCCTCAGCCCTCAGCTGTTCCTGAAGCCCTGGCACTTGGCAAGGTGCCCTGGGCAGAAGGGCCCAGAGTTCCTGTCGCATGCACCTGACTTCCTGTCGCATGCACCTGACTCCAGGGGTTTGGGCCCCCTCGGGGCAGCTGGGAGCTCCCCTGCCTGATCCCTCGAGCTGCTGAGAGAGCAAGGGCCCACTGGGTCTAGGAGGGGAATCTCAAGAACCTGGGCACAACAGGCAATGGCCCTGGGGCTCCCGCCCTGACACTCTAGACTTAAAGGAGTTATCCAGGGAAAAAGTCTCAGCAGGGGCAGGGAGAGCCCCCCACCCTGTACGGCGGGCAGTGCACAGCATGCTTGGTTGCATGCATGTGTTTCACCCAACATCCATTCCTCTACCCTGGGGAACATGGCGGCCATGGCTTCACATGTCCTCGAGCGCACCTGCCCAGCTCTGGGTCTCACAGATGGCCAATCCGTGGGAAGGTGAGGCCTTGGTCCTACCTACCAGGACAAGCTCCTTGCACACCGTGCCCTGGTCCCACACTGTGCTACCTCTCAGAAAGCCTGTGTGCCAGCCTTCTCCTGGGGGGCAGCCTCAGCAAGCCTCGGCTCCCTTGGGGGCCACACTCTCCATTGTTTTGGGATCCAGGTATGGGCATCTTGGCTCCTGTAGCCTGCCCCTTTCTTGTGGTTCTGGACATGTGTCAGCTGGCCTCACACCTTGTCATGCGGCACCAGGATTTCGGGACTGGCATCTCTTGGCTGCAGTGATAGGTGCCCCGGAGAATGGCATTTTGACATCAGGCCTAAACCTCTCTCATCAGATCATGTACCCAGACGAGGATCCTGACCTGAGGGCCAAATCTTCCTAGGCCCAGCCCTGGCAAGAGGCCCAGTGTCTCCTCCCCGGCACCATCCAGGGTAATCCACTCTACAGTAAGCTCCCCTGGTAAGTGGATTCAGGGGACAGAAGAGTGCCCGCCTGCATTGCTACTGCCTTGCTTGGGTCAATGATGAGAACTCATATTGTCTCGAAGACAGATGATGACCTAAAAATCATGTTCAATAGGATTACACTGAGGCCCAATGGAGGGGACCATCACTGGGTCAGCATCCCAAGGATGCTCAGGGCCCTGGGGGAGAGCTGCTGTTTGGAGCTTATAGTGACCATTCCCTCGAGGCTCCCCGCTGTGGGTGTGGTGTGACTGTGGGCCTCCAGGTGCCAAAGAGGTGCTCAGGCCTTCTGCTTTGCCTGCTGACTCATTCCCCCTCCAGGACGCCTCCCAGGGAGCCATTGCTTAACAACCCTGGTCCCCTTGTGTCTTTCAGTGGGCCATGGTGGCCAGGGTCTCCATGTGGCCTCAACCATGGCAGGTGAGTGGAAGCCACTGGGCTTGCAGGGAGGCAGCAGATGCCATCAGGGTGGGTTCAGGAGGCCCATGTCTGGGAGGCGGCTGCATGGCCATTGAGCTGGGAATGCTGGATGTCCAGATAGGGTGGGTGTCTCCATTAAAGGTCCCCCCTTGGACCATCCCACACGCAGGGGAAGTGAAAGGTTGGCCAGATCCCTGACAAGGACCAGAAAGTGCAGGGATGCCACCGTCCACGTTCAGCTGAGGGCTTTTGCTACTTCATGGTGTGCCCCATTTCCCATCCAGATGGTGGACTTTGGCCCCTTGGGGGCCACTGGTGGCTGTCCCCCTCAGCCCTGGGATGTTCCTGAAGCCTCGCCCTTGGCAAGGTGCTCTGGGCAGTGGAGCCCAGAGCTCCTGTTGCATGTAACCGACTCTCAAGGAGCTTGGGCCCTCTCAGGGCAGCTGGGGAGCACCCTCCATGATCCCTTAGGCCACTGAAGCAGGAAGGGCTTACTAGGACTTGGAGGGGAATCTTGAGTCCCTGGGCAAAACAGGCAATGGCCCTGCGCCTATTGTCGTGACACTCTAGACCTGAAGGAGTGATCCAGAAGAGGCCCAGCAGGTCCAGGGAGAGGGCTCTCTTGCATGGCGGGCAGTGGGCAGCATGCCTTTGTTGTGTGCATGCGGTTGGCCTGGCATACATTCCTCTGCTTAAGGACCCTGGGGGCCATGGATCCCATGTCCTTGAGGGCACCTGCCCAGCTCCAGGTGCCACAGATGGCCAATCCATGGGAGGGCAGGGGCTTGGCCCTACCTACCAGGGTACTCACACTTCATGCTGGTTCCAGCCCCCACAGTGTGCTACCTCTCAGGAAGCCTGTGTGCTGGGTCTTCTTGGGGGGCAGCATCAGTAAGAATCTGTTCCCTCAGGGGACACACTCTCTGTTGTTTTGGGGTCCAGGTATGGGCATCTCTGCTACTGTAGTCTGCTCTTTCCTTGGGGTCCCCTGCCGTGTGCCAGCCAGCCTCAAGCCTTCCCATGTCCTGCCATGGTTTCAGACTGTCAGCTCTTGGCTGCAGGGACAGTGCCCCAGTGCAGGATGTTTTGACACCAAGGCTACCTCTCTCTCCCCAGATCCCGTCCCAGATGAAGATCCTAGTCTGAGGGTCAAGTCTTGCTAGGCCCTGCACCTGCAAATAGTCCAACGTCTCTTGCCCCCATCCCCGCTCATCCAGGGCATCACGCTCTAAGTAAGCACTCCGGTAAGCAGGCTCGGGGGATGGGAGAGCGCCTGCCCACGTCACCACTGCCTTACTTGGGTCAATGACGAGAACTCATATTGTCCCAAAGAGAGATGATGAGCTAAAAATCATGCTTAATAGGATTACGCTGAAGCCCAATGGAGGGGACCATTCCTGGATCAGCATCCTCAGGATGCTCAGGGCCCTGGGGAATGCTGCAGCTTGGGGCTTGAGGTGACCGATCCCTCGAGGTTCCCCCTGTGGCTGTGGCCTGTGGGCCTCCAGGGACCCAAAGGGGTTAAGGCCTTCAGCCTTGCCTGGCCACTCCTTCCCCCTCCCAGGATGCCTCCCAGGGAGCCATTGCTTGTCAACCCTGGTCTCTTTGTGTCTCTCAGCGGGCCATGCTGGCCAGGGTCTCAGTGCAGCCTCAACCATGGCATGTGAGTGGAAGCTCCTGTGTGTGGAGGGAGGCTGCAAATGCCTTCGTGGTGGGTTCGGAAGGCCCGTGTCTGGGAGGTGGCTGCATGGGCATCAGGCCAGGTGCCCTGGATGCCCGGAAATGGTGGACTTCTCCCTTGATGATCCGCCATTGGAACATCCCACATGCAGGGGAAGCTAAATGTTGTCAGGGTCCCTGACAAGGACTGGAAAGTGCAGGGACACTGCTCTCAGCCCACATTCAGCTGAGGGAACTTGCTGCTTCACGGTGTCCCCCATGGGACAATCCAGATGGTGGATGTGGGCCCCTTGGGGACACTAGTAACTGTCCCCCGTGGCCCTGGGCTGTTCCTGAAGCTCTGGCCCTTGGTAAGGTGTCCCTGGCTGGAGAGCTCAGAGCTCCTTTGCATACTTTGGCTCCCAAGGGGGCAGCTGGGGAGCTCCCCTCCCCGATTCCTTTGGCCGCTGAGACAGGAAGGGCCCACAGGTCCTAAGAGGGAAATCTCGAGTCCCTGGACACAACAGGTGAGAGCCTGGGCCTCTCATGGCAGTATTCTAGACCTGAGGGAGGGATCACAGGGAAGAGGCCCAGCAGGTGCAGGGAGACACTCCCCCTTGTACAGAGGACAGGGGATGGCCTGTCTTGGTTGCATGCACACTTTGTTGGCCTAGCATCCATTCCTCTGGCCTGGGGGCCCTGGGGGCAGTGTTTTCCTGTGTCCTCGAGAGCACCTAACCACCTCCAGGTAACAGAGATGGCCAACGGTGGGAGGCCAAGGGCCTGGCCCTACCTACCAGGGCATGCACCCTTCATGCTGGGCTGGGGGCCCACCATGTGCTACGTCCCAGGAAGCCTATGGGCCTGGCCTTCTCCTGGAGGCCAGCATCAGCAAAGCTTGGCTCCTTTGGGGGCCACGCTCTCCTTTGTTTCGGGGTCCAGGTATGGGCATCTCTGCTTCTGTAGCCTACCCCTTCCTTACGTTCCTCTGCCGTGTGCTGGGCATCCTCATGCCTTGCCACGCATTGCCAGGATTCTGGGAGTGGCAGCTCTTGGCAACAGGGGCAGGTACCCCGGAGGGGCGTTTTGAGACCTGGCCTACCCCTCTCTCCCCAGAGTGTGTCCCCAATTGAAGATCTTGCCCTGAGGGCCAAGTATTGCTAGGCCCAGCACCGGCAAGAGGCCCAATGTCTCATGTCTCTCCATGACCCCAGGATAACCTGCTCTACACTAGGTACCCCTGATGAGCAGTTTTGGGGGATGGAGAGCGCCCATTCGGGTCGCCACTGCCTTCCTTGGGTCAATGATGAGAACACATATTGTCTCAAAGAGAGATGATGACCTAAAAATCATGCTCAATAGGCTTACTCTGAGGCCCAATGGAGGGGCCAATCCAGGATCAGCATCCTGAGGATGCTGGGGGCCCTGGGGGAGCACTGCAGTTTGGGGCTTGAAGCGACCTATCCCTTGAAGCTCCCCATATTGGCTTTGCCTTACTGTGGGCCTCAAGGTGCCCATGAGGAGATCAAGCCTTCGGCCTTGCCTGCCGACCCATTCCCCCTCCTAGGACGCCTCCCAGGAAGTCATTGCTTAGCAACCCTGGGCTCCTTGTGTCTTTCACTGGGCCATGGTGGCCAGGGTCTCTGTGCAGCCTCAACCATGGCAGGTGATTGGAAGCCACTGGCTTGGTAGGAGGTCCCAGACACCATTGGGGTTGTTTTGGGAGGCTGGGTCTGGGTGGCGGCCGCATGGGCATCAGGCTGGGAGCCCTGGATGTCAGGAGAGGGAGAACTTCCCCCTCAAAGGTCCACCCTTGGATCATTCCACGTGCAGGGGAAGTGAAATGTTGACCGGGTCCCTAACAAGGACCAGAAAGTGCAGGGACGATGCTGTCAGCCAACTATCAGGTGAGGGCTCTTGCTGCTTCATGGTGTGCCCCATGGGTCTGTCCAGATGGTGGACGTGGGCCCCTTGGGGCCATTGGCGGCTGTCCTTCTCAGCCCTGGGTTGTTCCTGAAGCCACAGCCGTTGGCAAGATGCCCCAAGCGTGATGGGCAAGATGCCCCAAGAGCTCCTATTGCATGCACCTGACTCCCAAGGAACTTGGTCCCTCTTGTGGCAGCAGGAGAGCTTCCCTTCCTGATCCCTTGGGCCACTGAGACTGGATAGGGCCTGCCGGGCCTTGGAGGGGAATCAAGAATCCCTGGACGCAACAAGTGATGGCCCTGGGCCTCTCTCTGGGGCACTCTAGTCCTGAGGGAGTGTTCCTAGGGAAGAGGCCCAGCGGGTGCAGGAAGAGGCCTCCCCTGCATGGTGGACAGTGGGCGGCCCTCCTTGATTGGGAGCACGTCTTTGGCCCGGCACTCATTCCTCTTCCCTGGAGGCCCTGGGGAAGCACCTGCCCATCTCCGGGTGCAACAGATGGCCAATCCATGGGATGGCGAGGGCCTGGCCCTAGCTACCACAGCATGCATACTTCACGCCCGGGCCTGCGCCCACAGCATGCTACCTCTCAGGAAGACTATGTGCTGGGCCTTCTCCTGGTGGCAGCATCCACAACACTCGGCTCCCTCGGGGGCGACCCTCTCCATTGTTTAGGCGTCCAGGTATGGGCATCTCTGCTCCTGTAGCCTGCCCCTCCTTGCGGTCCTCTGCCGTATGCTGGTCTGCCTAATGCCTTGCCATGCAGAACCAAGCTTTCAGAACTGGCAGCTTTTGGCAGCTGACACAGGTGCCCCACAGCAGGACATTTTGACACCTAGACTACTACTCTCTCCACAGATCCTGTCCCTAGATGAAGTTCCTGCCCTGAGATTCAAGTCTTGTTAGGCCAAGCCCTGGCAGGAATCCCAACGCCTTGGGTCCCCACCCCCCACCAGGGCATCCCACTCTACAGTAAGCACCCTGGGTAAGAGGGTTCAGGGGGTGGGAGAGGGCTTGCTGGCATTGCCATTACCTTGCTTGGGTCAATGATGAGAACTCATATTGTCTTGAAGAGAGATGATGACCTAAAAATCATGCTCAATAGGATTACACTGAGGCCCAGTGGAGGGACCATCTCGGAGTCAGCATCCTTAAGATGCTCAGGACACTGGGGAAGTGCTGCAGTTTGGGGCTTGAAGTGACCAATCCCTCAAGCCTCCCCGCTTTGGCTGTGGCTTGACTGTGGCCCTCCAGGTGCCCAAGAGGTGCTTGGGGCTTTGGCCTTGCCTGCAGACCCATCCCCCTTCCAAGGACACCTCCCGGGGAGCTACTGCTTAGCAGCCCTGGTCTCTTTGTGTCTTTCAGCAGGCCTTCATGGCCAGGGTCTCGGTGTGGCCACAAACGTGGCAGGTGAGTGGAGCTACTGGGCTTCGAGGGAGGCCATAGCCGCCATCCATAGTGGGTGCGGGAGGCCTGTGTCTGGGGGCAGCCACATGAGGGTTGGGTTGGGAAACCTGGGTGGCCGAAGAGGGTGGATTTCCCCATTGAAGGTCCACCCTTGGGCCATCCCAGGTGCAGGGGAATCAAAAGAATGGCCAGGTCCCTGACAAGGGCCTGAAAGTTCAGGGATGCCGCTGTCAGGCAACGATTAGCTGAGGGACCTCCCTGCCTCACGGTGTGCCCCATGTGCCCATCCAGATGGTGGATATAGGCCCCTTGGGGCCACTGGCGGCTGTCCCCCTTGGTCCTGGGGTGTTCATGAGGCCCCAGTCCTTGGCAAGTTGCCCTGGGCTGGAGAGCTCAGAGCTCCTGTCGCATGCACCCAACTCCCAAGGAGCTTAGGGCCCCAGGACAACTAGGGAGCTCCCATCTGCAATCCCTTGGGTTGCCGAGACAGGAAGGGCCAACCTGGCCTAGGAGGGTAATCTTGAGTCCCTGGGCACAACAGGCGATGTCCTTGGGCCTATCGTCAGGTCACCTAAGATCTAGGGAGTGATCCTGGTTATGAGGCCCAAGAGGTGCAGGGAGAGGGCCCCCGTGCACAGCGAGAATGGGCGGGATGTCTGGTTGTGAGCATGCCTTTAGCTGAGCAACCATTCCTCTGCCCTTGGGACCCTGAGGGCCATGGGTCCCCATGTCCTCGAAGGCACCAGCCCAACTCTGGGTGTCAGAGATGGCCAATTCGTGGGATGGCAAGAGCCTGACTGTACATACCAGGGCACCCACCCTTCATGCCTGGCCCAGATTCCACAGTGTGCTACCTGTCAGGAAGCCTGTGTGCCAGGCCTTCTGGGGGGCAGCATCAGCAAAGCTTGGCTCTCATGAGGGCCACACTCTCTGTTGTTTTGCGGTCCAGGTATGGGCATTTCTGCTCCTGTAGCTTGCCCCTTCCATGCGGTCTCCCACCTTATGCTGGCCAACCTCACACCTTGCCACACAGCACCAGGGTTTCCAGACTGGCAGCTCTTGGCTACAATGGCAGGTGCCCCAGAGCACTGCATTTTGACACATTGGCTACCCTTCTCTCCCCAGATCCTGTCGCCAGACGAAGATCCTGCCTTGAGGGCCAAGTTTTGCTAGGCCCAGGCACTGCAAGATGCCCAATGTCTCCTGCCTCCACCCCTCCCCCTGGACATCCCACTCTACATTAAGCACCCCTGGTAAGCAGGTTCGGGGGACGGGAGAGCACCCCACATCACCACTGCCTTCCTTGGATCAATGATGAGAACTCATAATGTCTCAAAGAGAGATGATGACCTAAAAATCATGCTCAATAGGATTACGCTGAGGCCCAATGGAGGGAAAAATGCCAGGGTCAGCATCCCGAGGATGCTCGGGACCCTGGGAGAGTGCTGCAGATTGGGGCTTGAGGCAACCATTCCTTCAAGGCTCCCCACTGTGGCTATGAACTGACTGTGGGCCTCTAGGTGCCCACAAGTGGATCTAACCTTTGGCCTTCTCTGCTGACCCATTCTACCTCCAAGGACACCTACTGAAAGCCATTGCTTTGCAACCCTGATCTCCTTGTGTCTTTCAGAGGACCATTGTGGCCAGTGTCTCTGCGCAGCCACAACAATGGCAGGTGAGTGGAAGCCACTGCACTTGGAGGGAGGCCGCAGATGTCGTTGGGGTGGGTTGTGAGGGAATATGGCTGGAAGCCCTGGATGTCCAGAGAGGGTGGACTTCCCCCTTGATAGTCTGCCCTTGGGCCATCCCACATGTAGGGGAAACAAAAGTTGGGCCGGGTGCCTTACAAGGACTAGAAAGTGCAGGGATGCCGTCATCACCCAGTTCACCTGAGGGATCTTGCTGCTTCATGGTGTTCCCCATGGGCCCATCCAGATGGTGGACATGAGCCTTGTGGGACCACTGGTGGTTGTCCGCCTCAGCCCTTGGCTTTTGCTGAAGCCCTGGCACTTGGCAAGGTGTCCTGGGCAGAAGAGCCCAGAGTTCCTGTCACATGCACCCGACTCCCAAGGAGTTTGGGCCCCCTCAGGGCAGCTGGGAGCTCCCCTCCCTGATCCCTTGGGCTACTGAGACAGCAAGGGCCCACCGGGTCTAGGAGGGGAATCTCAAGTTCCTGGGCACAACAGGCGATGGCCCTGGGGCTCTCGCCCTGACACTCTAGACCTAATGGAGTTATCCAGGGGAAGAGACTCAGCAGGTGCAGGGAGAGGCCCCCCACTGCGTGACAGGTAGTGCACTGCATGCCTTGGTTCCATGCACATGTTTGGCCCAGCATCCATTCCTCTGCCCTGGGGACCCTGGGGGCCATGGCTTCCCATGTCCTCTAGGGCACCTGCCCTCGAGGGTGTCATAGATGGCCAATCCATGGGAGGGTGGGGCCTTGGCCCTACCTACAAGGACAAGATCCCTCCATGCCATGTGTCGCTCCCAAACCATGCTACCTCTCAGGTAGCCTGTGTGCTGGGTCTTTTCCTGGGGTGCAGCCTCAGCAAAGCTCGGCTCCCTCAGGGGCCACGCTTTCCATTGTTTTGGGGTCCAGGTATGGGCATCTCGGCTCCTGTAGATTGCCCCTTTCTTGCAGTTCCTGCCATGTGCCATCCGGCCTGAAGCCTTGCCAGGGGGTGCTACAATTTTGGGACTGGCAGCTCTTGGCCACAGGGGTAGGTGCCCCAGAGAATGGCGTTTTGACACCAGGCCTACTGTCTCTCCCCAGATCACGTATCCAGACAAAGATCCCACCTTGAGGGCCAAATCTTCCTAGGCCCAGCCCTGGCAACTGGCCCAATGTCTCCTGCCCTGACACCCTCCAGGGTAATCCACTCTACAGTAAGCTCCCCCCGTAAGTGGATTCGGGGGACAAGGGAGTGCCTCCCTACATTGCTACTGCCTTCCATGGGTGAATGTTGAGAGCTCATATTGTCTCAAAGAGAGATGATGACCTCAAAATCATGCTCAATAGAATTATGCTGAGTCCCATTGGCAGGGTCCATCCGAGGTCAGCATCCTGAGGATGCTCGGGGCCCTGGGGGACCACTGCAGTTTGGGGCTTGAGGTGACCAATCCCTCGGGGGTCCCTGCTGTGGCTATGGACTGACTGTGGGCCTCCAGGTGCCCAAAGGTGCTCAGGCTTTTGACCTTGCCTGCCGACTTATTCCTCCTACCAGGATGCCTCCAAGGGAGCCATTGCTTCGCAATCCTGGACTCCTTGTGTTTCTGTGGTCTGTGGTGGCCAGGGTCTCCATGTGGTCTCAACCACGGAAGGTGATTGGAAGCCATTGGGCTTGGAGGGAGGTCAAGAAGCCATAGGGGTGGGTTTGGGAACTGGTATCTGGGTGGTGGCTCCATGGGCTTAGGGCTGGTTGCCCTGGATTTATGGTGAGGGTGGACTTACCTCTTGAAGGTCCACCCTTGGGCCATCCCACCTGCAAGGGAAGGGAAAGTTTGGCCGTGTCCCTGACAAGGACCGGAAAGTGCAGGGACACCACCGTCAGCCCACGTTCAGCTGAGGGCTCGTGCTGCTTCATGTGATGCATTGGCCTGTCCAGATGGTGGACCTGGGACCCTTGGGCCACTGGCGGCTGTCCCCCTTGGCCCTGGGCTGTTCCTGAAGCCCTGGCCCTTGCCAAGGTGACCCAGGTGGGACAGCCCAGAGCTTCTGTCACACGCACCCAACTTCCAAGGAGCTTGGGCCTCCTCGGACCAGGTGGGGAGCTCTCCTCCTTGATCCCTTGGGCTGTCAAGACAGAAAGGGCCCACCAGGCCAAAGAGGGGAATCTTGAGTTTCTGGGTACAACAGGCGATAGCACTGGGCCTCATGCAGCGGCACTCTAGACCTGAGGTAGTGATCCCAGGAAGAGGCCCATCAGATACAGGGAGAGGGCCCCCCTGCAAGGGGTCAGTGGGCAGCATGACCTGGTTGCAGGCATGCAGTTGGCCCGGTATCCATTCCTCTGCCCTGGGGACCCTGGGCCATGGCTCTCCATGTCCTTGAGAGCACCTGCCAGGCTCAGGGTTCAACGGATGGCCAATACATGGGAAGGCGAGGGCCTGAACCTACCTACCAGGGCACGCACCCTTCACAGCTGGCCCCCCACACACAGCGTGCTACCTCTCGGGAAGCATTTGTGCCATGCCTTCTTCTAGGGGGCAGCATCAAAAAGGCTTGGCTCCTTCAGGGGCCACACTCTCCATTTTTTCGGGGTCCATGTATGGCCATCTCTGCTTCTATAGCCTGCCCCTTCCTTAAGGTCACCCACTATGGGCTGGCTGGCCTAAAGCCTTGCCACGGGGCACCAGGCCTTTGGGACCAGCACTTTGTGGCTGCAGGGGCAGGTTCCACACAGCAGGGCGTTCTGACACCTGGCCTACCCCTCTCTCCCCAGATCGTGTCCCCAGATGAAGATTCCGCCCTGAGGGCCAAGTCTTGCTAGGCCCAGCCCCTGCAAGGGGCCCAAAGTCTCATGACTCCGTCCCCCCCGGGGCATCCCGCTCTACAGTAAGCACCCCAGAAAGCAGTTTCGGGGGACAGCATAATGCCCGCCTATGTCGTCACTATCTTCCTTGGGTCAATGATGAG
The DNA here is from genome assembly GCF_011800145.1 of Mirounga leonina. Classification (NCBI taxonomy): domain Eukaryota; kingdom Metazoa; phylum Chordata; class Mammalia; order Carnivora; family Phocidae; genus Mirounga; species Mirounga leonina. Next base: position 4,691,412 of record NW_023270464.1, on the reverse strand, counting down.
AACTCATATTGTCTCAAAGAGAGATGATGACCTAAAAATCATGCTCAGTCGGATTACGCTGAGGCCCAATGGAGGGTCAAACCTGGATCAGCATCCCAAGGATGCTGGGGGCTCTGGGGGAGTGCTGCATTTTGGGGCTTGAAGTGACCGATCCCTTGAAGCTCCTCATGTTGGTTGTGCATTACTGTGGGCCTCAAGGTGCCCACAAGGGGATCAAGCCTTCTCCCTGCCTGCCGACCCATTCCCCCTCCTAGGACACCTCCCAGGGAGTCATTGCTTAATGACCCCGGGCTCCTTGTTTCTTTCACTGGGCCATGGTGGCCAGGGTCTCTGTGCGGCCTCAACCATGGCAGGTGATTGGAAGGCACTGGCTTGGTGGGAGGTCTCAGACACCACTGGGGTGGTTTCGGGTGGCCAGGGTCTCAGTGTGGCCACAAACATAGTAGGTGAGTGGAGTCACTGGGCTTCGAGGGAGGCCATAGACACCGTCCGGAATGTGTGCAGGAGGCCTGTGTCTGGGGGCGCCCACATGAGGGTCAGGCTAGGAAACCTGGATGGCTGGAGAGGGTGGATTTCCCCATTGAAGGTCCGCCCTTGGGCCATCCCAGGTGCAGGGGAATCAAAAGAATGGCCAGGCCCCTGACAAGGACCAGAAAGTGCAGGGATGCCACTGTCAGGCAACGATTAGCTGAGGGACCTCCCTGCCTCACGGTGTGCCCCATGTGCCCATCCAGATGGTGGATATAGGCCCCTTGGGGCCACTGGTGGTTGTCCCCCTCAGACCTGGGGTGTTCATGAGGCCCCGGACCTTGGCAAGTTGCCCTGGGCCAGAGAGCACAGAGCTCCTGTCACATGCACCCAACTCCCAAGGAGCTTGGGCCCCCTCGGGGAACTGGGGAGTTCCCCTCTCCAATCCCTAGGGCCGCCGAGACAGGAAGGGCCAACCTGACCTAGGAGGGTAATCTTGAGTCCCTCGGCACAACAGGCGATGTCCTTGGGCCTATCGTAGCAGCAATCTAGATCTGAGGGAGTGATCCCAGCAATGAGGCCCAGCGGTGCAGGGAGAAGGCCCCCGTGAACAGTGGGAATGGGCGGCATGCCTGGTTGTGAGCACGCTGTTAGCGCAGCATCCATTCCTCTGCCCTCAGGACCCTGAGGGCTGTGGGTCCCCATGTCCTTGAGGGCACCATCCCAATTCCGGGTGTCAGAGATGGCCAATCTGTGGGAGGGCGAGGCTCTAACTGTACATACCAGGGCACCAACCCTTTATGCCTGGCCCAGAGTCCACAGCGTGCTACCTCTCAGGAAGCCTGTGGGGCTTCTGGGGGGCACCATCAGCAAAGCTCAGCTCTCATGAGGGCCATGGTCTTTGTTGTTTCGTGGTCTAGGTATGGACATTTCTGCTCCTGTTGCTTGCCCTTTCTGTGCGGTCCCCCACCGTATGCCAGCCGGCCTCACACCTTGCCATGTGATGCCAGGATTTCTGGACTGGAAGCTCTTGGCTACAATGGCAGGTGCTGGGAGCAGTGGGTTTTGACACCTCGCCTACCCTTCTTTCCCCAGATCCTGTCCCCAAATGAGGATCCCACCCTGAAGGCCAAGTCTTGCTACGCCCAGGCACTGCAAGATGCCCAAAATCTTGTGCCCCCACCCCTCCCCCTGGACATCCCACTCTACATTAAGCACCACTGGTAAGCAGGTTCGTGGGACAGGGGAGTGCCCACCTGCGTTGCCACTGCCTTCCTTGGGTCAATGATGAGAACTCATAATGTCTTGAAGAGAGATGATGACCTAAAAATCATGCTCAATAGGATTACTCTGAGGCCCAATGGAGGGGATCATGCCGTGGTCAGCATCCTGAAGATGCTCAGAGCTGCAGATTGGGGCTTGAGGTGACCATTCCCTCAAGGCTCCCCACTGTGACTATGAACTGACTGTGGGTCTCCAGGTGCCCATGAGTGGATCAAGCCGTCGGGCTTGCCTGCCGACCCATTTGTCCTCCAAGTACCCCTCCAGAGGAGCCATTGCTTTGCAACCCTGATCTCCTTGTGTCTTTCTCGGGCCATGGAGGCCTGTGTCTTGGCACGGTCACAACCAGGGCAGGTGAATGGAAGCCACTGCACTTGGAGGGAGGCTGCAGATGTCATTGGGGTGGGTCATGAGAGAATATGGCTGGGAGCCCTCGATGTCCAGAGAGGGTGGACTTCCCCGTTGATGGTCCGCCTTGGGCCATCCCACATGCAGGGGAAACGAAAGATAGGCCAGGTCCCTTACAAGGACGAGAAAGTGCAGGGATGCCACCGTCACCCAGTTCACCTGAGGGATCTTGCTGCTTCATGGTGTTCCCCATGGGCCCATCCAGATGGTGGACGTGGGCCGTGTGGGACCACTGGCGGCTGTCCACCTCAGCCCTTGGCTTTTGCTGAGGCCCTGGCACTTGGCAAGGTGTCCTGGGCAGAAGAGCCCAGAGTTCCTGTTGCATGCACCTGACTCCCAAGGAGTTTGGGCCCCCTCAGGGCAGCTGGGAGTTCCCCTCCCCAATCCCTTGAGCTACTGAGACAGGAAGGGCCCACCGGGTCTAGGAGGGGAATCTCAAGTCCCTGGGCACAACAGGTGATGGCCCTGGGGCTCTCGCCCTGACACTCTAGACTTAATGGAGTTATCCAGGGGAAGAGACTCAGCAGGTGCAGGGAGAGGCCCCCCACTGCGTGGCAGGCAGGTAACAGCATGCCTTGGTTGCATGCATGTGTTTGGCCCAGCATTCATTCCTCTACCCTGGGGACCCTGGGGTCATGGCTTCCCATGCCCTGGAGGGCACCTGCCTAGCTTTGGGTGTCATAGATGGCCAATCCATGGGAGGGTGAGGCCTTGGTCCTACCTACCAGGACAAGCTCCTTGCATACCATGCCCTGCTCCTACACCGTGCTACCTCTCAGATAGCCTGTGTGCTGGCCTTCTCCTGGGGGGAAGCCTCAGCAAGGCTTGGCTCCCTGGGGGGCCATGCTCTCTGTTGTTTTGTGGTCCAGGTATGGGCATCTCGGCTCCTGAAGCCTGCTCCTTTCTTACGGTTCCCGCTGTGTGCCATCCAGCCTGAACCCTTGCCAGGCGGTGCCACAATTTTGGGACTGGCAGCTCTTGGCCACAGGGGTAGGTGCCCCAGAGAATGGTGTTTTGACAACAGGCCTACCATCTCTCCCCAGATCACGTACCCAGATGAAGATCCCGCCCTGAGGACCAAATCTTCCTAGGCCCAGCCCTGGCAACTGGCCCAATGTCTCCTGCCCTGACACCCTCCAGGGTAGTCCACTCTACAGTAAGTTCCCCTGGTAAGCCGATTCGGGGGACAAGAGAGTCCCACCTGCATTGCTACTGCCTTCCATGGGTGAATGTTGAGAGCTCATACTGTCTCGAAGAGAGATGATGACCTAAAAATCATGCTCAATAGGATTACACTGAGTCCCATTGGCAGGGTCCATCTGACGTCAGCATCCTGAGGATGCTCAGGGCCCTGGGGGACCACTGCAGTTTGGGGCTTGAGGTGACCGATCCCTTGGGGGTCCCTGCTGTGGCTATGGACTGACTGTGGGCCTCCAGGTGCCCAAAGGTGCTCAGGCTTTCGGCCTTGCCTGCTGAATTATTCCTCCTAACAGGATGCCTCCAAGGGAGCCATTACTTCGCAATCCTGGACTTCTTGTGTTTCTGCGGTCTGTGGTGGCCAGGGTCTCCATGCGGTATCAACCATGGAAGGTGATTGGAAGCCATTGGGCTTGGAGGGAGGCCAAGAAGCCATAGGGGTGGGTTTGGGAGACTGGTATCTTGGTGGCAGCTGCATGAGCTTAGGTCTGGTAGCCCTGGATTTATGGTGAGGGTGGACTTACTTCTTGAAGGTCCACCCTTCGGCCATCCCACCTGCAAGGGAAGGGAAAGTTTGGCCTTGTCCCTGACAAGGACTGGAAAGTTCAAGGACACCACCGCCAGCCCACGTTCAGCAGAGAGCTCATCCTGCTTCATGTTGTGATGCATTTGCCTGTCCAGATGGTGGACCTGGGCCCCTTGGGCCACTGGCAGCTGTCCCCCTCAGCCCTGGGCTGTTCCTGAAGCCCTGGCCCTTGCCAAGGTGACCCAGGTGGGACAGCCCAGAGCTTCTGTTGCACGCACCCAACTCCCAAGGAACTTAGGCCTCCTCGGACCAGGTGGAGAGCACTCCTCCTTGATCCCTTGGGCTGTCAAGACAGAAAGGGCCCACCAGGCCAAAGAGGGGAATCTTAAGTTCCTGGGTGCAACAGGCAATGGCCCTGTGCCTCACGCAGTGGCCCTCTAGACCTGAGGAAGTGATCCTAGGAAGAGGCCCATCAGATACAGGAGAGCGCCCCCCTGCAAGGGGTCAGTGGGCGGCATGACCTGTTTGCATGCATGCAGTTGGCCCTGTATCCATTCCTCTGCCCTGGGGACCCTGGGGCCGTGGCTCTCCATGTCCTCAAGGGCACCTGCCAGGCTCGGGGTGTGACAGATGGCCAATACATGGGAGGGCGAGGGCCTGGACTTACCTACCACGGCACGCACCCTTCATGACCGGCCCCACACCCACAGGTTGCTACCTCTTGGGAAGCATGTGTGCTGTGCCTTCTTCTGGGGGGCAGCATCAACAAGGCTCATTTCCTTCAGGGACCATACTCTCCATTTTTTTCAGGGTCCAGGTATGGGCATCTCTGCTCCTATAGCCTGCCCCTTCCTTAGAGTCACCCACTATGTGCCGGCCAGCCTAAAGCCTTGCCATGGGATGCCAGGCTTTCGGGACTGGCACTTCTTGGCTGCAGGGGCATGTGCCACGCAGCAGGGTGTTCTGACACTTGGCATACCCCTCTCTTCCCAGATGGAATCCCCAGACAAAGATTCCTCCCTGAGGGCCACATCTTGCTAGGCCCAGCCCCTGCAAGAGGCGCAAAGTCTCATGACTCCATCCACACACCCCCCGGGGCACCCCACTCTACAATAAGCACCCCAGAAAGTAGGTTCAGGGGATGGCATAACACCCACTGCGTCGTCACTGCCTTGCTTGGGTCAATGATGAGAACTCATATTGTCTCTGAAGAGAGATGATGACCTAAAAATCATGCTCAATAGGATTACTTTGAGGTCCAATGGAGGGTACCATGCCGGGATCAACATCCCAAGGTTGCTTGGGGTCCAGGGGGAGTGCTGTAGTTTGGGGCTTGAGGTCACAGTTCCCTCAATGTTCCCCACTGTGGCTGTGGTTTTTCTCTGGGCCTCCAAGTGCCCAAAGGGTCTCAGGCCTTCGACCTTCCCTGCTGACCCATTCCGCCTCCCAGGACACCTCCTGGGGAGCCATTGTTTAGCACCTGGTTCTTGTGTCTTTCAGTGGGCCATGGTGGCCAGGGTCTCTGCACGGCTTCAAACATGGCAGGTGAGTGGAAGCCACTGGGCTTAGAGGGAAGTGGCAGATGACATTGGGGTGGGTTCGGGTACCTGTCCCTGGATGGTGGCTGCATGGACATCGGACTGGGAGCCCTGGATGTCTGTAAAGGGTGGACTTCCCCCTTGACAGTCCGCCCTCAGACCATCTCATGTGCACAGGAAGGAAATGTTTGGGTGGTTCCCTGACAAGGACCGGAAAGTGTAAGGGCACCAACGTCAGCCCACGTTCAGCTGAAGGCTCTTGTTGCTACATGGTGTGCCCCATGGGCCCATCCAGATGGTGAGACGTGGGCCTCTTGAGCCACTGGCATCTGTCTACCTGGGCCCTGAACATTCCTGAAGCACTGGTCCTTGGCAAGTTGCCCCAGGTGGGAGAGCCCAGAGCTCCTGTCGCATGCACTTGACTCCCAAGGAGTTTGGGCCCACTTGAGGCAGCTGGGGAGCTCCCCTCTTGATCCCTTGGGGTGCATAGACAGGAAGAGCCCACTGGGGCTAGGAGGGGAATCTCGAATCCCTAGGCACAACAGGCGATGGCACTGGGCCTATGGTCGTAGCACTCTAGACCTGAGGGAGTGATCCCAGGAAGAGGCCAAACAGGTGCAGGGACAGGGTCCCCCTGCATGGCAAACAGTGGATGGCATGCCTTGGTTGCATGGACGTGATTACCCTGGCATCCATTCCACTGACCTTGGGGCCCTGGGGGCCATGGATCCCCGTGTCCTCAAGGTCACTTGCCCAACTCCAGGTGCCAGAGATGGCCAATCTCTGGGAGGGCAAAGGCCTGGTCCTACCTACCAGGGAATGCACCCTTCAAGACCGGCTCCCCAACCACAGTGTGCTACCTCTTGGGAAGCGGTATGCCAGGCCTTCTGGGCGGCAGCATCAGCAAGGCTCGGCTCCCTCAGGGGCCACACTCTCCATTGTTTCAGGGTCCAGGTATGGGCCTCTCTGCTCCTGTAGCCTGCCCCTTCCTTTCGGTTCCCCGATGTGTGCTGGCAATTCTCACAACTTGCCATGTGGCACCAGGCTTTCCAGACTGGCAGCACTTGGCCACAGGGACAAGTGCCCCAGTGCAGAACATTTTGACAGCTGGCCTACCCCTCACTCCCCAGATGCCATCCCCAGATGAAGACCCCGCCCTGAGGTCCAAGTCTTGCTAGGCCAAGCCCCAGCAAGAGGCCCAACATCTCGTGCCATCACTCCCCTCCCAGGGCATCCCGTTCTACAGTAAACACCCAGGGTAAGCTGGTTCGGGGGATGGGAGAGCACCTGCCTGCATTTCCATTGCCTTGCTTGGGTCAGTGATGAGAACTCTTATGTCTTGAAGAGAGATGATGACCTGAAAATCATGCTCAAAAGGATTACACTGAGGCCCAATGGAGGGGACCATCACTGGGTCAGCATCCAGAAGATGCTCATGGCCCTGGGGGAGAGCTGCTATTTGGGGCTTATAGCGACTGTTCCCTCAAGGCTCCCCACTGTGGCTGTGGTGTGACTGTGTGCCTCCAGGTGCCCAAAGGTGCTCAGGCCTTCTGCCTAGCCTGCCGACTCATTCCCCCTCCCAGGATGCCACCCAGGGAGCCATTGCTTAACAACCCTGGTCCCCTTGTGTCTTTCAGTGGGCCATGGTGGCCAGGGTCTCCATGTGGCCTCAACCATGGCAGGTGAGTGGAATCACTGGGCTTGCAGGGAGGTCGCAGATGCCATCAAGGTTGGTTCGGGAGGCCTGTGTCTGGGAGGCGGCCCTATGGCCATTGGGCCGGGAGCCCTGGATGTCTGGAGAGAGTGGACTTACCCCTTAAAGGTCCCCCCTTGGGCCATCCCATGTTCAGGGGTAGTGAAATGTTGGCCGGGTCCCTGACAAAGACCAGAAAGTGCAGGGATGCCACCGTCAGCCCACATTCAGCTGAGGGCTCTTGCTGCTTCATGGTGTGCCCCATTTCCCATCCAGGTGGTGGACTTTGGCCCCTTGGGGGCCACTGGCGGCTGTCCCTCTTGGCCCTGGGGTGTTCTTGAAGCCTCAGCCCTTGGCAAGGTGCCCCGGGCAGGAGAGCCCAGAGCTCCTATCACATGCAACCAACTCTGAAGGAGCTTGGTCTCCTGCAGGGCAGCTGGGGAGCACCCTCCTCGATCCCTTAGGCCGCTGAAGCAGGAAGGGCTTACCGGGACTTGGAGGGGAATCTCAAGTCCCTGGGCACAACAGGCGATGGCCCTGCGACTATCGTCATGGTACTCTAGACCTGAGGGAGTGATCCAGAAGAGGCCCAGGTGTAGGGAGAGGGCTCTCTTGCATGGCAGGCAGTGGGCGGCATGCCTTGGTTGCATGCATGCGGCTGGCCTGGCATCCATTCTTCTGCCTTAAGGACCCTGGGGGCTGTGGCTCCCCATGTCCTCGAGGGCACCTGCCCAGCTCCGGGTGCAACAGATGGCCAATCCATGGGAGGGCAGGGTCTGGCCCTACCTACCAGGGTACTCACACTTCACAACGGTTCCAGCCCCCACAGCATGCTACCTCTCAGGAAGCCTGTGTGCTGGGCCTTCTTGGGGGGCAGCATCAGCAGGAATCTGTTCCCTCAGGGGCCACACTCTCTGTTGTTTTGGGGTCCAGGTATGGGCATCTCTGCTACTGTAGCCTGCCTTTTCCTTGGGGTCCCTGCCGTGTGCTGGCCAGCCTCAAGCCTTGCCATGCACTGCCATGGTTTCAGACTGTCAGCTCTTGGCTGCAGGGACAGGGCCCCGGTGCAGGATGTTTTGACAGCTGGCCTACCCCTCTCTCCCCAGATCCTGGCCCAGATGAAGATCCTGGCCTGAGGGTCAAGTCTTCCTAGGCCCTGCAAGGAGCCCAATGTGTCTTGCCCCCATCCACGCTCATCCGGGGTGTCATGCTCTAAGTAAGCACCCTGGTAAGCAGGTTCGGGGGATGGGAGAACGCCTGCCCACGTCACCACTGCCTTGCTTGGGTCAATGAGGAGAACTCATATTGTCCCAAAGAGAGATGATGACCTAAGAATCATGCTTAATAGGATTATGCTGAAGCCCAATGGAGGGGACCATTCTTGGATCAGCATCCCCAGGATGCTCAGGGCCCTGGGCAGTGCTACAGCTTGGGGTTTCAGCTGACCCATCCCTCGAGGCTCCCCCCTGTGGTTGTGGCCCCCTCCAGGGGCCCAAAGGGTTTAAGGCCTTCAGCTTTGCCTGGTGACTCATTCCCCCTCCCAGGACGCCTCCCGGGGCGCCATTGTTTGTCAACCCTGGTCTCTTTGTGTCTCTTAGTGGGCCATGCTGGCCAGGGTCTCAGCACATCCTGAACAATGACAGGTGAGTGGAAGAACCCTGGGCATTGAGGGAGGCTGCAGATGCCTTTGTGGTGGGTTCAGGAAGCCCATGTCTGGGAAGCGGCCACATGGGAATCAGGCCAGGAGCCCTGGATGTCCAGAGAGTGTGACATTTCCCTTGAAGGTCTGCCCTTGGGCCATCCCACATGCAGGGGAAGTTAAATGTTGTCAGGGTCCTGGACAAGGACTGGAAAGTGCAGGGATGTTGCTGTCAGTCCATGTTCAGCTGAGGGACCTCGCTGCTTCATGGTGTGCCCCATGGGACCATCCAGATGGTGGACATAGGCCCCTTTGGGCCACTGGTGGTTGTCCCAAATGGCCCTGGGCTGTTCCTGAAGCCCTCAACCTTGGTAAGGTGTCCCGGGCTGGAGAGCTCAGAGCTCCTTTCACATACATCGACTCCCAAGGGACTTAGGCCCCCTTGGGGCAGCTGGGGAGTTCCCATCCCTGATCCCTTTGGCTGATGAGACAGGAAGAGGTCACTCGGCTTAGGAGGGGAATCTCGAGTCCCTGGGTGCAACAGGCTATAGCTCTGGACCTATCACAGCAGCAATCTAGACCTGAGAGATTGATCTGAGGGAAGAGGCCCAGCAGGTACAGGGAGATGTCCCCCTTGTACGGCGGGCAGTGGGAGGCATGCCTTGTTTGCGTGCACATCTTGTTTGCCCAGCATCCATTTCTCTGCCTTGTGGGCCCTGGGGGCAGTAGCTCCCTATGTCCTCAAGAGCACCAGCCCAGCTCTGGGTGCCACAGATGGCCAACAGTGGGAAGGCAAGGGCCTGGCCCTACCTACGAGGGCATGCACACTGCACATTGGGCTGCATGCCCACTGCGTGCTACCTCTCAGGAATCCGATGTGTCGAGCCTTCTCCTGGGGGCCAGCATCAGCGAAGCTTGGCGCCCTTGGGGGCCATGTTCTCCATTGTTTCTGGGTCCAGGTATGGGCATCTCTGCTCCTGTAGCCACCCCTTCCTTGTGTCCCTCCACCGTGTGCCAGGCTGCCTCATGTGTTGCCAGGCATTGCCAGGATTCCAGGAGTGGATCCTCTGGGACACAGGGGTAGGTTCTCTGGAGCAGGGCATTTTGAGAGCTGGCCTACCCCTCTCTCCCCAGATTGTGTCCCCAGTTGAAGAACCCGCCTTGAGGGCCAAGTTTTGCTAGGCCCAGCACCAGCAAGAGGCCCAACATTTCATGCCCCCGCACCCCCACTGGGCATCCTGCTCTACAGTAGGCACCCCTGAGGAGCAGTTTAGGGGACGGTGAGCACCCTAAACTGGTCGCCACTGCCTTCCTTGGGTTATGCGGCACAAGGCTTTCAGACTGGCAGCTTTTGGCCACTGAGGCAGGTGCCCCACAGCCCCACATTTTGACATTTAGCCTAGGACTCTCTCCACAGACCTGCCCTAGACCAAGTTCCTGCCCTGAGTTCAAGTCTTGCTAGGCCAAGCCCCGGCCGGAATCCTAACGTCTTGGGACCCCATCCCCACAGGAGCATGCCACTCTGCAGTAAGCACCCCGGGTAAGCAGGTTCAGGGGGCAGGAGAGGGCTCGCCGGCATCGCCATTGCCTTGCTTGGGTCAATGATGAGAACTCATATTGTCTCGAAGAGAGATGATGACCTAAAAATCATGCTCAATAGGATTACGCTGAGGCCCAGTGGAAGGGACCATCTCAGAGTCAGCATCCTGAGGATGCTCAGGGCCCTGGGGGAGCGCTGCAGTTTGGGGCTTGAAGCGACCAATCCTTCAGGCTTCCCCGCTTTGGCTGTGGCCTGACTGTGGGCCTCCAGGTGCACAAGAGGTGCTCGGGTCTTCAGCCTTGCCTGCCGACCCATCCCCCCTCTCAGGATGCCTTCCGGGGAGCCATTGCTTAGCAACCCTGGTCTCTTTGTGTCTTTCAGCAGGCCTTTGTAGCCAGGGTCTCAGTGTGGTCACAAACATGGCAGGTGAGTGGAGCCCCTGGGCTTTGAGGGAGGCCATAGATGCCACCTGGAGTGGGTACGGGTGGCCTGTGTCTGGGTGGCGGCCACATGGGGGTCGGGTTGGGAAACCTGGTGGTCAGAGAGGGTGGATTTCCCCATTGGAGGTTTGCCCTTGGGCCATCCCAGGTGCAGGGGAATCGAAGGATTGGCTAGGCCCCTGACATGGAGCAGAAAGTGCAGGGATGCCACTGTCAGGCAACGATTAGCTGAGGGACCTCCCTGCTTCACAGTGTGCCCCATGTGCCCATCCAGATGGTGGATATAGGCCCCTTGGGGCAACTGGAGGCTGTCTCCTCGGGCCTGGGGTGTTCATGAAGCCCCGGACCTTGGCATGTTGCCCTGGGCAGGAGAGCTCAGAACTCCTGTCGCATGCACCCGACTCCCAAGGAGCTTGGGCCCCTCGGGGCAACTGGGGAGTTCCCCTCTCCAATCCCTTGGGCTGCTGAGACAGGAAGGGCCAACCTGGCCTAGGAGAGTAATCTTGAGTCCCTGGGCACAACAGGTGATGTCCTTGGGCCTATCATCATGGCACTCTATATCTGAGGGAGTGATCCGGCGATGAGGCCCAGCAGGTGCAGGGAGAGGGCTCCTATGCAGGGCGGGAATGGCGGCATGCCTGGTTGCGAGCATGCTGTTATCCCGGCATCCATTCCTCTGCCCTTGGGACCCTGAGGGCCATGGGTCCCCATTGTCCCTGAGGGAACCAGCCCAACTCCGGTGTCAGAGATGGCCAATCTGTGGGAGGGCGAGGGCCTGACTGTACATACCAGGGCACCCACCCTTCATGCCTGGCCCAGAGTCCACAGCGTGTTACCTCTCTGGAAGGCTGTGTGCCAGGCCTTCTGGGGGGCAGCACAGCAAGCCTCGGCTCTCATGGGGACCACGCTCTCTGTTGTTTCGAGGTCAAGGTATGGGCATTTGCTCCTGTAGCTTGTCCCTTCCATGCAGTCCCATGCTGTATGCCAGCCGGCCTCACACCTTTCCATGTGGCGCCAGGCTTTTCGGACTGGCAGCTCTTGGCTATAATGCAGGTGCCACGGATCAGTGTGGTTTGAGACCTTGCCTACACCTCTCTCTCCAGATCCTGTCCCCAGATGAAGATCCTGCCCTGAGGGCCATTTCTTCCTAGGCCCAAGCACTATAAGACACCCAATGTCTCATGCCCCCACCCCCCTGGGCATTCGCTCTACAGTAAGCACCCCGGTAAGCTGGTTTGGGGGAGGGGTGAGTGCTTGTCTGCATCGCCACTGCCTTCCTTGGGTCAATGATAAGAATTCTTAATGTCTTGAAGAGATATGATGACCTAAAAATCATCCTCAATAGGATTACGCTGAGGCCCAATGGAGGGAATCATGCCGGAGTCAGCATCCTGAGGATGCTTGGGGCCCTGGGAGAGCGCTGCAGATTGGGGCTTGAAGGAACCGTTCCCTGAAGGCTCCCCACTGTGACTATGAACTGACTGTGGGCCTCCAGGTGCCCACGAGTGGATCACGCCTTTGGCCTTGCTTGCCAACCCATTCTTCCTCCAAGGACGCCGCCTAAGAGCCATTGCTTTGCAACCCTGATTTCCTTGTGTCTTTCTCAGGTCATGGTGGCCACTGTCTCAGTGCAGTCACAACCATGGCAGGTGAGTGGAAGCCACTGCATTTGGAGGGAGTCCACAGATGTTGGGGTGGGTTGTGAGGCCCGTGTTTAGGTGGCTGCCACATAGGAATATGGTGGGGAGCCCTGTATTTCTGGAGGGTGGACTTCCCCCTTGAAGGTCTACCCTTGGGTCATCCCATATGCAGGGGTAGGGAAAGATGGGCTGGTTCCCTTACAAGGAGTAGAAAGTGCAGGGACACCGCTGTTACCCAGTTCAGCTGAGGGATCTTGCTGCTTCAAGGTGTGCCCCATAGGCCCATCCAGATGGTGGACATGGGCCCCTTGGGACCACTGGTGGCTGTCCCCCTCAGCCCTCAACTGTTCCTGTAAACCCGGCACATGGCAAGATGCCCTGGGTGGAAGAGCCCAGAGTTCTTGTCACATGCACCTGACTGCAAAGAAGCTTGAGTCCCCTTGGGGCAGCTGGGAGCTCCCCTCCTTGATTCCTTGTGCTGCTGAGACAGCAAGGGCCCACCGGGACTAGGAGGGGAATCTCAAGTCCCTGGGCACAACAGGCGATGGCCCTGGGGCTCTTGCACTGACACTCTAGACCTGATGGATTTATCCAGGGGAAGAGGCTCAGCAGATGCAGGGAGAGGCCCCCTACTTGGGTGGCAGGCGTTGCGCTACATGCCTTGGTTGCGTGGATGTGTTTAGCCCAGCATTCATTCCTCTACCCTGGGGACCCTGGCGGCCATGGCTCCCTGTGTCTTCGAGGGCAGCTGCCAGGCTCGGGGTGCAACAGATGGCCAATACGTGGGAGGGCAGTAGGTAGACCTACCTACCAGGGCACGCACCCTTCATGACAGCCCTGCACCCACAGCATGCTACCTCTCGGGAAGCATGTGTGCCATGCCTTCTTCTGGGGGGCAGCATCAACAAGGCTTGGCTCCTTTGGGGGCCAAGCTCTCCTTTTTTGGGGGTCCAGGTATGGGCATCTTGGCCCCATAGCCTGCCCCTTTTTTGCGGTTCCCACCAGATGTTGGAGGGCCTCACGCCTTGCCCCGCAGCACCAGGATTTCAGGACTGGCAACTCTTGGCCACAGGGGTAGGTGTCCCAGAGAATAGCATTTTGACACCAGGCCTATCCTCTCTCCCCAGATCATGTACCCATACGAGGATCCTGCCCTGAGGGCCAAATCTTCCTAGGCCCAGCCCTGGCAACTGGCCCAAAGTCTCCTGCCCTGACACCTTCCAGGGTAATCTGCTCTACAGTAAGCTCCCCTGGTAAGCAGATTCAGTGACAGGAGAGTGCACACCTGCATTGCTACTGCCTTGCTTGGGTCCATGATGAGAACTCATATTGTCTCGAAGAGAGATGATGACCTAAAAATCATGCCAAATAGGATTACGCTGAGGCCCATTGTCAGGGTCCATCCCGAGGTCAGCATCCCGAGGATGCTCGGAGCCCTGGGGGAGCGCTGCAGTTTGGGGCATGAGGAGACCGATCCCTCGGGGGTTCCCGCTGTGGCTATGGTCTGACTGTGGGCCTCCAGGTGCCCAATGGTGCTCAGGCCTTCGGCCTTGACTGCCGACTAATTCCCCCCACCAGGTCGCCTCCCAGGGAGCCATTGCTTAGCCATTTGGGACTCCTTGTGTCTTTCCATGGGCCATGGTGGCCAGGGTCACAGTTCGACCAGCCCCGCGCCCACAGCATGCTACCTCTCGAGAAGCGTGTGTGCCGTGCCTTCTTCTGGGGAGCAGCATCAACAAGGCTTGGCTCCTTAAGGGACCAAGCTCTCCATTTTTTCAGGGTCCAGGTATGGGCATCTCTGCTCCTATAGCCTGCCCCTTCCTTGTGGTCACCTGCTGTGTGCTGGCTGGCCTAAAACCTTGCCACGCAGTGCCAGGCTTTTGGGACTGGCACTTCATGGCTGCAGGGGCAGGTGCCACGCAGCAGGGCATTCTGACACCTGGCCTACCCCTCTCTCCCCAGATCACGACCCCAGATGAAGATTCTGCCCTGAGGGTGAAGTCTTGCTAGGCCCAGCCCCTGCAAGAGGCTCAAAGTCTCGTGACTCTGTCGCCCACTGGGGTATCCAGCTCTACACTAAGCACCCAAGAAAGCAGGTTCAGGGTATGCATTGCACCATCCTGCGTCATCACTGCCTTGCTTGGGTCAATGATGAGAACTCATAGTGTCTCGAAGAGAGATGATGACTTAAAATCATGCTCAGTAGGATTACGCTGAGGCCCATTTGTAGGGTCCATCCTGAGGTCAGCATCTCGAGGATGCTCGGGGCCCTGGGGGAACGCTGCAGTTTGGAGTTTGAGGTGACCAATCCCTCGGGTGTCCCCGCTGTGGCTGTGGTCTGACTGTGGGCCTCCAGGTGCCCAAAGGTGCTCAGGCCTTCAGCCTTGCCTGCTGACTCATTCCCCCTACGAGGACGCCTAGCAGGGATCCATTGTTGGCAATCCTGGACTCTTTGTGTCTTTCCACAGGCCATGGTGGCCAGGGTCACAGTTCGGCCTCAACCATGGCAGGTAATTGGAAGCCACTGGGCTTAGAGGGAGGCCGAGACGCCATAGGGGTGGGTTTGGGAGGCTTGTATCTGGGCGGCAGCCACATGGGCTCGGGCTGATAGCCCTGGATATAAGGAGAGGGTGGACTTACCTCTTGACAGTCCGCCCTTGGGCCATCCCACCTGCAAGGAAAGGGAAAGTTTGGCTGTGTCCCTGACAAGGACCTTAACATGCAGGGACACTGCCCTCAGCCCACGTTTAGGTGAGGGCTCATGCTGCTCACGTTGTGACACATTCACCTGTCCAGATGGTGGACCTGGGCCCCTTGGGCCACTGGTGGCTGTCCTCCTTGGCCCTGGGCTATTCCTGAAGCTCCGGCCATTGCCAAGGTGACCCGGGTGGGACAACCCAGAGCTTCTGTCCCACGCACATACTCCAAGGAGCTTGGGCCTCCTCGGACCAGCTGGGAAGCTCTCCTCCCTGATCCCTTGGGCTGTCAAGACAGAAAGGACCCACCAGGCCAAGGAGGGGAATCTTGAGTTCCTGGGTGCAACAGGCAATGGCCCTGGGCCTCTTGCAGCGGCACTCTAGACCTGAGGTAGTGATTCCGGGAAAAGGCCCAGCAGGTGCAGGGAGAGGGCCTCCTGCAAGGGGGTCAGTGGGTGGCATGACCTGGTTGCACGCATGCAGTTAGCACAGTATCCATTCGTCTGCCCTGGGAACCCCAGGGGCCTTGCCTCCCCATGTCTTTGAGAGCAGCTGCCAGGCTCAGGGTGCGACAGATGGCCAATCCATGGGAGGGCGAGGGCCTGGACCTACCTACCAGTGCATGCACCCTTCACGACCAGCCTCACGCCCACAGTGTGCTACCTCTCAAGAAGCGGGTGTGCCATGCCTTCTTCTGGGGGGCAGCATCAAAAAGGCTCAGGTTCTTCAGGAGCCAAGCTCTCTGTTTTTTCGGTGTCCAGATATGGACATCTCTGCTCCTATAGTCTGCCCATTCCTTGTGGTCACCCGCTGTGTGCCAACCTGCCTAAAGCCTTGCCACGTCATGCCAGGCTTTTGGGACTGGCACTTCGTGGCTGCAGGGGCAGGTGCCATGCAGCAGGGCGTTCTGACACCTGGCCTACCCCTCTCTCCCCAGATCATGTCCCCAGACGAAGATTCTGCCCTGAGCGTGAAGTCTTGCTAGACCCAGCCCCTACAAGAGGCTGAAAGTCTTGTGACTCTGTCGCACACTGGGGCATCCCGCTCTACACTAAGCACCCCAGAAAGTAGGTTCGGGGGACGTCATAGCACCCACCTTCATCGTCACTGCCTTGCTTGGGTCAATGATGAGAACTCATATTGTCTCAAAGAGAGATGATGACTTAAAAATCATGCTCAATAGGATTACGCTGAGGCCCAATAGAGAGAACCATGCCAGGTCAAATTCTCAAGGTTGCTTAGGGTCCTGGGAAATGCAGTAGTTTTGGGCTTGAAGTGATGGCCTTGAAGATCCCTGCTGTGGTGGTGGCCTTACTGAGCCCCCCAAAGGGACTCAGGCATTTTACCTTCCCTGCTGACCCATTATCCCTCCCAGGACACCTCCTGTGGAGCCATTGCTTAGCACCTGGTTCTCCTTGTGTCATTCAGTGGGCCGTGGTGGCCAGGGTCTCTGCACGGCCTCAAACATGGCAGGTGAGTGGAAACCACTGGGCTTGGAGGGAAGCGGCAGATGCCATAGGGGTGGGTTCAGGTGGCCCGTGTCTGGGTGGCGGTGCTATGGACATCAGGCCAGAGGCCCTGGATGTCTGTAGTGGGTGAGAGTCACCCTTGGACCATCTCATGTGCAGAGGAAGGAAAAGTTTGCGTGGGTCCCTGACAAGGACTGGAAATTGTAAGGGCACCAATGACAGCCCACATTCAGCTGAGGGCTCTTGCTGCTTCACGGTGTGCCCCATGGGCCCATGCAGATGGTGGATGTGGGGGTCTTGGGCCACTGGCGTCTGTCCACCTTGGCCCTGAGCTATTCCTGAAGCCCTGGCCATTGCCAAGGTGATCGGGGTGGGACAACCCAGAGCTGTTCCTGAAGCAATGGCCCTTGGCAAGTTGCTCTGGGCAGAAGAGCCAAGAGCTCCTGTCACATGAACTTGACTTCCAAGGAGCTTGGGCCCACTCGGGGCCGCTGGGTGGCTCCCCTACTGATTCCTTGGGCTGTGGAGTCAGGACGAGCCCACTGGGCCTAGGAGGGGAATCTCAAATCCCTAGGCTCAACAGGCGATGGCCCCGGGCCTATGGTCGCAGCACTCTAGACCTGAGGGAGTGATCCAAGGAAGAGGCCAAACAGGTGCAGGGATAGGGTCCCCCTTCACAGCAGACAGTGGGAGGCATGCCTGGTTGCGTGTACATAATTACCCTGGCATCCATTCCTCTGACCTTGGGGCCCTGAGGGCCGTGGTTCCCCATGTCCTCAAGGTCACTTGCCCAACTCCAGGTATTACAGATGGCCAATCCCTGGGAGGGCTTGGGCCTGGTCCTACCCACCAGGGAACGCACCCTTCATGCCCAGCCCCCTGCCAACAGTGTGCTACCTCTCGGGAAGTCTGTGTGCAGTGCTTTTTCCTGGTCAGCAGTATTAGCAAGCCTCAGCTCCCTCAGGGGCCACACTTTCCGTTGTTTTGGGGTCAGGTATGGGCATCTCTGTTCCTGTAGCCTGCCCCTTTCTTGCGGTCCCCTGATGTATGCTCGCAATTCTCACAACTTGCCATGCAGCACCAGGCTTTCAAGACTGGCAGCTCTTGGACGCAGGGACAGGTGCCCTGGGAAAGGACATTTTGACACTGCTCTACCTCTCTCTCCCCAGATGCTGTCCCCAGGTTAAGATCCCACCCTGAAGTGCAAGTCTTGCTAGGCTAAGCCCTGCAAGAGGCCCAACATCTCATGCTATCACCCCCCTCCCAGGGCATCCCGTTCTAGAGTAAACACCCAGGGTAAGCTGGTTCGGGAGATGGGAGAGCATCCACCTGCGTAGCCAGTGCCTTGCTTGGGTCAATGATGAGAACTCATATTGTCTCGAAGAGAGATGATGACCTAAAATTCATGCTCAATAGGATTACGCTGAGGCCCAATGGAGGGAATCACGCCAGGGCCAGCATCCCGAGGATGCTTGGGGTCCTGGGAGAGTGCTGTAGATTGGGGCTTGAAGCAACCTTTTCCTCAAGGCTCCCCACTGTGGCTATGAACTGACTGTGGGCCTCCAGGTGCCCACAAGTGGATCAAGCCTTCAGCCTTGCCTGCCAACCCATTATTCCTCCAGGACGCCTCCTGAAGAGCCATTGCTTTGCAACCCCGATTTCCTTGTGTCTTTCTCGGGCCTTGGTGGCCATTGTCTCAGCACAGCCACAACCATGGCAGGTGAGTGGAAGCCACTGCACTTGGAGGAAGGCCGCAGATGTCGTTGGGGTGGGTCATGAGGCCCGTATCTAGGTGGCTGCTGCATGGGAATATGGCTGGGAGCCCTGTATGTCCAGAGAGGATGGACTTCCCCTTGAAGGTCTACCCTTGGGCCATCCAACATGCAGGGGAAGTGAAAGATAGGCAGGGTCCCTTACAAGGACCGGAAAGTGTAGGGATGCTGCCGTCACCCAGTTCACCTGAAGGATCTTGCTGCTTCAAGGTGTGCCCCATGGGCCCATCCACTTAACCAACTGAGCCACCCAGGCGTCCCCCATGGGCCCATCCAGATGGTGGACATGGGCCCCTTGGGACCACTGGCAGCTGTCCCCCTCAGCCCTCAACTGTTCCTGCAGCCCTGGCACTTGGCAAGGTGCCCTGGGTAGAAGAGCCCTCCAGAGTTCCTGTCACATGTACCCAACTCCCAAGGAGCTTGGGTCCCCTTGGGGCAGCTGGGACCTCCCCTCCCTGATCCCTTGGGCTGCTGAGACAGCAAGAGCCCTCTGGGTCTAGGAGGGGAATCTCAAGTCCCTGGGCAAAAAAGGTGATGGCCATGGGGCTCTCGTCCTGACACTCTAGACTTAATGGAGCTATCCAGGGGAAGAGGCTCAGCAGGTGCAGGGAGAGGCATCCCATTCCCTACGGGCAGTGGCTGCATGCCTTGGTTGTGTGCATGTGCTTGGCCCAGCATCCATTCCTGTACCCTGGGGACCCTGGGAGTGATGGCTTCCCGTGTCCTTGAGGACACCTGCCCTCAAGGGTGTCACAGATGGCCAATCCGTGGGAGGGTGAGGCCTTGGCCCTACCTACCAGAACAGGCTCCCTGCACGCCAAGCTTTGCTCCCACACACTGCTACCTCTCCAGTAACCTGTGTGCCGGCCTTCTCCTGGGGGCAGCCTCAGAAAACCTCTGCTCCCTCGGGGGCCACGCTCTCCATTGTTTTGGGGTCCAGGTATGGGCATCTCGGTTCCTGTAGCCTGCCCCTTTCGTGCAGTTCCCACCATATGCCGGCGGGCCTCATGCCTTGCCATGCAGCACCAGGATTTCGGGATTGGCAGCTCTTGGCCACAGGGGTAGGTGCCCCGCAGAATGGCGTTTTGACACCAGGCCTACACTCTCTCCACAGATCATGTACCCAGACAAAGATCCTGTCCTGCGGGCCAAATCTTCCTAGGCCCACCCCTGGCAACTGCCCCAACATCTCCTGCCCTGGCACCCTCCAGGGTATTCTGCTCTACAGTAAGCTCCCCTGGTAAGCAGATTCGGGGGACAAGGGAGTGCCCCCCTGCGTTGCTACTACCTTCCTTGGGTCATGATGAGAACTCATATTGACTCGAAGAGAGATGATGGCCTAAAAATCATGCTCAATAGGATTACGCTGAGGCCCATTGGAAGGTTCCATCCCGAGGTCAGCATCCCGAGGATGCTCGGGGCCCTGGGGGAGCGCTGCAGTTTGGGACTTGAGGTGACTGATCCCTCGGGGGTCCCCACTGTGGCTATATTCTGACTGTGGGCCTCCTGGTGCCCAAAGGTGCTTAGGCCTTTGGCCTTGCCTGCCGACTCATTCCCCCTACAAGGATGCCTCCCAGAGAGCCATTGCTTAGCAATCCTGGACTCCTTGTGTCTTTCCGCGGGCCGTGGTGGCCAGGGTCTCAGTTCGGCCTCAACCAAGGCAGGTGATTTGAAGCCCTGGGATTGGAGGGAAGCCAAGACGCCATGGGGTGGGTTAGGAAGGCTGGTATCTGGGCGGTGGGTGTATGGGCTTTGGGCTGGTAGCCCTGGATATAAGAAAGGGTGGACTTACCTCTTGAAGTTCCTCCATTGGGCCATCCCACCTTCAAGGAAAGGGAAAATTTGGCTGTGTTCCTGACAAGGACCTTAACGTGCAGGGACACTGCCATCAGCCCACATTCAGCTGAGGGCTTGTGCTGCTTCACGTTGTGACGCATTGGCCTGTCCAGATGGTGGACCTTGGCCCCTTGGGCCACTGGCGGCTGTCCCCCTCGGCCCTGGGCTGTTCCTGAAGCCCCAGCCATTGCCAAGGTGACCCGGGTGGGACAGCCCAGAGCTTTTGTCCCACACACCTAATTCCAAAGAGCTTGGGCCTCCTCGGACCAGCTGGAGAGTTCTCCTCCCTGATCCCTTGGGCTGTCAAGACAGAAAGGGCCCACCAGGCCAAGGAGGGGAATCTTGAGTTCCTGGGTGCAACAGGCAATGGCCCTGGGGCTCTCGCAGCAGCTCCCTAGCCTTGAGGTAGTGATCCCGGGAAGAGGCACAGTAGGTGCAAGGAGAGGGCTCCCCTGCAAGGGGAGCAATGGCGTCATGACCTGATTGCATGCATGTGGTTGGCCCAGTATCCATTCCTCTGCCCTGGGGATGCTGGGGGCCATGGTTCCCCATGTCTTTGGGGGCACCTGCCAGGCTTGGGGTGCGACAGATGGCCAATCCGTGGGAGGGCAAGGGACTGGACCTAACTACCTACCAGGGCACGCACCCTTCATGACTGGCCCCGCGCCCACAGCGTGCTACCTCTTGGGAAGTGTGTGTGCTGTGCCTTCTTCTGGGGGGCAGCATCAAAAAGGCTCGGCTCCTTCAGAGGCCAAGCTCTCCATTTTTTCGGTGTCCAGGTATGGGCATCTCTGCTCCTATAGCCTGCCCCTTCCTTGTGGTTACCCTCTGTGTGCCGGCTGGCCTAAAGCCTTGCCACACGGCACTAGGCTTTCGGGACTGGCACTTCGTGGCTGTAGGGGCAAGTGTCACTCAGCAGGGCATTCTGACACCTTGCCTACCCCTCTCTCCCCATCATGTTCCCAGATGAAGATTCCGCCCTGAGGGCCACATCTTGCTTGGCGCAGCCCCTGCAAAAGGCCCAAAGTCTTGTGACTCTGTCCCCACCCCCGCCCCCCACCGGGACATCCCGCTCTACAGTAAGTACCCCAGAAATCAGGTTCGGAGGACGCCCTAATGCCCGCCTTCATCATCACTGCCTTGCTTGGGTCAATGATGAGAACTCATATTGCCTTGAAGAGAGATGATGACCTAAAAATCATGCTCAATAGGATTACGCTGAGGCCCAAAGGAGCGGACCATGCTGGGGTCAACATCTGAAGGTTGCTTGGGGTCCTGGGGGAGTGTTGTAGTTTGGGGCTTGAGGCGATGGATCCCTTGAAGGATCCCTCGAAGTTCCCCGCTGTGGCTGTGGCATTTCGATGAGCCTCCAAGTGCCCAAAGGGCCTCAGGACTTCAAACTTCCCTGCTAACCCTATCTGCCTCTCAGGACAAATCCTGGGGAGCCATTGTTTAGCACCTGGTTCTCCTTGTGTCTTTCAATGGACCTTGGTGGCCAGGGTCTCTGTATGGCCTCAAAAATGGCAGGTGAGTGGAAGCCACTGGGATTGGAGGGAAGCAGCAGACACCACTGGGGTGGGGTCGGGTGGCCTGTGTCTGGGTGGCTGCACTTGGACATCGGACTGGGAGCCCGGGATACCTGTAGTGGGTGGATTTCCCCCTTGAAAGTCCGCCCCTGGACCATCTCATGTGCAGGGTAAGCAAGGGTTTATGTGGATCCCTGACAAGGACCGGAAAGTGTAAGGTCAGCTTATGGCCACAGGGACAGGTGCCCTGCTGTAGGACATTTTGACACCTGGCCTACCCCTCTCTCCCCCGATCCTTTCCCAGATGAAGATCTTGCTCTGACGACCAAGTCCTGCTTGGCCCTGCCCCTGCAAGGAGCCCAACATCTCTTGCCCCCATCCTCCCTCAACTGGGATGTCCAACTCTACAGTAAGCACCCCGGTAACCAGGTTTGGGGGTGGGAGAGCACCTGCCCATGTCACCATTGCCTTGCTTGGGTCAATGATGAGAACTCATATTGTCTCGAAGAGAGATGATCACCTAAAAATCATGCTTAATAGGATTACGCTGATTCCCAATGGAAGGGACCATTCCCGGATCAGCATCCCCAGGATGATCAGGGCCCTGGGCAGTGCTGCAGCTTGGGGCGTGAGGTGACTGATCCCTCGACGCTCCCCCCTGTGGCTGTGGCCCCCTCCAGGGGCCCAAAGGGGTTAAGGCCTTCAGCCTTTTTGGCCACTCATTCCCTCTCCCAGGATGCCTCCCAGGGAGCCATTGCTTGTTAACCCTGGTCTCTTTGTGTCTCTCAGCGGGCCATGCTGGCCAGGGTCTCAGCACATCCTGAACAATAACAGGTGAGTGGAAGAACCCTGGGCATTGAGGGAGGCTGCAGATGCCTTTGTGGTGGGTTCAGGAAGCCCATGTCTGGGAAGCGGCCACATGGGAATCAGGCCAGGAGCCCTGGATGTCCGGAGAGTGTGGACATTTCCCTTGAAGGTCTGCCCTTGGGCCATCCCACATGCAGGGGAAGTTAAATGTTGTCAGGGTCCTGGACAAGGACTGGAAAGTGCAGGGACATCGCTGTCAGCCAACGATCAGCTGAGGGACCTCGCTGCTTCATGGTGTGCCCCATGGGCCCATCCAGATGGTGGATGTGGGCCCCTTTGGGCCACTGGTGGTTGTCCCCAATGGTCCTGCGCTGTTCCTGATGCCCTCGCCCTTGGTAAGGTGTCCGGGCTGGAGAGCTCAGAGCTCCTTTTGCATACATTGACTCCCAAGGGACTTAGGCCCCCTTGGGGCAGCTGGGGAATTCCCATCCCCAATCCCTTTGGCCGATGAGACAGGAAGGGCACACCAGGCCTAGGAGGGGAATCTTGAGTCCCTGGGTGCAACAGGTGATAGCCCTGGGCCTATCACAGCAGTAATCTAGACCTGAGAGATTGATCTGAGGGAAGAGGCCCAGCAGGTACAGGGAGATACCCCCTTGTACGACAGGCAGTGGGCGGCATGCCTTGTTTGCATGCACATCTTGTTTGCCGAGCATCCATTTCTTTGCCTTGTGGGCCCTGGGGGCAGTGGCTCCCCATGTCCTCAAGAGCACCTGCCCAGCTCCGGGTGCCACAGATGGCCAATGGTGGGAGGGCAAGGGCCTGGCCCTACCTACGAGGGCATGCACACTGCACACTGGGCTGCATGCCCACAGCGTTCTAACTCTCAGGAATCCGATGTGCCGAGCCTTCTCCTGGGGGCCAGCATCAGCAAGGCTTGGCTCCCTTGGGGGCCATATTCTCCATTGTTTCTGGGTCCAGGTATGGGCATCTCTGCTCCTGTAGCCTACCCCTTCTTTGTGTCCCTCCACCGTGTGCCAGGGGGCCTCAAGTGTTGCCACGTGTTGCCAGGTTTCTGGGAGTGGACCCTCTGGGACGCAGGGGCAGGTACCCTGGAGCAGGGCGTTTTGAGCGCTGGCCTACCCCTCTCTCCCCAGATTGTGTACCCAGTTGAAGAACCCGCCCTGAGGGCCAAGTCTTGCTAGGCCCAGCACCTGCAAAAAGCCCAACATTTCATGTCCCCGCACCACCACGCGGCAACCTGCTCTACAGTAGGCACCCCTGAGGAGCAGTTTGGGGGACAGAAAGCGTCTGCTCGGGTCACAACTGCCTTCCTTGGGTTACGTGGCACCAGGTTTTCAGAACTGGGAGCTTTTGGCCACTGAGGCAGGTGCCCCACAGCAGGACATTTTGACACCTAGCCTATGACTCTCTCCACAGATCCTGCCCCAGACCAAGTTCCTGCCCTGAGTTCAAGTCTTGCTAGACCAAGCCACAGCCAGAATCCCAACTCTTGGGTTCCCATCACCCACCGGAGCATGCCACTCTGCAGTAAGCACCCAGGGTAAGCAGGTTCGCGGGGGCAGGAGAGGGCTCGCCGGCATCGCCATTGCCTTGCTTGGGTCAATGATGAGAACTCATATTGTCTTGAAGAGAGATGATGACCTAAAAATCATGCTCAATAGGATTATGCTGAGGCCCAATGGAAGGGACCATCTCAGAGTCATCATCCTGAGGATGCTCAGGGCCCTCGGGGAGCACTGTAGTTTGGGGCTTGAAGTGACCGATCCCTCAGGCCTCACCACTTTGGCTGTGGCCTGACTATGGGCCTCCAGGTGCACAAGAGGTGCTCGGGCCTTCAGCCTTGCCTGCCAACCCATCCCCCCTCTCAGGATGCCTTCCGGGGAGCCATTGCTTAGCAACCCTGGTCTCTTTGTGTCTTTCAGCAGGCCTTCGTGGTCAGGGTCTCAGTGTGGTCACAAGCATGGCAGGTGAGTGGAGCCCCTGGGCTTCGAGGGAGGCCATAGACGCCATCTGGAGTGGGTACGGGTGGCCTGTGTCTGGGTGGTGGCCACATGGGGGTCTGGTTGGGAGACCTGGATGGTCGGAGAGGGTGGATTTCCCCATTGAAGGTCCGACCTTGGGTCATCCCAGGTGGAGGGGAATTGAAAGATTGGCCGGGTCTCTGACATGGACCAGAAAGTGCAGGGACACCACTGTCAGCCAACAATCAGCTGAGGGACCTTGCTGCTTCACGGTGTGCCCCATGTGCCCATCCAGATGGTTGATATAGGCCCCTTGGGGCCACTTGTGGCTGTCTCCTTGGACCTGGGGTATTCATGAAGCCCCAGACCTTGGCAAGTTGCCCTGGGCCGGAGAGCTCAGAGTTCCTGTCGCATGCAGCCGACTCCCATGGAGCTTGGGCCCCTCGGGGCAACTGGGAGTTCCCCTCTCCTATCACTTGGGCCACTGAGACAGGAAGGGCCACCTGGCCTAGGAGGGTAATCTTGAGTCCCTGGGCACAATAGGCAATGTCCTTGGGCCTATCATTGCGGCACTCTAGATCTGAGGGAGTGATCCCAGTGATGAGGCCCAACAAGTGCAGGGAGGGGGCCCCTGTGCACAGTGGGAATGGGCAGCATGCCTGGTTGTGAGCATGCTGTTATCCCGGCATCCATTCCTCTGCCCTTGGGACCCTGAGGGCCATGGGTCCCCATGTCCTTGAGGGCACCAGCCCAACTTCAGGTGTCAGAGATGGCCAATCTGTGGGAGGGCGAGGGCCTGACTGTACATACCAGGGCACCCACCCTTCATGCGTGGCTTAGAGTCCACAGTGTGCTACCTCTCTGGAAGGCTGTGTGCTGGGCCTTCTGGGGGGCAGCACAGCAAGTCTCAGTGCTCATGGGGGCCACGCTTTCTGTTGTTTTGTGGTCAAGGTATGGGCATTTCTGCTCCTGTAGTTTGTCCCTTCCATGTGGTCCCCTGCCATATGCTGGCCAGCCTAACAGCTTGCCACGCAGCCGCAGGCTTTACACACTGGCTGCTCTTGGTTACAATGGCAGGTGCCACGGAGCAGTGCATTTTGACACCTCGCCCACCCCCCTCTCCCCAGCTCATGTCCCCAGACGAAGATCCTGCCCTGAGGTCCAAGTCTTGCTAGGCTCAGACACTGCAAGATGCCCAATGTCTCATGCCCCCACCCCGCCCCCCGGGCATCCCTCTCTACAGTAAGCAACCCCAGTAAACTGGTTCGGGGGAGGAGTGAGTGCCTGTTTCATCGCCACTGCCTTCCTTGGATCAATGATGAGAACTCATAATGTCTCAAAGAGAGATGATGACCTAAAAATCATGCTCAATAGGATTACGCTGAGGCCCAAGGGAGGGGATCATGCTGGGCTCAGCATCCTGAAGATGCTCGGGCCCCTGGGTGAGCACTTCAGATTGGGGCTTGAGGCAACTGTTCTCTCAAGGCTCCCCACTGTGGCTATGAACTGACTGTGGGCCTCCAGGTGACCACGAGTGGATCAAGCCTTCGGCCTTGCCTGCTGACCCATTCTTCCTCCAAGGATGCCTCCTGAAGAGCCATTGCTTTGCAACCCCGATTTCCTTGTGTCTTTCTCGGGCCTTGGTGGCCATTGTCTTGGTGCAGCCACAACCATGGCAGGTGAGTGGAAGCCACTGCACTTGGAGGAAGGCCGCAGATGTCATTGGGGTGGGTCATGAGGCCCTTATCTAGGTGGCTGCCGCATGGGAATATGGCTGGGAGCCCTGGATGTCTGGAGAGGGTGGACTTCCCCTTGAAGGTCCGCCATTGGGCATGTGAAAGATGGGCTGGGTCCCTTAGGACTAGAAAGTGCAGGGACACTGCCGTCACCCAGTTCAGTTGAGGGATCTTGCTGCTTCAAGGTGTGCCCCATGGGTCCATCCAGATGGTGGACGTGGGCCCCTTGGGACCACTGGCGGCTGTCCCCCTCAGCCCTCAACTGTTCCTGTAGCCCCAGCACTTGGCAAGGTGCCCTGGGCGGAAGAGCCCAGAGTTCCTGATGCATGTACCCAACTGCCAAGGAGCTTGGGTCACCTCAGGGTAGCTGGGAGCTCCCCTCCCCGATCCCTTGGGCTGCTGAGACAGCAAGTGGCCCTCTGGGACTAGGAGGGGAATCTCAAGTCCCTGTGCACAACAGGCGATGGCCCTGGGCCACTCTAGATCTGATGGAGTTATCCAGGGGAAGAGGCTCATCAGATGCAGGGAGAGGCCCCGCCCCACTTGCATGCCTGGCAGTGTGCTACCTGCCTTGGTTGTATGCATGTGTTTGGCTCAGCATTCATTCCTCTACCCTGGGGACCCTGGGGGCGATGGCTTCCCATGTCCTCGAGGACACCTACCCTCGAGGGTGTCACAGATGGCCAATCCGTGGGAGGGTGAGGCCTTGGCCCTACCTAACAGGACAAGCCCCCTGCACGCCATGTCTCGTTCCCATATCCTGATAACTCACAGGTAACCTGTGTGCCAGCCTTCTCCTGGGGGGTAGCCTCAGCAAGGCTTGGCTCCCTTGGGGGCCATACTCTCCATTTTTGCAGGGTTCAGGTATGGGCATCTTGGTCCTGTAGCCTGCCCTTTTCTTGCAGTTCCCACTGTATGCCAGACAGCCTCACGGCTTGCCATGTGGCACCAGGATTTCAGGACTGGCATCCCTGGCTGCAGGGGTAGGTGCCCGGGAGAATGGCGTTTTGACACCAAGCCTACCCTCTCTCCCCAGATCACGTACCCATACAAGGATCCTGCTCTGAGGACCAAATCTTCCTAGGCCCAGCCCTGGCAAGTGGCCCAACATCTCCTGCTCTGACACCCCCAGGGTAATCCACTCTACAGTAAGCTCCCCCGGTAAGCGGATTCAGGAGACAGGAGAGTGCCCACCTGCATTGCTACTGCCTTGCTTGGGTCCATGATGAGAACTCATATTGTCTCGAAGAGAGATGATGACCTAAAAATCGTGCTCAATAGGATTATGCTGAGGCCCATTGGCAGGGTCCATCCCAAGGTCAGCATTCTGAGGATGCTTGGGGCCCTGGGAGAGCGCTACAGTTTGGGGCTTGAGGTGACCAATCCCTTGGGGGTCCCCACTGTGGCTATGGTCTGACTATGGGCTTCCAGGTTCCCAAAGGTGCACAGGCCTTCGGCCTTGCCTGCCGACTAATTCCCCCCACCAGGACGCCTCCCAGGGAGCCATTGCTTAGCAATCCTGGACTCCTTGTGTTTTTCCATGGGCCGTGGTGGCCAGAGTCACAGTTCAGCCTCAACCATGGCAGGTAATTGGAAGCCACTGGGCTTGGAGGGAGGCCGAGATGCTGTAGGGGTGGGTTCGGGAGGATGGTATCTGGGCGGCAGCCGCATGGGCTTCGGGCTGGTAGCCCTGGACATAAGGAGAGGGTGGACTTACCTCTTGACAGTGCACCCTTGGGCCATCCCACCTGCAAGGGAAGGGAAAATTTTGCCATGTCCCTGACAAGGACGGGAAAGTACAGGGAAACCACCGTCAGCCCACGTTCAGCTGAGGGCTCATGCTGCTTCACGTTGTGATGCATTGGCCTGTCCAGATGGTCGACCTGGGCCCCTTGGGCCACTGGTGGCTGTCCCCCTCGGCCCTGGGCTGTTCCTGAAGCCCTGGCCATTGCCAAGATGACCCGGGTGGGACAGCCCAGAGCTTCTGTCCCACACACCTACTCCAAGGAGCTTGGGCCTCCTTGGACCAGCTGGGAAGCTATCCTCCCTGATCCCTTGGGCTGTCAAGACAGAAAGGCCCACCAAGCCAAAGAGGGGAATCTTGAGTTCCTGAATGCAACAGGCGATGGCCCTGGGGCTCTCACAGCAGCTCCCTAGCCCTGAGGTAGTGATCCCGGGAAGAGGCCCAACAGGTGCAAGGAGAGGGCCTCCCTGCAAGGGGAGTAATGGGCGTCATGACCTGGTTGCATGCATGTGGTTTGCCCAGTATCCATTCCTCTGCCCTGGGGACGCTGGGGGCTGTGCCTCCCCATATCTTCAAGGGCACCTGCCAGGCTCGGGGTATGACAGATGGCCAGTCCGTGGGAGGGCAAGGGACTGGACCTAACTACAAGGGCATGCACCCTTCACGACTGGCCCCATGCCCACAGCGTGCTACCTCTCGAGAACCGTGTGTGCCATGCCTTCTTCTGGGGGGCAGCATGAAAAAGGCTCGGCTCCTTCAGGGGTCAAGCTTTCCATTTTTGGGGGGTCCAGGCATGGGCATCTCTGCTTCTATAGCCTGCCCCTTCCTTGCAGTTACCCACTGTGTGCCAGCAGGCCTAAAGCCTTGCCACATGGTGCTAGGCTTTCGGGACTGGCACTTCTTGGCTGCATGGGCTGGTTGCATGCAACAGGGCGTTCTGACACCTGTCCTACCCCTCTCTCCCCAGATCGTGTCCCTAGATGAAGATTCTGCCCTGAGGGCCACGTCTTGCTAGGCCCAGTCCCTGCAAGAGGCCCAAAGTCTCATGACTCTTCCCCCACCCCCCACCGGGGCATCCTGCTTTACAGTAAGCACCCCAGATATCAGGTTCAGGGGATGCCCTAATGCACACCTGCATCATCACTGCCTTGCTTGGGTCAATGATGAGAACTCATATTGTCTCAGAGCGAGATGATGACCTAAAAATCATGCTCAATAGGATTACGCTGAGGCCCAATGGAGGATACCATGCCGGGATGAACATCTGAAGGTTGCTTGGGGTCCTCGGGGAGCACTGTAGTTTGGGGCTTGAGGTGATAGATCCCCCAAAGTTCCCCACTGCAGCTGTGGCCTTTCAATGGGCCTCCAAGTGCCCAAAGGGCCTCAGGCCTTCGAACTCCCTTGATCACCCTATCCGCCTCCCAGGACAACTGGAAAGCCATTGCTTAGCACCTGGTTCTCCTTGTGACTTTCAGCTGACCATGGTGGCCAGAGCCTCTGCACGGCCTCAAACATGGCAGGTGAGTGGAAGCCACTGGGATTGGAGGGAAGCAGCAGACGCCATTGGGGTGGGGTCGGGTGGCCCGTGTCTGGGTGGCTGCACATGGACATTGGACTGGGAGCCCTGGATATCTGTAGCAGGTGGATTTCCCCCTTGTAAGTACGCCCTTGGACCATCTCACGTGCAGGGTAAGCAAGGGTTTGCGTGGGTCCCTGACAAGGACTGGAAAGTGTAAGGTCACCAACGTCAGCCCACGTTCAGCTGAGGGCTCTTGTTGCTTCAGGGTGTGCCTCATGGGCCCATCCAGATGATGGACGTGGGCCCCTTGGGCCACTGGCATATGTCCACCTTGGCCCTGAGCTATTCCTAAAGCACTGGCCCTTGGCAAGTTGCCCCGGGAGGGAGAGCCAAGAATTCCTGTCACATGCAGTCGACTCCCAAAGAGCTTGGGCCCGATTTGGGCAGCTGGGGAGCTCCCCTCTTGATCCCTTGGGGCGCATAGACAGGAAGAGGCCACCGAGCCTAGGAGGGGATTCTCGAATCCCTAGGTGCAACAGGCGTTGGCCCTGGGCCTATGGTTGCAGCACGCTAGACATGAGGGAGTGATCCCTGGAAGAGGCCAAACAGGTGCAGGAACAGGGTGCCCTTGCACAGCAGACAGTGGGTGGCATGCCTTGGTTGCATGGACGTGATTACCCTGGCATCCATCCCTCTGACCTTGGGGCCCCAGGGGCTGTGACTCCCTAGGTCCTCGAGGTCACTTGCCCAACTGCAAGTTTCACAGATGGCCAATCCCTAGGAGGGTGAGGGCCTTGTCCTAACTACAAGAGAATACACCCTTCTTGCCTGGCCCCTCAACCACAGGGTGCTACCTTTCGGGAAGCCTGTCTGCCCAGCCTTCTCCTGGGTGGCAGCATCAGCAAGGCTTGGTTCCCTCGGGGACTACATTCTCCGGTTTCAGGGTCCAGGTACGGGCATCTCTACTCCTGTAGCCTGCCCCTTCCTTTCAGTCCCCCAATGTGTGCTGGCAATCCTCACGACTTGCCACATGGCACCAGGCTTTCAGGACTGGCAGCTCTTGGCCACAGGGACAGGTGCCCCAGTGCAGGACATTTTGACAGCTGGCCACCCCTCTCTCCCCAGATGCCATCCCCAAGATGAAGATCGCTCCCTGAGGTCCAAGTCTTGCTAGGCCAAGCCCTGGCAAGGGGCCCAACATCTCGTGCCATCGCCCCCTTCCCAGGGCATCCTGTTCTACAGAAAGCACCCTGGGTAAGCCAGTTCAGGGGATGCGAGAGTGCCCCCGTGTGTCGCCATTGCCTTGCTTGGGTCAATGATGAGAACTCAGTTTGTCTCGAAGAGAGTTGATGACCTAAAAATCATGCTCAATAGGATTACACTGAGACCCAATGGAGGGGACCATCCCCAGGCAGCATCGAGAAGATTCTCAGGGCCCTGGGGGAGAGCTGCTGTTTGGGGCTTGAAGCGACCAATCCCTTCAGGCTCCCCGCTGTGGCTGTTGTCTGACTATGGGCCTCCAGGTGCCAAAGAGGTGCTCAGGGCTTCTGCCTTGCCTGCCGACTCATTCCCCCTCCCAGGACGCCTCCCAGGGAGCCATTGCTTAACAACCCAGGTCCCCTTGTGTCTTTCAGTGGGCCGTGGTGGCCAGGGTCTCCATGTGGATTCAACCATGGCAGGTGAGTGGAATCCACTGGCCCTGGAGGAAGGCCGCAGATGCCATCCGGGTGGGTTCGGGAGGTCCGTGTCTGGGAGGCAGCCACACGGGCGTTGTGCCGGGAGCCCTAGATGTCTGGATAGGGTGGATTTCCCCATTGAAGGTCCTCCCTTGGGCCATCCCATGTGCAGGGGAAGTGAAAGGTTGGCGGGGTGCCTGACAAGGACTGGAAAGTGCAAGGACGCCGCCGTCAGTCCACGTTCAGCTGAGGGCTCCTGTTGCTTCATTTTGTGTCCCATGGACCTGTACAAATGGTGGACTTTGGCCCCTTGGGGCCACTGGCAGCTCTCCCCCTTAGCCCTGGGGTGTTCCTGAAGCCCTGGCCCTTGGCAATGTGCCCTGGGCAGGAGAGCCCAGAGCTCCTGTCACATGCAACCGACTCTCAAAGAGCTTGGGCCCCCTCAGGGCAGCTGAGGAGCACCGTCCCTGATCCCTTAGCCTGCTGAAGCAGGAAGGGCTTACCAGGACTTGAAGGGGAATCTCGAGTCCCTGGGCACAACAGGCAATGGCCCTGGGCCTATCGTGGTGGCACTCTAGACCTGAGGGAGTGATCCAGAAGAGGCCCAGCAGGTGCAGGGAGAGGGCTCTCTTGCACGGCGGGCAGTGGGCGGCATGCCTTGGTTGCGTGCATGCGGGTGGCCTGGCATCCATTCCTCTGCCTTAAGGACCCTGAGGGCCGTGGCTCCCCTTGTCCTCAAGGGCACCTGCCCAGCTCCAGGTGCCACAAATGGCCAATACGTGGGAGGACGAGGGCCTGACCCTACCTACCAGGGCACTCACCCTGCATGCCCAGTCCTGTGCCCACAGCTTGCTACCTCTCAGGAAGCCTGTGTGCTGGGCCTTCTTGGGGGGCAGCATCAGC
Source organism: Mirounga leonina (assembly GCF_011800145.1). Lineage (NCBI taxonomy): Eukaryota > Metazoa > Chordata > Mammalia > Carnivora > Phocidae > Mirounga > Mirounga leonina. The sequence goes on along the minus strand of NW_023270464.1, from coordinate 4,659,373 downwards.
AAGAATTGGCTCCCTCAGGGGCCACACTCTCCATTGTTTTGGGGTCCAGGTATGGCTTCCTCTGCTCCTGTAGCCTGCCCCTTCCTTGCAGTCCCCCGCATGTGACGGCCAGGCTCAAGCCTTGCAACACACTGCCACGGTTTTGGACTGTCAGCTTACGGCCACAGGGACAGGTGCCCTGGTGTAGGACGTTTTGACACCTGCCTACCCCTCTCTCCCCAGATCCCGTCCCAGGTGAAGATTTCACTCTGAGGGCCAAGTCCTGCTTGGCCCTGCCCCTGCAAGGAACCCAACGTCTCTTGCTCTCATCCCCACTTAACCAGGACGTCCAACTCTACAGTAAGCATGCCAGTAACCAGATTCGGGGGATAGGAGAGCACCTGCCTGCATCATCACTGTTTTGCTTGGGTCAAAAATGAGAACTCATATTGTCTCGAAGAGAGATGATCACCTAAAAATCATGCTTAATAGGATTATGCTGAGTGGAAGCCCCTGGGCCTGAAGGGAGGCTGCAGATGCCTTTATGGTGGGTTCGGGAGGCAGGTGTCTGGGATGTGGCCTCATGGGAATCGGGCCAGGAGACCTGGATGTCCAGAGAGGGTTGACTTCCCCCTTGAAGATCCGCCCTTGGACCCTCCCATGTGTAGGGGAAGTTAAATGTTGTCAGGGTCCTAGACAAGGACCAGAAAGTGCAGGGACACCACTGTCAGCCCACGTTCAGCTGAGGGACCTCGTTGCTTCATGGTGTGCCCCATGGGACCATCCAGATGTTGGACGTAGGCCCCTTTGGGACACTGGTGACTGTCCCAAATGGCCCTGGGCTGTTCCTGAAGCCCTCAACCTTGGTAAGGTGTCCCGGGCTGGAGAGCTCAGAGCTCCTTTTGCATACATTGACTCCCAAGAGGCTTGAGCCCCCTTGGGGCAGCTGGAGAGTTCCCTTCCCTGATCTCTGTGGCTGCTGAGACAGGAAGGGCCCACCAGGCTTAGGAAGGGAATCTCATGTCGCTGGGTGCAACAGGCGATAACCCTGGGCATATCACGGTGGCACTCTAGACCTGAGGGATTGATCTGAGGGAAGAGGCCCAGCAGGTACAGGGAGATACCCCCTTGTACAGCAGGCAGTGGGCGGCATGCCTTGTTTGCATGCACATCTTGTTTGCCGAGCATCCATTTCTCTGCCTTGTGGGCCCTGGGGGCAGTGGCTCCCCATGTCCTCAAGAGCACCTGCCCAGCTCCGGGTGCCACAGATGGCCAATGGTGGGAGGGCAAGGGCCTGGCCCTACCTACGAGGGCATGCACACTGCACACTGGGCTGCATGCCCACAGCATTCTACCTCTCAGGAATCCGATGTGTCGAGCCTTCTCTTGGGGGCCAGCATCAGCAAGGCTTGACGCCCTTGGGGGCCATATTCTCCATTGTTTCTGGGTCCAGGTATGGGCATCTCTGCTTCTGTAGCCTACCCCTTCCTTGTGTCCCTCTGCCGTGTGTGGGGCGGCCTCACGTGTTGCCACACATCTCCAGGGTTCCAGGAGTGGACCCTCTTGGATGCAGGGGCAGGTACCCTGGAGCAGGGCGTTTTGAGAGCTGGCCTACCCCTCTCTCCCCAGATTGTGTACCCAGTTGAAGAACCCGCCCTGAGGGCCAAGTCTTGCTAGGCCCAGCACCTGCAAGAAGCCAAACATTTCATGCCCCCGCACCACCGCGCGGCAACCTGCTTTACAGTAGGCACCCCTGAGGAGCAGTTTGGGGGATGGAGAACGTCCGCTCGGGTCACAACTGCCTTCCTTGGGTTACGTGGCACCAGGCTTTCGGAACTGGGAGCTTTTGGCCACTGAGGCAGGTGCCCCACAGCAGGACATTTTGACACCTAGCCTATGACTCTCTCCACAGATCCTGCCCCAGACCAAGTTCCTGCCCTGAGTTCAAGTCTTGCTAGGCCAAGCCACAGCCAGAATCCCAACTCTTGGGTTCCCATCACCCACCAGAGCATGCCACTCTGCAGTAAGCATCCAGGGTAAGCAGGTTTGCAGGGGCAGGAGAGCGCTCGCCGGCATCGCCATTGCCTTGCTTGGGTCAATGATGAGAACTCATATTGTCTCGAAGAGAGATGATGACCTAAAAATCATGCTCAATAGGATTATGCTGAGGCCCAATGGAAGGGACCATCTCAGAGTCAGCATCCTGAGGATGCTCAGGGCCCTGGGGGAGCGCTGCAGTTTGGGGCTTGAAGCGACTGATCCCTCAGGCCTCACCACTTTGGCTGTGGCCTGACTGTGGGCCTCCAGGTGCCCATGAGGTGCTCGGGCTTTTGGCCTTGCCTGCCGACCCATCCCCCCTCCCAGGATGCCTTCCGGGAGCCATTGCTTAGCAACTCTGGTCTCTTTGTGTCTTTCAGTGGGCCTTGGTGGCCAGGGTCTCAGTGTGGTCACAAACATGGCAGGTGAGTGGAGCCCCTGGGCTTCGAGGGAGGCCATAGACGCCATCTGGAGTGGGTACAGGTGGCCTGTGTCTGGGTGGCGGTCACATGGGTGTCGGGTTGGGAAACCTGGATGGCAGGAGAGAGTGGATTTCCCCACTGAAGGTCCGACCTTGGGCCATCCCAGGTGCAGGGGAATTGAAAGATTGGCCAGGTCCCTGACATGGACTAGAAAGTGCAGGGTCACCGCTGTTAGGCAACGATCAGCTGAGGGACCTCACTGCTTCACGGTGTGCCTATATGCCCATCAAGATGGTGGATATAGGCCCTTTGGGGCCACTTGTGGCTGTCTCCTCGGACGTGGGGTATTCATGAAGGCCAGACCTTGGTGAGTTGCCCTGGGCCAGAGAGCCCAGAGCTCCTCTCTCATTCACCTGACTCCCAAGTAGCTTGGGTCCCCTCGGGGAACTGGGGAGTTCCCCTCTCCAATCCCATGGGCCGCTGAGACAAGAAGGACCAACCTGGCCTAGGAGGGTAATCTTGAGTCCCTGGGCATAACAGGCGATGTCCTTGGGCCTATTATCTCGGCAATCTAGATCTGAGGGGGTGATCCCAGTGATGAGACCCAGCAGGTGCAGGGAGAGGGCCCCTATGCAGGGTGGGAGTGGGCAGCATGCCTGGTTGGGAGCACGCTGCTATCCCGGCATCCATTCCTCTGCCCTCAGGACTCTGAGAGCCGTGTGTCCCCATGTTCTTGAGGACACCAGCCCAACTCCGGATGTCAGAGATAGCCAATCCATGGGAGGGCAAGGGCTTAACTGTACATACCAGGGCACCCACCCTTCATGCCTGGCCCAGAGTCCACAGCGTGCTACCTCTCAGGAAGTCTGTTTGCCAGGCCATCTGGGGGGCAGCATCAGCAAGGCTCAGCTCTCACAGGGGCCATGCTCTCTCTTGTTTTGTGGTCATAGTATGGGCATTTTTGCTCCTGTAACTTGCCCCTTCCATGCCGTCTCCTGTCTAATGCTGGCTGGCCTCACACCTTGCCATGCAGCACCAGGCTTTCTGGACTGGCAGCTCTTGGCTACAATGGCAGGTGCCGCAGAGCAGTGTGTTTTCATACCTCACCTACACCTCTCTCCCCAGATCCTCTCCCCAGACGAAGATCCCACCCTGAGGGCCAAGTCTTGCTAGGCCCAGACACTGCAAGACGCCCAACGTCTCATGCCCCCACCCCCCCACCGGGCATCACGCTCTACAGTAAGCATCCCCAGTAATCATTTTCGGGGGATGGGTGAGTGCCTGTCTGCATCACCACTGCTTTCCTTGGATCAATGATGAGAACTCATAATGTCTCGAAGAGAGATGATGACCTAAAAATCATGCTCAATAGGATTACGCTGAGGCCCAATGGATTAGATCATGCTGGGTTCAGCATCCTGAGGATGCTCGGGGCCCTGGGCGAGCGCTTCAGATTGGGGCTTGAGGCAACCATTCCCTCAAGGCTCCCACTGTGGCTATGTACTGACTGTGGGCCTCCAGGTGCCCACGAGTGGATCATGCCTTCGGCCTTGCCTGCCAACCCATTCTTCCTCCAAGGATGCCTCCTGAAGAGCCATTGCTTTGCAACCCCGATTTCCTTGTCTTTCTCGGGCCGTGGTGGTCATTGTCTCGGCGCAGCCTCAGTGAAGCCACTGCACTTGGAGGGAGGCCGCAGATGTCGTTGGGGTGGGTCGTGAGGCCCGTGTCTAGGTGGCTGCCCCATAAGAATATGGCTGGGAGCCCTGGATTTCCAGAGAGGGTGGTCTTCCCCTTGAAGATCCGCCCTTGGGCCATCCCACATGCAGGGGAAGCGAAAGATGGGCTGGATCCCTTACAAGGACTAGAAAGTGCAGGGACGTTGCCATCACCCAGTTCAGCTGAGGGATCTTGCTGCTTCATGGTGTTCCCCATGGGCCCATCCAGATGGTGGATGTGGGCCCTTAGGGACCACTGGTGGCTGTCCCCCTCAGCCCTCAACTGTTCCTGAAGCCCTGGTACATGGCAAGGTGCCCTGGGTGGAAGAGCCTAGAGTTCTTGTCACATGCACCCGACTGCCAAGGAACTTGGGCCCCCTCCGGGCAGCTGGGAGCTCCCCTCCTCGATCCCTTGAGCTGCCAAGACAGCAAGGGCCCACCGGGTCTAGGAGGGGAATCTCAAGTCCCTGGGCACAACAGGCGATGGCCCTGGGGCTCTCGCCCTGACACTCTAGACCTGATGGAGTTATCCAGCGGAAGAGGCTCAGCAGGTGCAGGGAGAGACCCCCTGCCCTTGCGTGGCGGGCAGTGCGCTACATGCCTTGCTTGCATGCGTGTGCTTGGCCCAGCATCCATTCCTCTACCCTGGGGACCCTGGGGGCCACGGCTTCCCATGTCCTTGAGGACACCTGCCCTTGAGGGTGTCATGGATTGCCAATCAGTGGGAGGGTGAGGCCTTGGCCCTACCTACCAGGACAAGCTCCCTGCACACCATGCCTCGCTCCCACACCCTGCTACCTCTCAGGTAGCCTGTGTGCCAGCCTTCTCCTGGGGGGCAGCCTCAGCAAGGCTCGGCTCCCTCGGGAGCCATGCTCTTCATTGTTTTGGGGTCCAGGTAGGGGCATCTCTGCTCCTGTAGCCTACCCCTTTCTTGCGGTTCCCACCATATGCTGGCAGGCCTCACACCTTGCCATGTGGCACCAAGTTTTGGGAATGGCAGCTCTTGGCTGCAGGGGTAGGTGCCCCGGAGAATAGTGTTTTGACACCAGGCCTACCCTCTCTCCCCAGATCATGTACCCAGATGAGGATCCTGCCCTGAGGGCCAAATCTTCCTAGGCCCAGCCCTGGAATAGGCCCAACATCTCCTGCCCTGACACCCACGCGAGGGCCTGGACCTACCTACCAGGGCACGCACCCTTCACTACTGGCCCTGCACACACACACAGCGTGCTACCTTTTGGGAAGCTTGTGTGCCATGCCTTCTTCTGGAGGGCAGCATCAAAAAGGCTCGGCTCCTTCAGGGCCCCGCTCTCCATTTTTTCAGGGTCCAGGTATGGGCATCTCTGCTCCTATAGCCTGCCCCTTCCTTGGAGTTACCCACTAATTGCTGGCTGGCCTAAAGACTTGCCATAGGATGCCAGGCTTTTGGGACTGGCACATCTTGGCTGCAGGGGCAGGTGCCACGCAGCAGGGCATTCTGACACCTGGCCTACCCCTCTCTCCCCAGATTGTGTCCCCAGACGAAGATTCTGCTCTGAAGACCAAATCTTGCTAGGCCCAACCCCTGCAAGAGGCCCAAAGTCTCGTGACTCCATCCACCCACCCCCGCCGGGGCATCCCACTCTACAGTAAGCTCCTCTGGTAAGTGGATTCCAGGGACAGTATAACGCCCACCTGGGTCATTACTGCCTTGTTTGGGTCAATGATGAGAACTCGAAGAGAGATGATGACCTAATAATCATGCTCAATAGGATTATGTTGAGGCCCAATGGAGGATACCATGCCATGGTCAACATCCCAAGGTTGCTTGGTGTCCTGGGGGAGCTCTGTAGTTTGGAGCTTGAGGTGACAGTTCCCTCGAAGTTCCCCACTGTGCCTGTGGCCTTTCTGTGGCCTGTGGCCTTTCTGTGGGCCTCCAAGTGCCCAAAAGTCCTCAGACCTTCGACCTTCCCTGATGACCCATTCCACCTTCCAGGACACCTCCTGGGGAGCTATTGCTTAGCACCTGGTTCTCCTTGTGTCTTTTAGTAGGCCTTGGAGGCCAGGGTGTCCATGCGGCCTCAAACATGGCAGGTGAGTGGACCACTGGGCTTGGAGGGAAGCGGCAGATGCCATTGGGGTGGGTTCAGGTGGCCCGTGTGTGGGTGGTGGCACATGGACATTGGCCTGGAAGCCCTGGATGTCTGTAGCGGGTGGACTTCCCCCTTGAAAGTCTGCCCTTGGACCATCTCATGTTCATAGGAAGCAAAGGTTTGTGTGGGTCCCTGACAAGGACCAGAAAGTGTAAGGGGGCCAGCATCAGCCCACATTCAGCTGAGGGCTCTTGCTGCTTCATGGTGTGCCCCATGGACCCATCCAGATGGTGGATGTGGGCCCCTTGGGCCACTGGCATCTGTCCACCTGGGTCCTGAGCTGTTCCTGAAGCACTGGCCATTGGCAAGTTGCCTTGGGCGGGAGAACCCAGAGCTCCTGTTGCATGTACTCGACTCCCAAAGAGCTTGGGCCCACTTGGGGCAGCTGGGGAGCTCCCCTCCCAATCCCTTGGAGTGCATAGACAGGAAGAGCCCACCGGGCCTAGGAGGGGATTCTTGAATCCCTAGGCACAACAGGCGATGGCACTGGGCCTATGGTCACAGCACTCTAGACCTGAGGGAGTGATTCAAGTAAGAGGCTAAACAGGTGTAGGGACAGGGTCCCCCTGCATGGAGGACAGTGGGTGACATGCCTTGGTTGCATGGAAGTGATTACCCTGGCACCCATTCCTCTGACCTGGGGCCCTGGGGGCCATGGATCCCCGTGTCCTCGAGGGCATCTGCCCAACTCTGGGTGCCACAGATGGCCAATCCGTGGGAGGGCGAGGTCCTGGCCCTACCTACCAGGGCACACACCCTTCATGTCCGGCCCACTGCCCACAGTGTGCTACCTCTCAGGAAGCCTGTGTGTCAGGCCTTCTTGGGGGCAGCATCAGCAAGGCTCGGCACCCTCGGGGGCCATACTTTCCGTTTTTTGGGGTCCAGGGATAGGTATCTCTGCTCCTGTAGCCTGCCCCTTCCTTGCGGTCCCCTGATGTGTGCTGGCAATTCTCACAACTTGCAAAGGGGCACCAGACTTTTGGGACTGGCAGCACTTGGCCGCAGGGGCAGGTGCCCCAGTGAAGGACATTTTGACAGCTGGCCTACCCCTCTCTTTCCAGATGCCATCCTAGAATTAAGATCCCGCCCTGAGGTCCAAGTCTTCCTAGGCTAAGCCCCATTAAGAGGCCCAACATTTTGTGCCATTGACCCCTTCCCAGGGCATCCCGCTCTACAGGAAGAACCCTGGGTAAGCCAGTTTGGTGGACAGGAGAGTGCCCACCTGTGTCGACATTGCTTTGCTTGGGTCAATGATGAGAACTCATATTGTCTCAAAGAGAGTTGATGACCTAAAAATCATGCTCAATAGGATTACACTGAGGCCAAGTGCCTCAACAATGGCAGGTGAGTGGAAGCCACTGGCTTTGCAAGGAGGCCACAGATGCCATCGTGGTTGGTTTGGGAGTCCTGTGTCTGGGAGGTAGCCACATGGGCTTCGGACCAGGAGCCCTGGATATATGGAGAGGGTGGACTTACCTCTTGAAGGTCCGCCCTTGTGCCATCCCACCTGCAAGGAAAGGGAAAGTTTGGCCATGTCCCTGACAAGGACCTTAACATGAAGGGACACCGCCGTCAGCCCACGTTCAGCTGAGGGCTCATGCTGCTTCACGTTGTGATGCATTGGCCTGTCCAGATGGTGGACCTGGGCCCCTTGGGCCACTGGTGGCTGTCCCCCTCAGCCCTGGGCTGTTCCTGAAGCCCCAGCCATTGCCAAGGTGACCTGGGTGGGACAGCCCAGAACTTCTGTCCCACACACCTACTCCAAGGAGCTTGGGCCTCCTTGGACCAGCTGGGAAGCTCTCCTCCCTGATCCCTTGGACTGTCAAGACAGAAAGGACCCACCAGGCCAAAGAGGGGAATCTTGAGTTCCTGGGTGCAACAGGCGATGGCCCTGGGCCTCTCGCAGTGGCACTCTAGACCTGAAGTAGTGATTCCCCTCCCAGCAGGTGCAGGGAGAGGACCCCCTGCCAGGGGAGCAATGGGTGTCATGACCTGTTTGCATGCATGTGGTTGGCCCAGTATCCATTCCTCTGCCCTGGGAACCCTGGGGGCCATGCCCCCCCATGTCTTCGAGGGCATTTGCCAGGCTCGGGGTGCAACAGATGGCCAATCTGTGGGAGGGCGAGGGCCTGGACCTACCTACCAGGGCATGCACACTTCACAACCGGCCCCGCACCCACAGCGTGCCACCAAGAGAGGAAGGGCCCACCAGGCCCAGCAAGGGAATCTGGAGTCCTAGACACAATAAGCGATGTCCCTGGGCCTATCGTCACGGCACTCTAGACCTAAGGGATTGATGCTGGTGAAGAGACCCAGCAGGTGCAGGGAGAGGGCATCCCTGCATGGCAGGGAGTGGGCTGCATGCCTTGGTTGTATGCACACAGTTGGCCCAGCATCCATTCTTCTGCCTTGGGAGCGCTTGGAGGCCATGGCTCCCCATGTCTTCGAGGGCACCTGCCCTGCTCTGGGTGCCACAGATGGCCAATCAATGGGATGGCGAGGGCCTGGCCCTAGCTACCACAGCATGCACACATCACGCCAGGCCCTGTGCCCACAGCATGCTACCTCTCGGGAAGCCTATGCACCAGGCCTTCTCCTGGGGCAGCATCTGCAACACTCGGCTCCCTTGGGGGCCACCTTCTCCATTGTTTAGGGGTCCAGGTATGGACATCTCTGCTCCTGTAGCCTGCCCCTCCTTGCAGTCCTCTGCTGTGTGCCAGCCTGCCTAACACCTTGCCATGTGGCACCAGGCTTTCGGAACTGTCAGCTTTTGGCAGCTGGGGCAGGTGCCCCAGAGCAGGACATTTTGACACCTAGACTACCACTCTCTCCACAGATCTTGTCCCCAGAAGAAGTTCCCGCCCTGAGATTCAAGTCTTGCTAGGCCACGGCCAAGCAGCAACCCCAACGTCTTGGATCCCCACCCCTCACCGTGGCATCCCACTTTACAGTAAGCACCCCCGGTAAGCAGGTTCATGGGGCAGGAGACAGCTTTCCCGCCATTGCCTTGCTTGGGTCAATGATGAGAACTCAATTTGTCTCAAAGAGATATCTAAAAATCATGCTCGATAGGATTACACTGAGGCCCAATGGAAGGGACCATCTCGGGGTCAGCATCCTGAGGATTCTCAGAGCCCTGGGGGAGCGCTGCAGGTTGGGGCTTGAAGTGACTGATCCCTCAGGCTGTGGCCTGACTGTGGGCCTCCAGGTGCAAGAGGTGCTTGGGCCTTCGGCCTTGCCTGCTGACCCATCCCCCTCCCAGGACGCCTTCTGGGGAGCCATTGCTTAGCAACCCTGGTCTCTTTGTGTCTTTCAGCGGGCCTTGGTGGCCAAGGTCTCGGTGTGGCCACAAACATGGGCAGGTGAGTGGAGCCACTGGGCTTCGAGGGAGACCATAGACACCGTCTAGAGTGGGTTCGGGAGGCCTGTGTCTGGGTGGCGGCCACATGGTTGTCGGGCTTGGAAACGTGAATGTCTGGAGAAGTGGATTTCCCCATTGCAGGTCCGCCCTTGGGCCATCCCAGGTGCAGGGGAATTGAAAGATTGGCCCAGTCCCTGACAAGGACTGGAAAGTGCAGGGACGCCGTTGTCAGCCAACGATCAGCTAAGGGACCTCACTGCTTCACAGTGTGCCCCATGTGCCCATCCAGATGGTGGATATAGGCCCCTTGGGGCCACTGGCAGTTGTCCCCCTTGGACCTGGAGTGTTCATGAAGCCCCAGACCTTGGCATGTTGCCTAGGGCAGGGGAGCCCAGAGCTCCTGTCGCATGCACCTGACTCCCATGGAGCTTGGGCCCCCTTGGGGTACCTGGGGAGTTCCCCTCTCCAATCCCTTGGGCCACTGAGATATGAAGGGCCAACCTGACCTAGGAGGGTAATCTTGAGTCCCTGAGCGCAACAAGCAATGTCCTTGGGCCTATCGTCATGGCACTCTAGATCTGAGGGAGTGATCCCATGGATGAGTCCCAGCAGGTGCAGGGAGAGGGCCCCCGTGCATGGCGGGAATGGGCGGCATGCCTGGTTGTGAGCATGCTGTTGGCCTGGCATCCATTCTTCTGCCTTCGGAACCCTGAGGGCCAGGGGTGCCCATGTCATCGAGGGCACCAGCCCAACTCCGGTGTCAGAGATGGCCAATCCATGGGAGGCCGAGGCCCTGACTGTACATACCAGGGCACCCACCCTTCATGCCTGGCCCAGATTCCACAGTGTGCTACCTCTCAGGAAGCCTGTGTGCCGGGCCTTCTGGGGGCAGCATCAGGAAAGCTCAGCTCTCATGAGGGCCATGCTCTCTGTTGCTTCGTGGTCGAGGTATGGGCATTTCTGCTCCTGTAGCTTGCCCCTTCCATGCAGTCCCCCTGCTGTATGCCGGCCGGCCTCACACCTTGTCACACGGCACCAGGGTTTCCAGACTGGCAGCTCTTGGCTACAATGGCAGGTGCCCCGGAGCAGTGCGTTTTGACACCTTGTCTACCCTTCATCCCCAGATCCTGTGCCCAGATGAAGATCCCGCCCTGAGGGCCAAGTCTTGCTAGGCAGAGCCAGTCCAAGACGCCCAACGTCTCGTGCCCCCACCCCTCCCTCTGGGCATGCCGTTCTACAGTAAACACCCCTGGTAAGCAGGTTCGGGGGAGGGGAGGGTGCCTCCCCGCGAAGCCACTGCCTTCCATGGTCAATGATGAGAATTCATATTGTCTCGAAGAGAGATGATGACCTAAAAATCATGCTCAATAGGATTACGCTGAGGCCCAATGGAGGGAATCATGCCAGGGTCAGCATCCCAAGGATGCTCTGTGCCCTGGGCGAGTGATGCAGATTGGGCTTTGAGGTGACCGTGCCCTCAAAGCTCCCCACTATGGCTATGAACTGACTGTGGGCCTCCAGGTGCCCATGAGGGGATCAAGTCTTCGGCCTTGCCTGCTGACCCATTCTTCCTCCAAGGACGCCTCCTAAAGAGCCATTGCTTTTCAACCCTGATCTTGTGTCTTTCAGAGGACCATGGTGGCCAGTGTCTCTGTGCAATGACAACCATGGCAGGTGAGTGGAAGCCACTGCACTTGGAGGGAGGCCGCAGATGTCATTGGGGTGGGTCGTGAGGCCCAGGACTGGGTGGCGGCAGCATGGGAATATGGCTGGGAGCCCTGGATGTCTGGAGAGGGCGGATTTCCCCCTTGAAGGTCCACTCTTGGGCCATCCCACATGCAGGGGAAGCAAAAGATGGGCCGGGTCCCTGAGAAGAACTGGAAGGTGCAGGGACACTGCCATCGCCTAGGTCAGCTGAGGGATCTTGCTGCATCAAGGTGTGCCTCATGGGCCCATCCAGATGGTGGACGTGGGCCCCTTGGAACCACTGGCAGCTGTCCCCCTCAGCCCTTGGCTATTCCTGAAACACTGGCACATGGCAAGGTGCCCTGGGCAGAAGAGCCCAGAGTTCCTGTTGCATGCACCCGACTCCCAAGGAGCTTGGGTCCCCTCAGGGGAGCTGGGAGCTCCCCTCTCTGATACTTTGGGCTGCTGAGACAGGAAAGGCCCACCAGGTCTAGGAGGGGAAGCTCATATTCCTGGGCACAACAGGCGGTGGCCCTGGGGCTCTCGCCCTGACACTCTAGACTTAATGGAGTTATCCAGGGGAAGAGGCTCAGCAGGTGCAGGGAGAAGCCCCTCCTTGTGAGGCAGGCAGTGGGCTGCATGCTTTGGTTGCTTGCGTGCGTTTGGCCCAGCATCCATTCCTCTACCCTGGGGACCCTGGGGGCCATGGCTTCCCGTGTCCTCAAGGACACCTGCCCGGCTCCAGTTGTCACAGATGACCAATCTGTGGGAGGGTGAGGCCTTGGCCCTACCTACCAGGACAAGCTCCCTTCATGCCATGGGTTGCTCCCACACCATGCTACCTCTCAGGTGGTCAGTGTGCCAGTCTTCTTCTGGGGAGCAACCTCAGCAAGGCTTGGCTCCCTCGGGGGGTATGCTCTCCATTGTTTCGGGTTCCAGGTATGGGCATCTTGGCTCCTGTAGCCTGCCCCTTTCTTTTGGTTCCCACCATATGCCAGCCGGCCTCATGCCTTGCCATGTGGCACCAGGATTTCGGAACTGGCAGCTCTTGGCTGCAGGGGTAGGTGCCACAGAGAATGGCGTTTTGACACCAGACCTACACGTCTCTCCCCTGTACCCAGACAAAGATCCCGCCCTGAGGGCCAAATCTTCCTAGGCCCAGCCGTGGCAACAGGCCCAACGTCTCCTGCCCTGGTACCCTCCAGAGTAATCCACTCTACACTAAGCTCCCCTGGTAAGTGGATTCGGGGGACAGGAGAGTGCCCACCCTCATTGCTACTGCCTTGCTTGCGTCAATGATGAGAACTCATATTGTCTCGAAGAGAGATGATGACCTAAAAATCATGCTCATTAGGATTACACTGAGGCCCAATGGAGGGGACCATGCCTGAGTCAGCATCCAGTAGATGCTCGCGGCCCTGGGGGAGAGCTGCTGTTTGGGGCTTATAGCAAAAGTTCCCTCGGGGCTCCCCGCTGTGGCTGTGGTCTGACAGTGGGCCTCCAGCTGCCCAAAGGTGCTCAGGCCTTCGGCCTTGCCTGCCAATTCATTCCCCCTCCCAGGACACCTTCTGGGGAGCCATTGCTTAGCAATCCTGGACTCCTTGTGTCTTTCAGTGGGCCATGGTGGCCAGGGTCTTGGTGCAGCCTCAACCATGGCAGGTGAGTGGAGCCACTGGGCTTGGAGGGAGGCCGCAGACACCATAGGGGTAGGTTCGGGAGGCTGGTATCTGGGCGGCAGCCACATGAGATTAGGGCCGGGATCCCTGGATATATGGAGAGGGTGGACTTACCTCTTGAAGGTCCACCCTTGGGCCATGCCACCTTAGAGTAAGGGAAAGTTTGGCCGTGTCCCTAACAAGGACCTTAAAGTGCAGGGACACCGCCATCAGCCCATGTTCAGCTGAGGGCTCGTGTTGCTTCATGTTGTGACACATTGGCTTGTCCAGATGGTGGACCTGGGCCCCTTGGGCCACTGGCAGCTGTCCCCCTTGACCCTGGGCTGTTCCTGAAGCCCCGGTCATTGCCAAGGTGACCCGGGTGGGACAGCCCAAGCTTCTGTCGCATGCACCCAACTCCCAAGGAGCTTGGGCCTCTTCGGACCAGCTGGGGAGTTCTCCTCCCTGATCCCTTGGGTTGTCAAGACAGAAAGGGCTCACCAGGCGAAGGAAGGGAATCTTGAGTTCCTGGGTGCAACAGGCAATGGCCCTGGGCCTCTTGCAGTGGCACTCTAGACCTGAGGTAGTGATCCTGGGAAAAGGTCCAGCAGGTGCAGGGAGAGGGCCCCCCTGCAAGGGGGGCAATGGGTGGCATGACCTGGTTGCATGCATGGGGTTTGCCCGGTATCCATTCCTCTGCCCCGGGGACCCTGGGTGCTGTGGCTCCACATATCCTCGAGGGCACCTGCCAGGCTCGGGGTGCGACAGATGGCCAATCTGTGGGAGGGCGAGGGCCTGGACCTACCTACCAAGCCATGCACCCTTCACGACCGGCCCTGCACCCACAGCGTGCTACCTCTCAGGAAGCGTGTGTGCTGTGCCTTCTTTTGGGCAGCATCAACAAGGCTCAGCTCCTTCAGGGGCTACACTCTCCATTTTTTTGGAGTCCAGGTATGGGCATCTCTGCTCCTATAGCCTGCCCCTTCCTTGCGGTCACCCACTATGTGCCAGCTGGCCTAAAGCCCTGCCATGCGGTGCTAGGCTTTCGGGACTGGCACTTGTTGGCTTCAGGAGCAGGTGCCACGCAGCAGGGCATTCTGACACCTGGCCTAACCCCTCTCTCCCCAGATCGTGTCCCCAGATAAAGATTCCTCCCTGAGGGCCATGTCTTGCTAGGCCCAACCCCTGCAAGAGGCCCAAAGTCTCGTGACTCTGTCCACTCCCCCCCATGGCATCCCGTTCTACAGTAAGCACCCCAGAAAGCAGGTTTGGGGGATGGCATAATGCCCACTGCGTTGTCACTGCCTTGCTTGGGTCAATGATGAGAACTCATATTGTCTCGAAGAGAGATGATGACCTAAAAATCATGCTCAATAGGATTATGCTGAGGCTCAATGGAGGAGACCATGCTGAGTCAACATCCGAGGTTGCTTGTGGTCCTGGGGGAGTGCTGTAGTTTGGGGCTTGAGGCAATGGATCCCTCGAAGTTCTCCGCTGTAGCTATGGCCTTACTGTGGGCCTCCAAGTGCCCAAAGGACCTCAGGCCTTCGACCTTCCTTGCTGACCCATTCTCCCTCCCAGGACACCTCCCATGGAGCCATTGCTTAGCACCTGGTTCTCCTGTGTCTTTCAGTGGGCAGTGGTGGCCAGGGTCTCCACAAGACCTCAAACATGGCAGGTGAGGGGAAGCCACTAGGCTTGGAAGGCAGCGGCAGATGCCATTGGGGTGGGTTTGCATGGCCCATGTCTGGGTGGCGGCTGCATGGACATCGGACTGGGAGCCCTGGATGTCTGTAGCAGGTGGACTTCCCCCTTGAAAGTCCGCCCTTGGACCATCTCATGTGCAGGGGAAGCAATAGTTTGCATGGGTCCCTGACAAGGACTGGAAATTGTAAGTGCGCTAACATCAGCCCACATTCAGCTGAGGGCTCTTGCTGCTTAATGGTTTACCCCATGGCCCCATCCAAATGGTGGATGGGGGCCCATTGGGCCACTGGCATTTGTCCACCTCGGCCCTGAGCTGTTCCTGAAGTGCTGGCTCTTGGCAAGTTGCCCCCGGTGGGAGAGCCCAGAGCTCCTGTCACATGTACTCAACTCCCAAAGAGCTTGACCCCACTCGGGGCAGCTGGGGAGCTCCCCTCCTGATCCCTTGGGCCATAGAGACAGGAAGAGCCCACCGGGTCTAGGAGGGGAATCTCGAATCCCTGGGGCAACAGGTGGTAGCCCTGGGCCTCTCACAGCATCACTCTAGACCTGAGGGTGTGATCCAGGGGAAGAGGCCCCGCAGGTGCAGGGGGACGCCCCCCTTGTACGGCAGATAGTGGGTGGCATGCCTTGGTTGCATGCACACGTCTTTGGCCCAGCTTCCATTCCTCTGGAATGACAGGTGAGTGGAGCCACTGGGCTTCGAGGGAGGCCATAGATGCCATCTGGAGTGGGTTCAGGAAGCCTGTGTCTAGGTGGCGGCCCCATGGGGGTCAGACTGGGATCCCTAGATGGCCGGAGAGGGTGGATTTCCCCATTGAAGGTCCAACCTTGGGCCATCCCAGGTGCAGGGGAATCAAAAGATTGGCTGGGTCCCTGACATGGACCAGAAAGTGAAGTGTTGCCGCTGTCAGGCAACGATCAGCTGAGGGACCTCGCTGATCCACAATGTGCCCCATGTGCCCATCCAAATGGTGGATATAGGCCCCTTGGGGCCGCTGGTGGCTGTCCTGCTTGGACTTGCAGTGTTCATGAAGCCCCAGACCTTGGCAAGTTGCCCTGGGCCAGAGAGCCCAGAGCTCCTGTCACATACACCCAATTCCCAAGGAGGTTAGGCCCCCTCAGAGCAACTGGGGAGTTCCCCTCTCCAATCCCTTGGGCCACCAAGACAGGAAGAGCCAACCTGGCCTAGGAGGGCAATCTTGAGTCCCTGGGCGCAACAGGCAATGTCCTTGGGCCCATCATCGCAGCACTCTAGATCTGAGGGAGTGATCCTGTTGATGAGGCCCAGCAGGTGCAGGGAGAGGGCCCCCATGCATGGTGGAAATGGGTGGCATGCCTCGTTGTGAGCATGCTGTTGGCCCAGCATCCATTCCTCTGCCCTTGGGACCCTGAGGGCTGTGGGTCCCCATGTCCTTGAGGGCACCAGCCCAACTTCAGGTGTCAGAGATGGCCAATCTGTGGGAGGGCGAGGGCCTGACTGTACATACCAGGGCACTCACCCTTCATGCCTGGCCCAGAGTCCACAGCATGCTACCTCTCGGGAAACCCGTTTGCTGGGCCTTCTGGGGGCAGCATCAGCAAGGCTCGGCTCTCATAGGGACCACGCTCTCTGTTGTTTCGTGGTCCAGATATAGGCATTTCTGCTCCTGTAGCTTGCCCCTTCCATGCGGTACCCCACCATATGCTAGCCAGCTTCACACCTTGCCACATGACACCAGGCTTTCCGGACTGGCAGCTTTTAGCTACAATGGCAGTTGCCACAGAGCAGTGCATTTTGACACCTCGCCTACCGCTCTCTCCCCAGATCCTGTCCCCAGATGAACATCCCGCCCTGAGGGCCAAGTGTGCTAGGACCAGCCACTGCAAAACGCCCAATGTCTTGTGTCCCCCCCCCCCCCCCCAGGCATCCCACTCTACAGTAAGTACCCCTGGTAAGCAGGTTCGGGGGATGGGAGAGCACCCCACGTCACCACTGGCTTCCTTGGGTCAATGATGAGAACTCATATTGTCTTGAAGAGAGATGATGACCTAAAAATCATGCTCAATAGGATTACACTGAGACCCAATGGAGGGGACCATCCCGGAGTCAGCATCCCGAGGATGCTCTGTGCCCTGAGCGAGGACTGCAGATTGGGGCTTTAGGCAACTGTTCCCTTAAGGGTCCCTGCTGTGGCTGTGAACTGACTGTAGGTCTCCAGGTGCCCAGGAGTGGATCAAGCCTTGCCTGCCAACCTGTTCTTCTTCCAGGGACAGCTCCCGTAGAGCCATTGCTTTGCAACCCTGATCTCCTTGTGTCTTTCACGGGCCATGGTGTCCATTGTCTCGGTGCAGCCACAACTATGGCAGGTGAGTGGAAGCCACTGGGCTTGGAGGGAGGCTGACAGACATCATTGGGGTGGGTTCGTGAAGTCCATGTCTGGGTGGTGGCCACATGGAAATCGGGCTGGGGACCCTTGATGTTGGGAGAGAGTGGACTTCCCCTTGAAGGTCCACCCTTGGGCCATCCCTCATGCAGGGGAAATGAAAGATGGGCCGGGTCCCTGACAAAGACTGGAAAGTGCAGGGACATCACCGTCGCCCAGTTCAGCTGAGGGATCTTGCTGCTTCATAGTGGGCCCCATGGGCCAGTCCAGATGGTGGACGTGGGCACCTTGGGACAACTGGCTGCTGTCCCCCTCAGCCCTCGGCTGTTCCTGAATTCCCTGCACATGGCAAGCTGCCATGGGCGGAAGATCCCAGAGATCCTGTCACACGCACCTGACTCCCAAGCAGCTTGGGCCCCCTCAGGACAGCTGGGAGCTCCCCTTCCCCATCCCTTGGGCTGCCATGACAGGAAAGGACCACCAGGTCTAGGAGGGGAATCTCAAGTCCCTGAGCACAATGGGTGATGGCCCTGGGCCTCTCGCCCTGACACTCCAGACCTGAGGGAGTGATTCATGGGAAGAGGCTTAGCAGGTACAGGGAGAGGACACCCCTGCCCGGCAAGCAGTGTGGAGCATACGTTGGTTGCATGCACATGTTTGTCCCCCCATGTCCCCCCCATTGCTCTGCCCTGGGGACTCTGGGGGCCGTGGGTCCCATGTCCTCAAGGGCATCTGCCCACCTCCAGGTGTCACAGATGGCAAATCCGTGGGAGGGTGAGGCCTTGGCCCTACCTACCAGGACAAGCTCCCTGCACGCCATGCCCCGCTCCCATACCGTACTACCTCTCAGGGAGTCTGTGTGCTGGCCTTCTCCTGGGGGACAGCCTCAGCAAGGCTCAGATCCCTCAGGGGCCATGGACTCCATTGTTTCGGGATCCAGGTATGGGCATCTCCCGTCCTGTAGTCTGCCCCTTTCTTTGGGTTCCCACCATGTGCCAGGTGGCCTCATGCCTTGCCATGTGGTGCCAGGATTTCAGGACTGGCAGCTGTTGGCCTCAGGGACAGGTGTCACAGTGCAGGACATTTTGACAGCTGGCCTACGCCCTCTCTCCCCAGATGCCATCCCCAGATGAAGATCTAGCCCCGAGGTCCAAGTCTTGCTAAGCCAAGCCCCGGCAAGAGGCCCAAAGTCTCATGCCCCCACCTCCCTCCCAGGGCATCCCACTCTACCGTAAGCACCCTGGGTAAGTAGGTTTGGGGGATGGGACAGCACCTGCCTGCGTCACCATTGCCTTGCTTGGGTCAATGATGAGAACTCATAATGTCTCGAAGAGAGATGATGACTTAAAAATCATGCTCAATAGGATTACACTGAGGCCCAGTGGAGGGGACCATCCCAGAGTCAGCATCCCGAGGATTCTCGGGGCCCTGGGGGAGTGCTGCAGTTTGGGGCTTGAAGTGACCAATTCCTCAAGGCTCCTAGCTTTGGCTGTGCCTTGACTGTGTGCCTCCAGGTGCCCAAGAGGGGCTCAGACCTTTGGCCTTGCCTGCCAACCCATCCCCCCTCCCAGGACACCTTCTGGGGAGTCATTGCTTAGCAATCCTGGTCTCCTTGTGTCTTTCAGCAAACCGTGGTGTCTAGGGTCTTGGTGCGACCTTGACAATGGCTGGTGAGTGGAAGCCACTGCACTTGGAGGGAGGCCGCAGACATCGTCGGGGTGGGTTCATGAGGCCCGTGTCTGGGTGGCGGCCACATGGGAATCGGGCCGGGATCCCTGGATGTCCGGAGAGGGTGGACTTCCCCCATGAAGGTCCGCCCTTGGGCCATCCCACATGCAGGGGAAGGGAAAGATGGGCTGGTTCCCTGACAAGGAGTAGAAAGTGCAGGGACGCCGCCATCACCCAGGTTAGCTGAGGGATCTTGCTACTTTACGGTGTACCCCATCGGCCCATCCAGATGGTGAACATGGGCCCCTTGGGACCACTGGTGGCTGTCCCTCTCAGCCTTCAGCTGTTCCTGAAGCTCTGGTGCTGGCAAGTTGCCCTGGGCAGAAGAGCCCAGAGCCCCTGTCACATGCACCCAACTCCCAAGGAGCTTGGGCCCCCTCGGGGCAGCTGGGAGCTGCCCTCCCTGATTCCTTGGGCTGCCGAGAGAGGAAAGGACCACTGGGTCTAGGAGGGGAATCTAAAGTCCCTGGGCACAACGGGCAATGGCCCTAGGCCTCTCACCCTGACACTCTAGACCTGAGGGAGTGATTCATGGGAAGAGGCTCAGCAGGTGCTGGGAGAGGCCCCCCCTCTCCCAGCAGGCTGTGAGCAGCATGCCTTGGTTCTGTGCACATGTTTGGCCCAGCATTCATTCCTCTGCCCTGGGGACTCTGGGGGCCATGGCTCCCCATGTTCTTGAGGGCACCTGCCCAACTCCAGGTGCCACAGATGGCCAATAAGTGGGAGGGCGAGGCATTGGCCCTACTTACCAGGACACGCACCCTGCAAGCTGGGCCCCGCTCCCACACCATGCTACCTCTTGGGAAGCCTGTGTGCCAGGCCTTCTCCTGGGGGGTAGCTTCAGCAAGGCTTGGCACTCTCGGGGCCATGGTCTCCATTGTTTCAGGGTCCAGGTATGGGCATCTTTGCTACTGTAGCCTGCCACTTCCTTGTGGTCCCCTGCCATATGCCGGCAAGCCTAACACCTTGACAGTGGTGCCAGGATTTTAGAACTTGCAGGTCTTGGCCGCAGGTGCAGGTGCCCCAGACCAGGGCATTTTGACACCAGATTTACCCCTCTCTCCCCAAATCCCATCCCCAGATGTAGATCCAGCCCTGAGGGCCATGTCTTGCTATGTCCAGCCCCTGCAAGAGGCCCAAAATCTCATGCCCCTGCCCCACCCCACCCCCCGGCATCCTGCTATACAGTAAGCACCCCAGTAAGCAGGTTTGGGGGACAGGAGAGTGCCAAACCGTGTCACCACTGCTTTGCTTGGATCAGTGATGAGAACTTATATTTTCTAGAAGAAAGAAGATTCATCCTCCCAGGACTCCTCCCAGGGAGCCATTGCTTAGCAACACTGGTCTCCTTTTGTCTTTCAGTGGGCCATGGTGGCCAGCGCCTTGACAGGGGCCTCAACCATGGCAGGTGAGTAGAAGCAACTGGGCTTGGAGGGAAGCTGCAGATGCCATTGGGGTGGATTTGGGAGGCCCATGTCTGGGTACTGGCTGCATGGACATTGGACCAGGAGCCCTGGATGTCTGTAGAGGGTGCACGTCACCCTTGAAAGTCCGCCCCTGGACCATCTCATGTGCTGGGGAAGCAAAAGTTTGCGTGGGTCACTGACAAGGGCCAGAAAGTGCAGGGACACCGCCATCAGCCCACGTTCAGCTGAGGGCTCTTGCTGCTTCATGGTGTACCCCATTGGCCCACCCAGATGGTGAACGTGGACCCCTTGGGCCACTGGTGTCTGTCCACCTTGGCCCCGAGCTGTTCCTGAAGTGCTGGCCCTTGGCAAGTTGACCCGGGTCAGGGAGCCCAGAGCTCCTGTAGCATGCACTCAACTCCCAAGGAGCTTGGACCCAATCAGGGCAGCTGGGGACCTCCCCTCCTGATCCCTTGAGCTGCGGAGACAGGAAGGGCCCACTGGGCCTAGGAGGGGAATCTCAAATCCCTAGGTGCAATGGGCAATGGCCTTGGGCCTATGGTCGCAGCACTCTAGACCTAAGGGACTGATCCCAGGAAGAGACCCAACAGGTGCAAGGAGAGGGCCCATTGCATGGCGAGCAGTGGGCGGCATGCTTTGGTTGTGTGGACACGGTTACCTGGCATCCATTCTTCTGCCCTTGCGGCTCTGGGGGCTATAGCTCCCAATGTCCTCGAGGGCACTTTACGAGCTCCAGGTTCCACAGATCGCCAATCCGCGGGAGGGCAAGGGCCTGGTCCTACCTACCAGGGAATGCACCCTTCACGCCGTGCCCCCCACCCACAGTGTGTTACCTCTCGGGAAGTCTGTGTGCCAGGCCTTCTGGGAGGCGGCATCAGCAAGGCTCAGCTCCCTCAGGAGCCATGCTCTCCATTGTTTTGGGGTCCAGGTATGGGCATCTCTGCTCCTGTAGCCTGCCACTTCCTTGTGGTCCCTCGCTGTGAGACAGGTAGCCTTATGCCTTGTCACATGGCACCAGGCTTTTGGGACTGAAACTCTTGGCCACAGGAACAGGTGTCCCAGTGCAGGACGTTTTGAGAGCTGGCCTGCCCCTTTCTTCCCAGAGGCTGTCCCCAGGTGAAAATCCCGCCCTGAGGTCCAAGTCTTGTTAGGCCAACCTCTGGCAAGAGGCCCAACATCTAATGCCATTGCCCCCCTCCTGGGGCATCCCGCTCTACAGTAAGCACCCTGGGTAAGCTGGTTTGGGGGACGGGAGAGTGCCCGCCTGCATCACCATTGCCTTGCTTGGGTCAATGATGAGAACTCATATTGTTTCGAAGAGAGACGATGACCTAAAAATCATGCTCAATAGGATTACACTGTGACCCAATGGAGGGGACCATCCCCATGTCAGCATCCAGAAGATGCTCGGGGTCCTGGGGGAGTGCTGCAGTTTGGGGTTTGAAGCGACCATTCCCTCAAGGCTCTCCATTGTGGCTGTGGTCTGACTGTGTACCTTGGGCCATCTGCCCTTGGGCCATCCCATGTGTAGCCAAAGTTTGGCCAGGTCCCTGACAAGGACCGGAAAGTGCAGGGATGCCGCCGTCAGCCCACGTTCAGCCGAGGGCTCTTGCTGCTTCAGTTGTGCCCCATGGGCCCATCCAGATGGTGGACATGGGCCGCTTGGGGCCACTGGCGTCTGTCCCTCTTGGCCCTTGGGTGTTCCTGAAGCCCCAGCCATTGGTAGTGTGCCCCAGGTGGGAGAGCCCAGAGCTCCTGTAAAAAACACCTGACTCCCAAGGCGCTTGGGCCCTCTCAGGGCAGCTGGGGAGCTCCCCTCCCCGATTCCTTGGGCCGTCAAGACAGGAAGACCCCACCTGGCCTAGGGGGGGAATCTCGAATCCCTGGGCACAACAGTTGATGGCCCTGGGCCTTTCATCATAGCACTGGAGACCTGAGGGAGTGATCCTGGGGAAGAGTCCCAGCAGGTGCAGGGAGAGGCCTCCTGCATGGAGGGCAGTGGGCAGTATGCCTTGGTTGCGTGCATGCAGTTTGCCTGGCATCCATTCCTCTGCCCTTGGGGCCCTCAGCGCTGTGGCTTCCTGTGTCCTTGAGGGCATGTGCCCAGCCCGGGTGCCACAGATGGCCAATCCTTGGGAGGGTGAGGGCCTTGCCCTACCTACTAGGGCATGCACCCTTCACACCTGACCCTGCACCCACAGTGTGCTACCTCTCTGGAAGCCTGTGTGTCAGGCCTTCTGGGGGCCATCATCAGCAAGGTTCAGCTCCCTCGGGGGCCGCACTCTCCATTGTTTCGGGGTCCAGGTATGGGCATCTCTGTTCCTGTAGCTTGCCCCTTCCTTGCAGTCCCCCACTGTATGCCAACCAGCCTTAGACCTTGCCACTCGCTGCCAGGCTTTTGAGATTGGCAGCTCTTGGCCACAGGAGCAGATGCCCTGGAGTAGGGAGTTTTGACAGCTGGCCTACCACTCTCTCCCCAGATCCCATGTCCAAGGACCCTTCTACACCTTTCAGCCCCTGCAAGAAGCCCAAAGTTCATGCCCCTGCCCGCCCCCCCGGGGCATCCCATTCTACAATAAGCATCCTGGTAAGCACATTCAGGGGATGGGAGAGCACCTGCCCATGTCACCACTGCCTTGCTTGGGTCAATGATGAGAACTCATATTGTCCCAAAGAGAGATGATGACCTAAAAATCATGGTCAATAGGATTACGCTGAGGCCCAATGGAGGGGACCATCCTGGGGTCAGCATCTCGAGGATTCTTGGGGCCCTGGGGGAGCACTGCAATTTGGGGCTTGAGGCAACAGATCCTTCGGGTCTCCCTGCTGTTGCTCTGGCCTGTCTGTGGGCCTCCAGGTGCCCAAGAGCTACTCCAGCCTTTGGCCTTGCCTCCTGACCCATTCCTCCTCCCAGGACACCTTCTCATGAGCCAATGCTTAGCAACCCTCATCTCCTTTTGTCTTTCAGTGTACCTTTGTGGCCATCATCTTGGCATAGCCTCAACAATGAGATTTGATTCGATGCCTCTGGAGCTATTTGAAGGTCTCAGATGTAAACAGTTGGTGGGAAGTTCCACATGATGCAGCTTCGGCACTTCTCTCTTGGTGGGACACCTTCATGGCCAGTGAGGGTTGACTTCTCCTTGAATGTCCTCCCTTGTCCTTTGGCAACTCCACCTGATGAGTACATTTGGCCATCCTCCTGACATGGTCTCGAATATCCAGGGAGATCTCCACTCTGCCACCAATCTCCTACTACATTTCCCACCCCCTGCCATCGAGTTCTCAGCTTTAGCAACCTCTGTTTGATGCTGGTCTCTTTCAGGAAATGCCATTTTATTTTGAAGAGAATTTGTTTGTCCGGTGAGGTGTGGTGAATCAGGCCTTTGTCCCTGCTGTCCACTTTTGGTGTTTCAGGAAATTGCCTGTACTGAGGCTCCCAGCTGGAGGTTTGCAGCTGGATCCCCCTAGCCAGCCTTCAGAAGAGGGGAAGCCATCCCCTGAGGGGTGCTTCCTGTTTTCTTATGAACAACACTGTTTTTTCTGGACAATTTCTTGCAGATTTCTGGCAGATTACAATCCAATTGTAATCTCTGACTGAAACACAGCTAGATAATCATCAAATCATACTGAAATAGCAGGAATTCTTATCCTTCTCCACAGCAGCTTAGACAGAGAAGGCCATGTGGCCAAAATTAGGATGCATTGAGACATGATTTTTGGTAGAATTGGATCCCTGAGATCCTGGCCAGTTTGGGCCTCTCATCATGGAAAAGGCAAGAGAGAGTGGAGTTCATGTGGCAACATCTAGAGAAATACATCCCCCTACATTGCCTGGGAAAAGCTTAGAGGCTCATTTTTGTTGTTTTTGTAGCCAGAAGCTTTTGAGGACTGTAGTTTTATATTTGGCGGGCTTTTTTTGTGATTGATATTTGAGGGCACTGTCCTTGTCCTGGAGAAAAGGCAAGCAATCTACCCTGGCCAAATGGTGGGCCCTGAGTATCACCTGGGCACAGTTGTGGGCGATTATTTGCTCCTCTTGGACCATATTTGTGGTAAGTCACTTTCACAGAGTGGCCTCTTAGGATACAAAGGATCCAGTGATTTCCATTTCCCTTCTACACCTTTCAGCATAAATGCAGAGTCACCTGCCAAGTGCCGCTCATCCCTGACATTGGCTGCATAGTTTCTTGCTCCACATCCTAGGACCCTGTGCTCTTCTTTGTTAAATATCCCGTAGTTCCAGCACACTGAATCCCTCCCCCAGAAGTCCAGGACAGTCTCTGTCCACACTCTATACCTAAAGCCTGGATTTTTAAATGATATCCAGCTTGGTTGGGATAGAATATGGATGGCACTCTGTTGCTCCTGGAGAGAAAGCAGGAAAACAACCTGGAGTTGGACAGTGTGAAAACAGTGACTGAAAAATACCTAAGACATTCATGGGGGAGATAATTTGCTCTTCTTAGAGTGCTTCCCTGAGGAAAGCAAGCACTAAGACCCCTTTCCAGGGACAGAGGAGCTGGCTGGGACTGTTTCCCTTCCCCACCCC
The DNA here is from genome assembly GCF_011800145.1 of Mirounga leonina. Taxonomy (NCBI): domain Eukaryota; kingdom Metazoa; phylum Chordata; class Mammalia; order Carnivora; family Phocidae; genus Mirounga; species Mirounga leonina. The sequence goes on along the minus strand of NW_023270464.1, from coordinate 4,634,609 downwards.
TCAGTATAAACATAGAACCAGCTTCCATAAATAGCACAATGCCTACAGTGACTTCCTAACCCACTTATTCAGGTCACGCACCCCTTTGCTATGCCAGCACTGCCCTTGTAGTACAAATTCGCTTCACTCCCAGTGTGGAGGACCCCTTCTTCAGAAGACCAGCATAAACCCCTAATCACACCACATCTTCTGACCATAGAGTTCTGCAAAGCCTCCGTGCTATCAGAAGTAGCATCAGATCTCATTTAACATGGAAACCAGAGCACACCTAGTTAAAACTCACCCACTCTGACCAAGTTCCAAACACTACCTACTGAAGAGCCTCTGAAGATGACTGGCCTGCAGGATAGAGCAGCCAAAACACAGCAGCAGAGTGCATGCAGCACACAACAGAGACACTCCCTGAAGCACCAGGCGCTGGATATTATATGAATTTCTTCTTAACAAAGCCATTACTCTCAGAAGCAGGAAATATAACAGGCTTTTCTAACTCAGAGAAGAAAACAGAGGCTTAGACAAAATCCCAAGACAGTGTAATTCATCCCCCAAGAAAGAACAAGATAAGGTCATGGCCAGAGATCTAATCAAAACAGATATAAATAATATGCCTTATGGAGAATTTAAAGCAATAATCACCAACATACTCACTGGGCTTGAGAAAAGCATAAAAGACAACAGGGAGGCCCTTACCACAGAGATAAAAAAGTTAAAAAAAACAGTCAGAAATTAAAAATTCAATAACTGAGATTCCAAACTGATGGGATGTAATGACCATGAAGATGAAAGAAGCAGAGGAACAAATAAGTGATATGGAAGACAAAATAATGGGAAACCATGAAGCTGAAAAAAAAGAGAAAGAAAAATTATGGAACACAAAAGTAGATATAGGGTATTCAGTGTCCCTGTAAAGTGTAATAACATTTGTATTATAGGTGTCCAGATTAAGAACAGAGGCAAAAGCGGACAGAAAATTTAATTGAGGAAATATTAGCTGGAAACTTCCCCAATCTGGGGAAGGAAACAGATATCCAAATCCAGGAGGAACAGAGACCTCCTGTTAAAATCAACAAAAGCAGGCCAACACCATGACCTATCATATTTAAACTTGCAAATTATAGTGACAAAGAAAAGATGTTAAAGCAGCACGACAAAATAAGTACCTAACTTATAAGGAAAGACCCATAAAGCTAGCTATATATCTTTCCACAGAAACGTGGTAAGCCAGAAGAAAGTGGCATGATATATTCAACATGCTGAATCGGAAATATCTGCTGCAAAGAATACCCTATCCACAAAAGCTATTAGTCAGAGTAGAAGGAGAGAAAAAGAGTTTCCCAGACAAAACTAAAGAAGTTTGTGACCACTAACTCAGCCCTGCAAAAAAATATTAAAGGAGACTCTTTGAATAGAAAGGAGAGACCAAAAGTGACAAAGACTAGAAAGGCAAAGAGAATCTCCAGAAACAATGACAAAACAAGTAATAAAATGGCATTAAATACATATCTGCCAATAATTACTGAATGTAAATGGACTAAACACCACAACCAAAAGATCTGGAATGTCAGAATGGATAAAAATCCAAGACCTGTCTATATTCTGTGCACGAGACTCGTTTTAGACCTAAAGATTGAAAGTGAGGGGATGGAGAAATATTTATCATGCAATAGCACATCAAAAGAAAGAATAGCAGTACTTATATTCAACAGACTAGATTTTAATCCAAAAACTGTAACAAAAAATGAATGAAGAAAGGTACTATATCATAATAAAGGGGTCTATCCAACAAGAAGATCTAACATTTGTAAATATTTATGCTCCCAAATGGGGGGACACAGATATATAAAACAATTAATAACAAACATAAGGGACTCATTGATAATAATACAATAATAGTAAGGGATTTTTTTTTATTCTTATGTTAATCCCCATACATTACATCATTAGTTTTAGATGAAGTGTTCCATGATTCATTGTTTGTGCGTAACACCCAGTGCTCCATGCAGAATGTGCCCTCCTCAATACCCACCACCAGGCTAACCCATCCTCCCACCCCCCTCCCCTCTAGAACCCTCAGTTTGTTTTTCAGAGTCCATCGTCTCTCATGGTTCGTCTACCCCTACGATTTCCCCTGCTTCATTCTTCCCCTCCCGCTACCTTCTTCTTCTTTTTTTTTCTTAACATATATTGCATTATTTGTTTCAGAGGTACAGATCTGAGATTCAACAGTCTTGCACAATTCACAGTGCTTACCAGAGCACATACCCTCCCCAGTGTCTATCACCCAGTCACCCCATCCCTCCCACCCCACCCCCCACTCCAACAACACTCAGTTTGTTTCCTGCGATTAAGAATTCCTCATATCAGTGAGATCATATGATACATGTCTTTCTCTGTTTGACTTATTTCACTCAACATAATACCCTCCAGTTCCATCCAAGTCGTTGCAAATGGCAAGATCTCATTCCTTTTGATGGCTGCATAATATTCCATTGTATATATATAGCACATCTTCTTTATCCATTCATCTGTCGATGGACATCTTGGCTCTTTCCACAGTTTGCCTATTGTGGACATTGCTGCTATAAACATCAGGGTGCATGTACCCCTTCGGATCCCTACTTTTGTATCTTTGGGGTAAATACCCAGTAGTGCAATTGCTGGATCATAGGGTAGCTCAATTTTCAACTTTTTGAGGAACCTCCATACAGTTTTCCAGAGTGGCTGCACCAGCTTGCATTCCCACCAACAGTGTAGGAGGGTTCCCCTTTCTCCGCATCCCCGCCAACATCTGTCGTTTCCTGACTTATTAATTTTAGCCATTCTGACTGGTGTGAGGTGGTATCTCATTGAGGTTTTGATTTGGATTTCCCTGATGCTGAGGGATATTGAGCACTTCTTCATGTGTCTGTTGGCCATTTGGATGTCTTCTTTGGAAAAATGTTCATGTCTTCTGCCCATTTCTTGATTGGATTCTTTGTTCTTTGGGTGTTGAGTTTGATGAGTTCTTTATAGATTTTGGAGACTAGCCCTTCATCTGATATGTCATTTGCAAATATCTTCTCCCATTCTGTCGGTTGTCTTTTGGTTTTGTTGACTGTTTCCTTTGCTTTGCAAAAGTTTTTTATCTTGATAAAGTCCCAATAGTTCATTTTTGCCCTTGCTTCCCTTGCCTTTGGCGATGTTTCTAGGAAGAAGTTGCTTTGGCTGAGGTCAAAGAGGTTGCTGCCTGTATTCTCCTTTAGGATTTTGATGGACTCCTGTCTCACATTGAGGTCTTTCAACCATTTGGAGTCTATTTTTGTGTGTGGTGTAAGGAAATGGTCCAGTTTCATTCTTCTGCATGTGGCTATCCAATTTTCCCAACACCATTTGTTGAAGAGACTGTCTTTGTTCCATTGGACATTCTTTCCTGCTTTGTCGAAGATTAGTTGACCATAGAGTTGAGGGTCCATTTCTGGGCTCTCTATTCCGTTCCATTGATCTATGTGTCTGTTTTTGTGCCAGTACCATGCTGTCTTGATGATGACAGCTTTGTAATAGAGCTTGAAGTCTGGAATTGTGATGCCGCCGGCTTTGCTTTTCTTTTTCAACATTCCTCTGGCTATGCGGGGTCTTTTCTGGTTCCATATAAATTTTAGGATTATTTGTTCCATTTCTTTGAAAAAAGTGGATGGTATTTTGATGGGGATTGCATTGAATGTGTAGATTGCTCTAGGTAGCATTGACATCTTCACAATATTTGTTCTTCCAATCCATGAGCATGGAACGTTTTTCCATTTTTTGTGTGTCTTCCTCAATTTCTTTCATGAGTATTTTATAGTTTTCTGAGTACAGATCCTTTGTCTCTGTGGTTAGATTTATTCCTAGGTATCTTATGGTTTTGGGTGCAATTGTAAATGGGATCGACTCCTTAATTTCTCTTTCTTCTGTCTTGTTGTTGGTGTATAGGAATGCCACTGACTTTTGTGCATTGATTTTATATCCTGCCACTTGACTGAATTCCTGTATGAGTTCTAGCAGTTTTGGGGTGGAGTCTTTTGGGTTTTCCACATAAAGTATCATATCATCTGCAAAGAGTGAGAGTTTGACTTCTTCTTTGCCAATTTGGAGGCCTTTGATTTCTTTTTGTTGTCTGATTGCTGTGGCTAGGACTTCTAATACTATGTTGAATAGCAGTGGTGATAGTGGACATCCCTGCCGCGTTCCTGACCTTAGGGGGAAAGCTCTCAGTTTTTCCCCATTGAGAATGATATTCGCCGTAGGTTTTTCATAGATGGCTTTTATGATATTGAGGTATGTACCCTCGATCCCTATACTCTGAAGTTTTGATCAAGAAAGGATGCTGTACTTTGTCAAAAGATTTTTCTGCATCTGTTGAGAGGATCATATGATTCTTGTTCTTTTGTTAATGTATTGTATCACATTGATTGATTTGCGGATGTTGAACCAACCTTGCAGCCCAGGGATAAATCCCACTTGGTCATGGTGAAAAATCCTTTTAATGTACTGTTGGATCCTATTGGCTAGTATTTTGGTGAGAATTTTTCCATCCATGTTCATCAGGGATATTGGTCTGTAATTCTCCTTTTTGATGGGGTCTTTGTCTCGTTTTGGGATCAAGGTAATGCTGGCCTCATAAAATGAGTTTGGAAGTTTTCCTTCCGTTCCTATTTTTTGGAACAGTTTCAGAAGAATAGGTATTAATTCTTCCTGAAATGTTTGGTAGAATTCTCCTGGGAAGCCATCTGGCCCTGGGCTTTTGTTTATTGGGAGATTTTTGATGACTGCTTCAATTTCCTTAGTGGTTATAGGTCTGTTCAGGTTTTCTATTTCATCCTGGTTCAGTTTTGGTAGTTGATACATCTCTAGGAATGTATCCATCTCTTCCAGGTTATCTAATTTGCTGGCATAGAGTTGCTCATAATATGTTCTTATAATTGTTTGTATTTCTTTGGTGTTGGATGTCATCTCTCCTCTTTCATTCATGATTATGTTGATTTGGGTCATTTCTCTTCTCTTTTTGATAAGTCTGGCCAGGGGTTTATCAATCTTGTTAATTCTTTCAAAGAACCAGCTCCTAGTTTCGTTGATCTGTTCTACTGTTCTTTTAGTTTCTATTTCATTGATTTCGGCTCTGATCTTTATTATTTCTCTTCTCCTGCTGGGTTTAGGCTTTATTTGCTGTTCTTTCTCCAGCTCCTTTAGGTGTAGAGTTAGGTTGTGTACTTGAGACCTTTCTTGTTTCTTGAGAAAGGCTTGTATTGCTATATACTTTCCTCTTAGGACTGCCTTTGCTGCATCCCAAAGATTTTGAACAGTTGTGTTTTCATTTTCATTGGTTTCCATGCATTTTTTTAATTCTTCTTTAATTTCCTGGTTGACCCATTCATTCCTCAGTAGGATGCTCTTTAGCCTCCATGAATTTGAGTTCTTTCCGACTTTCCTCTTGTGATTGAGTTCTAGTTTCAAAGCACTGTGGTCTGAAAATAGGCAGGGAATGATCCCAATCTTTTGGTACCAGTTGAGACCTGATTTATGACCTAGGATGTGATCTATTCTGGAGAATGTTCCATGGGCACTAGAGAGAATGTGTATTCCGTTGCTTTGGGATGGAATGTTCTGAATATGTCTGTGAAGTCCATTTGGTCCAGTGTATCATTTAAAGTCTTTATTTCCTTGTTGATCTTTTGCTTAGACGATCTGTCCATTTCAGTGAAGGGGATGTTAAAGTCCCCCACTATTATTGTATTGTTGTCGATGTGTTTCTTTGCTTTTCTTATTAATTGCCTTATATTATTGGCTGCTCCCATGTTAGGGGCATAGATATTTACAATTATTAGATCTTCTTGTTGGATAGATCCTTTAAGTATGATATAGTGTCCTTCCTCATCTCTTATTACAGTCTTTGGTTTAAAATCTAATTTGTCTGATATAAAGATTGCCACCCCAGCTTTCTTTGGGTGTCCATTAGCATGGTAAATGGTTTTTCACCCCCTCACTTTCAATCTGGGGGTGTCTTTGGGTCTAAAATGAGTCTCTTGCAGACAGCATATTGATAGGTCTTGTTTTTTAATCCAGTCTGTTAGCCTGTGTCTTTTGATTGGGGCATTTAGCCCATTTACATTCAGGGTAACTCTTGAAAGATAGGAATTTAGTGCCATTGTATTGCCTGTAAGGTGACTGTTACCGTATATTGTCTGTGTTCCTTTCTGGTCTATGTTGCTTTTAGGCTCTCTCTTTGCTTAGAGGACCCCTTTCAAGATTTCCTGTAGGGCTGGTTTTGTGTTTGCAAATTCCTTTAGTTTTTGTTTGTCCTGGAAGCTTTTTATCTCTCCTTCAATTTTCAATGACAGCCTAGCTGGATATAGTATTCTTGGCTGCATATTTTTCTCATTTAGTGTTCGGAATATATCCTGCCAGTCCTTTCTGGCCTGCCAGGTCTCTGTGGATAGGTCTGTTGCCAATCTAATGTTTCTACCATTGTAGGTTACATATCTCTTCTCCCGAGCTGCTTTCAGGATTTTCTTTTTGTCTATGAGACTCGTAAGTTTTACTATTAGATGTCGGGGTGTTGACCTATTTTTATTGATTTTGAGAGGGGTTCTCTGTGCTTCCTGGATTTTCATGCCTGTTTCTTTCCCCAAATTAGGGAAGTTCTCTGCTATAATTTGCTCCATTATACCTTCTGCCCCTCTCTCTCTTTCTTCTTCTGGGATCCCAATTATTCTAATGTTGTTTCATCTTATAGTATCGCTTATCTCTCGAATTCTGCCCTCGTGATCCAGTAATTGTTTATCTCTCTTTTTCTCAGCTTCTTTATTTTCCATCATTTCATCTTCTATATTAGTGATTCTCTCTTCTGCCTCATTTATTCTAGCACTTAGCGCCCCCATTTTTTATTGCACCTCATTAATAGCCTTTTTGATTTCTACTTGGTTGGATTTTAGGTCTTTTACTTCTCCAGAAAGGGTTTCTCTAATAACTTCCATACTTTTTTCAAGCCCAGCTAGTATCTTTAAAGTGATGATTCTGAACTCTAGATCTGACATCGTACTAATGTCTGTATTGAGTAGGTCCCTGGCAGTCGGTACTACCTCTTGTTCTTTTTGTTGAGGTGATTTTTTCCGTCTTGTCATTTTGTGCAGAGGAGAATAGATTAATGAGAGAAGAAAATGCTAGCAGAGTAACCACGTCCCCAGAAAATATACTCTAAACAAATCAGAAAAGACCTGAAGCAGTGGGATAAGAAAGGAAAAGAGAGAAAAAAGAAAAAGAAAGATAAAGATAAAAACAAAAAACAAACAAAACAAAACAACAACAACAACAAAAAACAGAATGTGATCAAATATGATCAGGCTGTTGTATAGATCAGTGCCACACACTAGATTTGGGGTGTATTTTGGTCTTTTCGAAGAAAGTGTCTCCCAAAATTTTAAAGAAAGAAAAACTTACATATGTACAAAAATAAGGGTTGATATGATGAAGGGATGGAATATGACTGTAAAAATGGAAATTATAAAAAATTTTATAAAAGGAATTGATAAGAAGTTGTTTGAAAAAAGAAAGAAGAGGATTTAAAAAAGAAAAAAGAAAAAAAAGGGAGAGGATGTGATCAGGCAGGGGAATAGAAAACACCATATACTAGAGATTTAGGGTATATTTTAATCTGTTAGAAGAAACTATCTCAAAATTTTAAAGAGAGAACAACTTATATATATAAGCCAAAAATATGGGTAACTATTAAGGGATAGAATATGACTCTAAAAATGAAAAATAAAAATGTTTTTTTTTTTAAAAGGGATTGATAAGATGTTGGTTGAAAAAGGGGAAAAGAAAAATTCAAAAAGAAATAAAAAGACAAACAGACAGTTAAAAAAAAAATTAACTTTAGAAGACTAAAGAATCATGGTAAAAAAGCCGTGAATTCTATGTGCAGTAGTCCCCTAGCGCTGGCGTTCTGCCGTTCTCATTGATCGGTAAACTTGGTCTTGGCTGGCTGTTCTCGCTGATCTTCTGGGGAGGGGCCTGTTGCCGTGGTTTCCAAATGTCTCTGCTGGAGGTGGAATTGCCCCGCCCTTGCCCCCTCCAGGCTAAGTAATCTGCTCGGGTTTGCTCTCCAGAGCTTTTGTTCCCTGCGAGCTTCCTGTACAGCTTTGGAGGCGGAGAGTGAAAATGGCGGCCTCCCAATCTCTGCCCCGGAGGAGCCAAGAACTCGGGGCCCTGCTCCTCAGTGAGCCCCCAGAGAAAAGCTGTCAGTTACTCCCGTCTCCCCAGTCTCCAGCCGCACTCCGTGCTCGCCCGGCCTGTGACCGCGCGTTTCTATCTCTGGCACCCGACCCCAGGTGTTGTCTCCAAACCCAGCAGATCCCTGCGGTGCACTCCCGTGCGGCTCCTCCCAGGGGAGGAAGGTTAGTCTCCCCGGATCTACCGCTTGTTGGGTCCCTGCTGGAGGAGCAGTGGCCCGACTGTGCTGCGGATCACGGTTTATGGCAACCCCAAGCTGAGAGCCTGCGCCTGGGCTCCGCCTCTGCAGCCTGCTTCCCTGCTCCGTTACCTGGGAGCTCTGTCACACTCAGGCACCCCCGGTCTTTCTGTGACCCCGAGGGTCCTGAGACCACACTGTCCCGGAGGGTTCCACCCCCCGCTTAGCCACCCGAGTGACGTCCCTCAGCGGAGCAGACTTTTAAAAGTTCCGATTTTGTGCTCCAAGGTTCTATCACTTGCCAGAAGCGGCTGACGGAGGCCCCTCCCCCGCCGTCTATCCTCCCAAATATTGCCTCGGATTCACTTCTCTGCACGTCCTACCTTCCAGAAAGTGGTCGCTTTTCTGATGAGAGAGTTGTTGCTCTTCTTTTCTTCGATCTCCTGTTGAGTTTGTAGGTGTTCAGAATGGTTTGATCCCTACCCAGCTGAATTCCTGAGAGGAGACGAAATCCAGGTCTCCTACTCCTCCACCATCTTGCTCCGCCCCCCCAATAGTAAGGGATTTAAACACCCCACTTACATCAATGAACAGATATCTAAGTAGAAAATCATCAAGGAAACAATGGTTTTGAATGTGGACCAAATAGACTTACCATATATATTCAGAACATTCCACCCCAAAGCGGCAGAATACACATTCTTTTCAGATGCACATGGGACATTCTCCAGGATAGGTTACATGCTAGTTCATAAGTCAGGTCTCAACAAGAACAAAATGACTGAGATCATACCATGCATATTTTCATATGTTTCATATGATGCTATGAAACATGAACTGAACCACAAGAAAAAAACTGGAGAAGACTGCAAATACATGAAGGTTAAGCAAAATGCTACTAAACAACAAATTGATCAACAAGGAAATCAAAGAAGAAAAAATACATGGAAACAAATGAAAATGAAATCACAACAGTCCAAAATCTTTGTGATGCAGCAAAAGTGGTCTTAAAAAGACATAGATAGCAATTCAGGCCTACATTAAGAAGCAAGAAAAATATCAAATAAAAAACCTAACCTCACACCTAAAGGAGCTCAAAAAGAATTTTTTTAAAGCCTAAAACCAGCAGAAGGGAAATAATAAAGACCAGAGCAGAAATAAATGATATAGAAACAAAAAAAACAACAGATCAGTGAAACCTGGAGAAGGTTCTTTGAAAAAAAAATAATAAATTAAACTCTTAGACTTATCAAAGACAAAAGCAAATGGACACAAGAAGTAAAATCACAAATGAGAGAGGAGAAATAACCAACACCACAGAAACATAAACAATTATAAAAGGATATTATATAAAACTACATGGCAACAAGTTGGACAAACTGGAAGAAATGGATAAATTCCTAGAAACATATAAACCACCAAAACTGAAACAGGAAGAAATAGAAAACCTTAACAGATGGATAACCAGCAAAAAAATTGGACCAGTAATCAGTACTCTCCCAATAAACAAAGTTCACAGCCATGTGTCTTCACAGTTGAATTCTATGGAACATTTAAGGAAGAGTTAATATGTATTCTTCTCAAAATATTTAAAAAAATAGAAATGGAAGGAAAACTTCAAAATTCATTCTATGAGGCCAACATTACACTGATAACAAAACCAGATAAAGATTCCATTAAAAACCAGAACTACAGGCCAATATCATTGGTAAACATGGAGGCAAGAATTCTAAGTAAAATATTAGCAAATCGAATCCAACAATACATTAAAAGAATCATTTGAGATAAGCAAGTGTGATTTATGCCTGGGCTGCAAGAGTGGATCACTATTCACAAATCAATCAACATGATACGCCACATTAATAAAAGAAAGGATAACAACCATATGATCTCAGTAGATGCAGAAAAAGCTTTTGGCAAAGTACAACATCCATTCTTGATTAAAAAAAAAAAAAAAAAAACCTCAACAAAGTAGAGTTAGAGGGAACATACCTCAACATAATAAAGTCCATAAATGAAAAGCCCGCTGGTAAGATCCTCAATGGGGAGGGCGCCTGGGTGGCTCAGTTGGTTAAGCGACTGCCTTCAGCTCAGGTCATGATCCCAGGGTCCTGGGATCGAGTCCCGCATCGGGCTCCCTGCTCTGCGGGGAGCCTGCTTCTCCCTCTCCCACTCCCCCTGCTTGTGTTCCCTCTCTCGCTGTGTCTCTCTCTGTCAAATAAATAAATAAAATCTTTAAAAAAAAAAAGATCCTCAATGGGGAATAATTGAGAGCTTTAATCTATGATCAGGAACAAGGCAGGGATATCCAGTCTCACCACTGTTATGAAACATAATACTGGAAGCAATCAGAAAACAAAAAGAAATAAAAGGCATCCAAGTCACCAAGGAAGAAGTAAAACTTTCAATATTTGCAGATGACATGATACTCTATATAGAAATTCCAAAACTCCACCAAAAAAATTGCTATTATTGATACACAAATTCAGTAAAGTCACAGGATACAAAATCAATGTACAGAAATCTGTTGCCTTACTATACATGAATAATAAACAGCAGAAAGAGAAATCAATGAATCCATCCCATCTACAACTGTACCAAAAATCATAAGAATAAACCCAACCAAAGAGGTAAAATATGCGTACTCTGAAAACTATAAACCACTGATGAAAGAAATTGACAATGACACAAAGAAATGGAAAAACATTCCATGCTCATGGTTTAGAAGAATAAATATTTTTAAATTGTCTATATTACCCAAAGGAATCTGCACATTTAATGCAATCACCATCAAAATATGACCAGCAGTTTTCACAGAGTTAGAAAAAGAATCCTAACACCCAGTTACCCCCTCCCCCCACACCTCCCCTCCAGCAATCCACACTGATTATAATGAGCGCTGGGTGTTATATGAAACTGATGAATCACCAAACTCTATGTCAGAAACTAATAATACACTATATGTTAATTAAATTGATTTTAAATTTTAAAAAAGGAAAAGAATCCTAAAATTTGTATGGAACCACAAAAGACCTTGACTAGCCAAACCAATCTTGAAAATGAAAAGCAAAGCTGGTGGCATCACAATTCTGGACTTCAAGTTATATGACAAAGCTGTAGTGATCAAGACAGTATGGTTCTGGCACAAAAACAGACACATAGATCAATGGAACAGAATAGAGAGCCCAGAAATGGACCCTCACTTCTATGGTCAACTAATCTTCGACAAAGTAGGAATGAATATCCAATGAAAAAAAGACAGTCTCTTCAACAAATGGTGTTGGGAAAACTGGACAGCCACATGCAGAAGAATGAAACTGAACCACTTTCTTACACCACACACAAAAATAAAATCAAAATGGATGAAAAACCTAAATGTGAGACAGGAAACCAAAATCCTAAAGGAGAACACAGGCAGAAACCTCTTTGGCATTGGCTATAGCAACTTCTGACTAGATATGCCTCTGGAGAAGGGGGAAACAAAAGCAAAAATAAACTGTTGGGACTTCATCAAGTTAAAATGCTTCTACACAGCATAGGAAACAATTAACAAAACTAAAGGCAACCTACAGAATGGGAGAAGATATTTGCAAATGACCTATCTGATAAGGGGTTTATATTCAAAATCTACAAAGAACTTATCAAACTCAACATACAAAAAAAAAAAAATCCAGTTAAGAAACAGAAATCATGAATAGACACTTTTCCAAAAAAGACATGCAGATGACTAACAGACAAATGAAAAGATGTTCATCATCATTCATCATCAGGGAAATACAAATCAAAACCACAATGAGCTACCACCTCACGTCTGTCAGAATGGCTAAAATTAATAACACAGGAAATAATAGATGTCGGCAAGGATGCAGAGAAAGGGGAACCCTCTTACACTGTTGGTGGGAATGCAAACTGGTGCAGACACTCTGGAAAACAGTATGAGGTTCCTCAAAATGTTCAGAATAGAAGTACCATATGACCCAGCAATTGCACTGTCTTAGAGAAAGACAAATACCATATGATTTCACTCGTATGTGCTATTTAAGAAACCGAACAGATAACCATTTGCAAAGGAGAAAAAAAGAGAGAAGGAAGCATGCCATAAAAGAATCTTAATGATAGAGAACAAACTGAGGGTTGATGGAGGGACGTGGGTGGGGGAAGGGTTAAATGGGTATTAAGGAGGGCATTTGTTATGATGAGCCCTCAGTGTTATATGTAAGTTATGAATCATTAATGTTACTCCTGAGACCAATATTACACTATATATTAACTAACTAGAATTTAAAAAAAAAATTTATTAACATATAATGTGTTATTTGTTTCAGGGATACAGATCTGTGATTCATCAGTCTTACACAATTCACAGTGCTCCCATAGTACATACACTCCCCAATGTCCATCACCCAGCCACCCCATCCCTCCCACCCCTTTCCAGTCCAGCAATCCTGTTTGTTTCCTGAGATTAAGAGTCTCTTATAGTTTGTCTCCCTCTCTGGTTTCATCTTGTTTCATGTTCCCCTCCCTCCCCCTATGATCCTCTGTCTTGTTTCTCAAATTCCTCATATCAGTGAGATCATATACTTGTCTTTCTCTGATTGACTTATTTTGCTTAGCATAATACCCTCTAGTTCCATCCATGTTGCAAATGGCAAGATTTCATTTTTTTAATGGTGGCATAATATTCCACTGTATATATATACACAATATCTTCTTTATCCGTTCATCTGTTGATGGACATCTAGGCTCTTTCCATAGTTCATTGCTGCTATAAACATTGGGGTTCATGTGCCCCTTCGGATCACTACATTTGTATCTTTGTATATATATACCACCTCTTCTTTATCCATTCATCTGTTGATGGACATCTTGGCTCTTTCCACAGTTTGGTTATTGTGGACATTGCTGCTATAAACATAGGGGTGCACGTACCCTTTCTGATCCCTACTTTTGTATCTTTGGGGTAAATACCCAGTAGTGCAATTGCTGGGTCATAGGGTAGCTCTATTTTCAACTTTTTGAGGAACCTCCATACTGTTTTCCAGAGTGGTTGCACCAGCTTGCATTCCCACCAACAGTAGAGGAAGGTCCCCTTTCTCCGCATCCTCGCCAACATCTGTCATTTCCTGACTTGTTAATTTTAGCCATTCTTTTTTTTTTAAGATTTTATTTTATTTATTTGAGAGAGAGAATGAGAGAGAGAGCACATGAGAAGGGGGAGGGTCAGAGGGAGAAGCAGACCCCCTGCTGAGCAAGGAGCCTGATATGGGACTCAATCCCGGGACTCCAGGATCATGACCTGAACCGAAGGCAGTCGCTTAACCAACTGAGCCACCCAGGCGCCCAATTTTAGCCATTCTGACTGGTGTGTGGTGGTATCTCATTGAAGTTTTGATTTGGATTTCCCCGATGCCATGTGATGTTGAGCACTTTTTCATGTGTCTGTTGGCCATTTGGATGTCTTCTTTGCAGAAATGTCTGTTCATCTCTTCTGCCCATTTCTTGACTGGATTATTTGTTCTTTGAGTGTTGAATTTGATAAATTCTTCATAGATTTTGGATACTAGCCCTTTATCTGGTATGTCATTTGCAAATATCTTCTCCCATTCTGTCGGTTGTCTTCTGGTTTTGTTGACAGTTTCCTTTGCTGTGCAAAAGCTTTTTATCTTGATGAAGTTCCAATAGTTCATTTTTGCCCTTGCTTCCCTTGCCTTTGGCGATGTTTCTAGGAAGAAGTTGTGGCTGAGTCGAAAAGGTTGCTGCCTGTGTTCTCCTCTAGGATTTTGATGGATTCCTGTCTCACATATAGGTCTTTCATCCATTATGAGTCTATTTTTGTGGGTGTAAAGAATTGGTCCAGTTTCATTCTTCTGCATGTGGCTGTCCAATTTTCCCAACACCATTTGTTGAAGAGACTGTCTTTTTTCCATTGGACATTCTTTCCTGCTTTGTCGAAGATTAGTTGACCATAGTGTTGAGGGTCCATTTCTGGGCTCTCTATTCTGTTCCATTGATCTATGTGTCTGTTTTTGTGCCAGAACCATACTGTCTTGATCACTACAGCTTTGTCATATAACTTGAGTCCAGAATTGTGACGCCACCAGCTTTGTTTTCTTTCTCAACATTCCTCTGGCTATTCGGGATCTTTTCTGGTTCCATACAAATTTTAGGATTATTTGTTCCATTTCTCTGAAAAAAGTGGATGGTATTTTGATAGGGATTGCATTAAATGTGTAGATTGCTCTAGGTAGCATAGACATTTTCACAATATTTGTTCTTCCAATCCATGAGTATGGAACGTTTTTCCATTTCTTGTGTCTTCCTCATTTTTTTCATGAGTATTCTATAGTTTTCTGAGCTCAGATCCTTTGCCTCTTCGGTTAGATTTGTTCCTAAGTATCTTATGGTTTTGGGTGCAATTGTAAATGGGATCAACTCCTTAATTTCTCTTTCTTCTGTCTTGTTGTTGGTGTATAGAAATGCAACTGATTTCTGTGCATTGATTTTCTATCCTGCCACTTTACTGAATTCCTGTATGAGTTCTAGCAGTTTTGTGGTGGAGTCTTTTGGGTTTTCCACATAAAGTATTATATCATCTGCAAAAAGTGAGAGTTTCACTTCTTCTTTGCCAATTCAGATGCCTTTTATTTCTTTTTGTTGTCTGATTGCTGAGGCTAGGACTTCTAGTACTATGTTGAACAGCAGTGGTGATAGTGGACATCCCTGCCGTATTCCTGACCTTAGAGGACAACCTCTCAGTTTTTCCCCATTGAGTATGATATTCGCTGTGGGTTTTTCATAGATGGCTTTTATGATATTAAGGTGTGCACCTATCCCTACAATTTGAAGTTTTACTCAAAAAACGATGTTGTATTTTGTTGAATGCTTTTTCTGCATCTATTGAGAGGATCATATAAGGGGCTCACCTTAACTCTTTTTCTCTTATTGTTTCTTTTATTTATGTATTAACTAACTAGAATTTAAATAAAAATTTGAAACTACAAAAAAGCGACCTATCTAGTAAGAAGTTGCTACAGACAATGTCAAAGGGGTTAGTGCCTGTGTTCTCTAGGATTTTAATGCTTTCCTGCCTCACATCTAGGTCTTTCACACAAATTGAATTTATTTTTGTGTATGGTGTAAGAAAGTGGCCAGGTTTCATTCTTTTGCATGTTGCTGTCCGATTTTCCCAACACCATTTGTTGAAGAGACCATCTTTTCCCATCTTTTTCATATTTGTTCTTCCAATCCATGAGCATGGAATTTTTTTTTTCCATTTGTTTGTGTCTTCCTCAGTTTCTTTCAGAAGTGTCTATAGTTTTCAGGGTACATATCTTTTACTTCCTTGGTTTATTCCTAGGTATCTTATTGTTTGTTTTTGGTGAAATTGCAAATGGGATCAATTCCTTGGTTTCTTTTCCTGCTGCTTCATTATTGGTGTATAGAAATGCAACAGATTTCTGTACATTGATTTTGCATCCTTTGACTTTACTAAATTCATGTATCAGTTCTAGTAGGTTTTTGGCTTTCAGGTTTTCTATATAAAGTATCATGTCATCTGCAAATACTGAATCTTTTACTTCTTCTTTGCCAATTTGAATGCCTTTTATTTCTTTTTGTTGTCTGATTGCTGAGGCTATGATTTCCAATACTATGTTACATAACAATGGTGAAAGTGAACATCCATCTTGCTCCTGACCATAGAGGAAAAGCTCTGTTTTTCCCCATTGAAATTATATTAGTTGTGGGTCTTCCATTTATGGACTTTATGATGTTGAGGTATGTCCAGGATTCCTACTTTGTTGAGGGTTTTTACAAGAATGGATGCTGTATTTTGTCAAATGTTGTTTCTGCATTTATTGAGAGGATCATAGGGCTCTTTTACTTTCTTTTTGAATGTGATGTTTCACATTGACTGATTTGCAAATATTGAACCACCCTAGAACCCAGGAATAAATCCCATTTAATCGTAGTGAATAATTTTTTTAAAGATTTTATTCATTTATTTATTTTGAGAGAGAGAGAGAGCAGGGGGCGAGCAGAGGGGAGGGAGAGGAAAAGGAAGGGGGAAAGAATCCCAAGCAGACTCCATGGTGAGTGCAGAGCCCAGCATGGGGCTTGATCTCATGACTCTGAGATCATGACCTGAGCCAAAACCAAGAATCAGATGCTTAACCAACTGAGCCACCCAGGTGCCATGGTGAGTAATTTGTTTAATGTACTGTTGGGTTTGATTTGCTGGTATCGTGTTGAGATTTTTTGCATCCATGTTCATCAGATATTGTTCTATAATTCTCTTTTTTTGTGGGGTCTCAGTTTTGGAATCAAGGTAATTCTGGCCTCATAGAATGAGTTTGGAAGTTTTCCTTCCATTTCTATGTCAGAAGAATAGGTATTAATTCTTTAAAGTTTGGTAGAATTCCTCTGGGAAGCCATCCAGCCCTATACTCTTGTTTCTTGGGAGATTTTTTGCTACTGATTTAATTTCATTGCTAGTCATGGGTTTAATAAATTTTCTGAGCCTTGGTATTATCTCCAACATTCATAATCTTATACATGAGTATAGGAGTAGACATATTCATCCCAATTATTATGTTTTTGTGGTGATGGTGGGACATGGATGAGGACTGTTAACATAAAAACAATGGTTTATCAGCCACAGCTGAAAATTCCCATAAATTGGTTGAAAGATTAAAGAAAAACACAATTGTGGTTATTGTTATCTTGTTTTCTAAAAATAAGTTTCATGTGGATTTATTGTTTCATTTTTTTAAGATTTTATTTATTTGTTAGAGAGAGAGAGCACAAACAGGGGTGAGCAGCAGGCAGAGGGAGAAGCAGCCTCCTGACTGAGCAAGGAGCCCAATGTGGGACTCAATCCCAGGACACTGGGATCATGGCCTGAGCCAAAGGCCGATCCTTAACCAGCTGAGTCACCTAGGCATCCCTGTTGTTTCATTTTATCCAAGTTGAAATGCAATGGACCATGTCAAGTGTTGCTGATATGGCTCCTTGATCAAATATGCCAAAAATGATCAATGAGATGCTCTTATTTCAACATGACATCGCCTAATTAGTTTTCCAAAGTCAAGAAACTTATATGCTTTGTCAAACTTTTGTTTGGTGAATTAATGTCAAATAGTCTATGTAATGGGTCATTTTTGCAGAAATGATTATATTGGTCCATTATAGAGAAGCATGCATGAGCCCCATGCGCATGAGAGATGAAGTGCTTTGTTTTGACAGCATTGTTATTCCTGTCTACCTAGATTATGACTCCAGAGGAAGAACCCTGTTGGTCTCACTGTCGCTGGGGCAATCTGTAACATCCAGGAGTCCAACATGCAATACAATGAAACTCCTAATCACCTTGGCTTCATAGTTTCCTGTATCCATCTTTGGTAAGCATAGTTAGGTTCAAGTATACATATGCTTGGGGAATCCTGTGCTGCATCAATTTTGAAACCTCATGTTGTATTGAAAAGATTTGTTTACCTAAAAGTCATGTTCAATGGCATTACACTGAGGCTCACTCTAGGTTTACAATCCTGAGACAGAATTTTAAGGATACTTGTTTTTCTTCTACAGGTATTGTATTTTTTATTTATCAGCAAATCACTTAAAGGAAACTTATAATTTCTAAACCTATCCTCTTCAAATTACACAATAACTCATCCTTTTCATTTTTTTCAATGGTCGATAAGTTCTAATAATTTGACACATTTGGGGCTCACCTTAACTCTTTTTCTCTTATTGTTTCTTTTGGTAAGATGTTTCACAAGATATCCATCATTAAATTGATGAGATGTGTTAGTCTTGGTCATAAATACCTTCCAAGTAGACTTTCAGGCTTATAAAGTTTCAATCTAAGGCAGTTAGATTTACTCATTTGAGTAACTTAAATATCCATATGTTTTCCTACTCAATGTATGACTGAACTACTTGATTTGATCCCAAGAAAATATCTTTAATTTTTACCTGAACTTAGTGTTTTTAACAATGAGGGATTTTTTCATTCTTTGGTATTCAATCCAGTGTGAGATATATATTTGAATATATAAACAAATAGACTAATTTTCATGATTGATGCTATAAGTTTCTAATGATGTTAGGCTGCTTTGGGGTTACTGAAGGTCTCTGACAATGAAAAAAATAATGTAAGATGTGGTAATTTGCTTTGCCCATATCTGTTAAGATGGAATCCATTGATAAAGAAACCTGTATATGGGTTTCCTGAGCTAATGAATACAATACATTCAATTCCATGTGCCCTAATATCTGATATCCAAATCCTGAGATTTATGTGGTTTTAAGAGTGTCAGTGCTTTATGAGCTTTCATATACAATAAACCATGTCAGATGTTAGTGTTATGACTTTCTTGACTATATAGACAAGGGATGATCAATGAAATTCTCTTGACTCTACATAAAGACACTGGATTGCTTCTCCAAAGTCAAGTGACCTGTAAGTTTCATACTCATTAATTTTTGTTAATCAATGAACTAAACTCTGAAATGAGGTGGGTTTTTTTTTTAGTACTAACATTTTTCTCATTTAATGAAAAACATGCACAACCCATATGCACCAGAGAGAGGTAGTTCTCCCTTTAATAACAGTTCTGGTTTTTGTCCTCTTAGATAATGATATGGAAAAACATTCTGCGGCATGTTGTGACTGGAGCAATTGATATCACCCAAGGATCATGTAATAAGTACACGCTAACTCCAATTCACTTTAGCACCAGGGTTTTAAGACTTGCTGGTAAGGTAATCAGGTCCAAGTTTGTGTATGCATGGGAAGTGTCATGGCTTTTGACAATGATGGGACCTTAAATTGTCTTGAAGAGAAATAACTTAAAAGTTATGCTCAATAGAATTAAACAAGCTAGAATTCAATGACAATTCTGGGACAGATAATAGTAACTCTTTATTTCCCTTCTAGGAGAATTTTATCTTGAATTTGATATAATAAAATTTCATGAATAACTTGTTTGCCCAACATTATCTATGTACCTATAAATAAACAAACATCTCTTATTCCTTAAGCTTTGTTTCAGATATTTGCATTTTCTAAAACTATGGCATTTTCAGATTTCATTTCTTAGCTCTTTTTATCTCATTTTTGTTTCAGTAAGACTTGATTTCAAGAAATATAACATTCCATTATAAGAGATCAGTGGCTTCTTTTGACATACATATTTCATATAAACATTGAACTAGTGAAGATTTACACCTAAGGCAGTTTTATTCACTCAGGAAAACTGAATATCAATATGTTTTTTTTTCTTCTTGATATGATCCTCTTAACAAAATATGTAATTTTTATATGAACTTCAGATAATTGAATGTTGAACAATTGTTTGATTTTTTGTTACCTAGTCCAAAATGCAATATTCATTTAGGTGTAAATAAATGTCTAGAAAAAAATTTGCTCTATTATTATGGGATTCTAATGTTGCTTTGGTTTCTCATAAACTTTCCCATAACTGCAGTACTGTGCTAATAGAGGAGATTGTGAGATTCAGTAATGTGCTTTGCCTCTTAAACTTAAATTGAATAATTTGATGACCAAATTGATACCTATAAAACTTAAATTGGATAATTTGATGACTAAACTTTATCTTATGGGTATCATGTGACCCCATTGTTTTCAGAAAAATAAAAATGTATGCTATAAATGATGACAGTTGTTCCTGATATGGACTTTGAAATGACTAAGTTCACCAATTCAGTCATCATGAACCCTATTATGGGTTCTTCTCAGTGAGTTAATGACCTATTTGATGACATCTTCTTCAAAAATGTTTATTGTTTACTGAAATTTTATTTAAATAATGGAACATTTTTACTCATGTTTACTCTATGGTATGACATGTGATATTACAGGGTATCCAATGTCAAGAAAACTGTATGCTTTGTCTTAATGTTGATGAATCAATTATTTAGAGCCTTAGTAATGTGTCTTTGTGATGGTATAAACCATCTCTCCACTAATAAATAGTATGTATAAGCCATACACACACATATTTCTGATTTTGAACTACTATCTTACTTCTATCTTCCTAGATAAGGACTATTGAGGAAGAGCACTCTTTGGCATGTTACACTGAGACAAGTGCTACCATCCAAGTATAGTATAGTGAATCTAAGTGGTCTCCTGTCCCTTTTGAATTACAGTTTAAGGATGCCATTCTGGTGTTTACAAGACAAAAGTGGATGTGTATGTGAAAAGTGTCTTGAGGAGATGTAATGATGTAAAAATTATGCTCAGTAGTATTATTCTAAGGCCCAAAAGAAGTGACAATCCTTGCAACAAGGTGTAAGCAGTCATTAAAATTTTCTGGGGTATTCTATTCAGGAATTTGTAGAAAGAAACCCTTTTGGGGAATCCTGTTTTATCCATCTTTATCTGTTTCTAAGATAAGTTTTTAAAACAATTTTTTATTTTAGTGTCTATATTCTTAATATTTATACATTGTTAGAGTTGATATCTTGGTTTATTTTTTCCTCAGCATGGGCTTCAGAATATCCAACCAGCAAGAGATGTGCCATTCCATGGAAAAGATGTAAGTTCTACCTTTGGTGATTAAAAAATTGCAAATAGGCCATTTGACTAGTGGTCTGTCCTTTAAAATAATTAAATCCACTCATTCATGCAAAATGAGTAAATAATACCTATTCTTCCCAATGAGTGACTGATTTGCTTAATGGGATCCTCATTAAAGACTTACTTTTAAATCCTAACTGTGTTTTAGAGATGAAAAGTTTTGTAATTTATTACAATCATCTCTTTAGTAAAATATTCATTTGCTATAAATGCACAAATAAATGATTTATTTATATTATTCTATTTTTTGGTTGCTATGGTATTATGATGTTTGTGGATCATTCAGATACTAATCACAGCTGAAAGATTTTTGGCAATTATGGGAAATAGTTTGAGATTCATGTGCAGTTTGCCTTTGATTTGTGAAATTGAATACAATTACAGGTGGTCTGAAATCTTATTTCCATATTCTGAGTTTCATGTGGTTTTATTACATTTATTGTAAAAGAATGTATATGCTATGTATGATGCCAGTTGTTACTGATATGGGTCTCTGTATATTTAGTGAAAATATGGTAATGAGAAGCTTTTGTTTCTGTCAGATAATAATTTCTTCTCAGATTTTCAACATAAATCTATATTCTTGGTTCTTAACATATGTGGCTAATTATTGGTCCACAGCTTAAGTTATGGGTCATATTTTGTGTAGCAAATATATCAATCATATAGAAATTAAAGACCAAGCAGGGAGTGCCTGGGTGGCTCAGTCAGTTAAGCATCTGCTTTCAGTTCAGGTCAGGATCTCAGGGTCCTAGGATCAAGCCCCATATCAGGCTCCTCACTCAGCAGGGAGCCTGCTTCTACCTCTCCCACTGAGCCTCCCCCTCACCCCGCCCCCTGCACATGCTCTCGCTCCCTCTCTCTCTCATGTACTCACTCTCTCAAATAAATAAATAAAATCTTTTAAAAAAGAAAGACCAAGCAGGAGCCATACACACATAAAAGATGCAATTCTTCTTTTTAACTATAGTTCCACTCTTGTCCTCTTAGAGAAATACTACCAACAAGGAACACTCTTTGCCCTGTTGTCCATGGGGCAGTTTATACCACCCTAGTGTCTGCATTTAATCCACTTTAGCACTAGTGTTTAAGGAAGCTATCTCTGGTAATTATATTAAGTCTAACTGTACGTATGCATACAAATGTGATGGCTTGGGTCAATAATGAGTTAATGTCTTGAACAGAAGTGAAAACACAAAAATCAAGCTCAGTTGGATTATGCTGAAGCCCAGCATAGGTAACAATCATGTGACAAGAAGTTTGGATTCCTTAGTTTCCTTTGATAGGATTGTAATTTGGGACCTCATTAAAATCTCTGTGTGAAGCTTCTTTGTACATTTCTATCTATGCATTACTAAGTGAACTATAAATTCTGATTGTTTATGTGTTAAATATCTATAATTCCTCTTTTTTGACATTTGGTACTGAGACCTTGGTTCTTCTTTCATTGAGTTTTTCAGTAAATCTTACTAGCACTATCCTATTTATTACAAGTCAGTGGTGCCTTTGCTAACTGAAAAATCCAAAGAGACTATTAGGCTAGTGAAGACTCACTTCTATAACAATTAGACTTACTCATTCCGGAAACATGAACAGCATTATAGATCATTTTTCTCAATGATAAATTAACATATCTGATGCTATCCTTATTTAAAAAAAAAAATCTTTACTTTTTACCTGAAATTGAGTTAATTGAATGCTGAAAATGTTATGATACATTGGAATTATGTTCAATCCACTATATTCAGTAGGGTTTAAATACACAAATAGGGGCGCCTGGGTGGCTCAGTTGGTTAGGCGACTGCCTTCGGCTCAGGTCATGATCCTGGAGTCCTGGGATCAAGTCCCGCATCGGGCTCCCCCTGCTCAGTGGGGAGTCTGCTTCTCCCTCTGACCCTCCTCCCTCTCATGCTCTCTGTCTCTCATTCTCTCTGTCTCAAATAAATAAATAAAATCTTTAAAAAAAATACACAAATAGACCAACAATTTCTTTTCTATAATATTAGTACAGTATTTAAGAGCACTGGATTATTCTTTTATCTCTGATTAACTTCTCATAACTTAAGGACCCTCATAATTAGGGTAAGAATGTAACTTTCAGTAATATATGTGCCCAGGTTGAAATTGGATAAAATAATGAATAACCTTGTACTTGATTTTCACATTGGGCCTTTTTGTAAGTCCTGCTGGCAAGAGATATACCAACCCATTATTTATAGATAACTGGCTGCCTTTGCTGAAAGACAAATTCCAAATAAATAATTGGAAGATTGAAAAATCACTTTTAAGACAAATAGGTTTACTCATTTAAACAAGGTGAGCATCATTGTGTTTTTTTTCCTCAGTAAGAGGTTTACCTGCTTGCTGTGATTCTCACAAGAAAATTTATATTTTTAATCTGAATTTGATTTGATTGAAACTTGATAAATTTTGTGATTCATTGATTCCATAATCAATGTGCAAATCCATTTGGTTCTGAATACATAAGAAGACCATTTTCCCCTATAATCTCATTAAGAAATTGTAATGGTGTAGGGATGTGTTTAGCCATTGATGAACTTGTTATAACAGAAAGAGTCCAACAATTAGGGTGAGAATGTAAGATTCAGTAATATGCCTATCCCATGAAACTTGAAATGGAATAAAGTGATGAGCAACCTGATACTTGCTTTTCATCTACTGACTGCATGTGGTTCCATTTTTATCAAAATAATGAAAGAAGATGCTGTGAATAATGTCAGTTATTACTAATAAGGCCTTCAAGTAGACTTGGTTTATGAACAAAATCAACATGAATTGCATTATAGGTTCTTTGTAATGGTATGCCTGATAGACCTATTTGATGAGATTCTTACAATAAAAGCTTAATTTCTTTTTACAAAACTAGATTGGTATAATGTTGAGAAGTTTTGTGATTCATTCATATCATCTTTACAGTGTGATATTCTCTTTGTCCAAATACAGGAATAGGCATATTTATCCTTATTATATTATGTTCGAGTTGTTATGATTTTGTGTTATTTGGGGTTACTTATGACAAGTTATAACATACAGAAAATAGGATTGTAGTCACCACCTTGAAATTCAGGTATATGCACTGCCTTTAATTTATTATGAGTTGTCTGATATCTGATATCCATATCCTGAATTTCATGTGGCTCATCAAGTGTACACACTTAAGGTTGATACCAGTTGTTATTGATATTGCTTCCTGGATATGTAGAGAAGAGGTAACTAATAGTAAGATCTTGTTTCTGCATGGAACCACCTGAGAAGTTCTCCAAAATATAAAACCTACATGTTTGCCTTTGTGGTGTTTGATGAATCAATGGTCTAGAGCTCATGTAATGGGTCATTTTTTGACAACTCGTGTCTCTCCATTAAGTTATAATACACATGGATCATATAAAATGAGAGATTTAATTCCAATTTTGAACTACAGTCCTGTCTCTGTTCTCTTAGATAAGAACTACTGAATAAATACTCTTTTAGTCTACTGCCTCTAGAGAAACTTGACAGCACCCAAGTTTCTCACATTGAATATGCCTAAACTTTAATCTGCTCTAATATGAAGGTTTAAGGTTGTGATCCTTGATGAGCCTTTTCAATTCCAAGGGGCATATGCATGGGGAATGCTATGAGTTGGGTCAATTATATGTTCATATTACTTTGAGAAGACATAATAGATTATAAACCATGTTTATTAAAAGCCATGGACCATGGTAGGTAACAACGGTTTTTGCTAAGATTGTGCTTTCTTTAGGTTTGTTCTGAGACAATTTTATTTTGGGTTTGAGATTGTCAAATCCTGATGAGAAGTTTATTTTGGTAATCTATATCTATTCTCATCTAAGAGAATATTACTTTTAGAATAGTTGATCTGATCTTAGTGTTCTATAAATCTTAATTCTCCTGTTACTTTGAGGCTGATACTTTAGTTATTATTCTTCAAGTTGCATTTTGGAATGCTGAATATCATGAGATGCATCACCCCATAAAATAGATGTGAGTATCTGTCTTTGGTGACTGAGAAATTCCAAGTATGCCAAGTATGTGACCAGTGAACTTGGCCTTTAAGATAACTGGTTTTGGGGAAAAAAATGAAAAAAAAAAAGAAGAAGAAAAAAAAAGATGGCTCAGTTGGTTGAGCATTTGACTCTTGACTTCAGCTCAGGTCATGATCTCAGGGTTGTGAGATTGAGCCCCGGCATCAGGCTCAGGGTAAGCAGGTAGTCTGCTGCTCTCCCTCTCCCTCTTCCCCTCCCCCCACTCCTGCTCACTCACTCACTCTCTCTCTCAAATAAATAAATATTTTTAAAAAGATAATTGCTTTCATTCATTCTGGCACATAAATATCATTAGTGTTCTCCTCAATTAGTGATTGGCCTACCTAATGGGATCCTTATAGCAATATCTTCACTCTACCAGAGCTTTCTTTGATTTGATATTATGTTTTGTGATTCATTGGTATCGCCCTAATGGTATGATATTTATTGAAGTCTAAAGGCAGTAGTGAAAAAATTCATGCTTATTACATTATTTCAGTTATGATATTATGTATCATTGAAGACCTACTCATAACCAAGTGACAGAAACAATTGTGGCCAAGCGTTTGAGATTTATGTATATGTTTTACCCCTGATACACGAAATTTAAATAAATGAATGTGCAGTCTTATATCTGATTCCCAGTTCAAGAATTTATGTATTTAAATTATTCTCATTTCAAAGTAATGGGTATGCTCTGGAAGAAGCCACTGCTTTCTGATATGGCTTGCTGAATATATAACCAAGGGATTATCAATGAGGTTTTCATTTCTGTATAAAACAACTCAACAGGTTCTTCAAGGAGAAGAAACCAGTATATTTTACTCTTATTGTGTTTGTTGAGTAAGTTATCTACAGCCTAATTAATGGTGCCTCTTGTATTGCTATATCTCTCTTGTAGAAATAAAAGAATGTCATGCATACACTATATACACATGAGAGGTATTTTTCTAATCTTTAATTTCTGTCCTACTCCTATTGCCTTAGGTAAAGAGTACTGAAGAAGAGGACCTTTTGGCCTGTTGTCCTTGACTCACTTTTTCAATTCATCCTGAACTCAATGTACCTGACTACAGTCCACTTCTGCACTACGAATGAAGATTTCCATTCCTGGTAAGAGTTTTCAGGAACAAGGAGATGTATATTTGTGGGAAGCCATATCTTGGGTAATAATAAAATCTAATCTTGTCTTCAGTAGGTTCTTAACATCTGATCTTAAGTGACAGACATTTTCCAAATATTTAGGCCTGATTTCTGAATTCTCTGCCATTATTGGAGCTAATGTTTTGGTGGCTTTATTATTTTTTTCATTATGCATTTCTGGGTGCCTGGTTTGTAGGAGATATCCTAGTCTATGATTTTATGTGGGTGACTGCTTGTGGTGGCTATAAATTTCTAAATAGACCACTGGACTAATGAAAACAGGGCTCGAAGATAGTTTTATTCCATCAAGAAACATGAATATCACAATGGGTTTTCTTCTCTTTAATGTGGTCTACATCACAAAATCCTTATGAGAAAATTTTCGCTTTTTTTCTGAATTTGCTTAAAATTGAAACTTGAGTTTTGTGATTGTCTTGCAACATATTTATTATAGCTTAAAATCATGTGTAGACAAATTCATTCCTGTTATATTTCAGGATGGTTATAGTGTTGTGATATGTTTTGATCATTAATAAACTACTTACAACTAAAAGACCCAGGCATTTGTGGTCTCAAGTTTGAGATTCTGATATATACTTTGCCTATGATATGTGATCTTGAATAAATTACATGCAGTCTGATGTCTGTTTCAATTTAAATCTGATATTTACATTAGTTCACATCTTTCTTTACAAAGGATAGTACACACTTTGATTAATCATTATTGTTCTTGATATTTCATCCTTGAAGATATATCCAAAGAATTGTCAAATTCTGTCTGATTTGTTATATCCATATTTGAGTCTAGAGTCTAAGTATGGTGGCGTTTTTAGAGTAAGAATAGAGTTCCTTGTGTAATGGAATAGTTCAAATGAGCAAAACATATATGAGAAATGTAGTTCTCACCCTTGATGACTAATACTGTCAAAATGAGCACTGGGTGTTATACACAACTAATGAATCATTGAACACTACATCAAAAACTAATGATGTACTATATGTTGGCTAATTGAACTTAATAAAAAAATAAAATAGAAAAAAATTAATAATAATTTAAAAGTGATTTCTCAAGATCCTCAAGGACACTGTAACTACCCAGTAATTCATGCCCCAGTCTCCAGTTAACTTTGACACCAGGGTTCAAAGTCACCATATCTTGTAAAAGTTTTATGGCTGTATGTGTACATAGTTTGATATCTTGAATTAGTGGGAGCTTTTATTTTCTTTTTTCCAACTTTATTGAGGAATAATTGACAACTATAATTACATATAACTAAGGTGTACATGATGATTTCATGTATTATACATTATGAAACCACTACTAAGATCCAGATAATTAACACATCCATCACCTCACATAGTTAACTTACGTGGGCATGTGGTTGTGTGTGGGTGTGGGTGGTGATAATGCCTAAAATCTCTCAGCAAGTTTTAAGTATACAATATTGTATTATTAAATATAGTCCTCATTCTGTATATTAGAGCCTCAGAACTTATTCATCTTATAACTCAAAACTTATACTCTTTTACCCATATGCCCTTGACTCCCCCCACCAGCTCCTGGCAACCACCATTCTATTCTATTTCTATAAAATTGGCTTTTTTTTTTTTAGATTACATACGTAAGTGATATCATATAGTATTTATCTGGTGGACTGGTTAATTTCATTTATCCATACAGTCCACCACATTTATCCATGCTGCCACAAATGGCAGGATTTCCTTCTGTTTTATGGCTGAATAATATTCCATTGAATATGTATGTTTTTTAAATCAATTTATCCATCATTGGACAATGGACACTTAGGTTGTTTCCATATCTTATCTATTGTAAATAATGCTACAAAGAACATGAAAGTGCAGACATCTTTTTGAGATACTGATTTTACTTTATCTGATATAGTGAGATTGCTGGATCATATGGAAGTCTATTTTTAATTTTTTGAGGAACCACCATACCGTCTTCCATGGCGGTGATATCTCCTTGTGTTTGTTTATTTGTAATCTAAAATATAATTAACATACAATGTTATTTTAGTTTCAATTATAAACATTTCAATTCAACAATTACATACATTGTGATTTTGATTTGCATTTCCTTGATAATTAGTGATATGCAGAACCTTCTCATGTACCCATTGGCCATTCTATGTCTACTTTGGAAAAGGTAGGTCCTTTGCCCATTTTTAATTGGATGATGATGACGATGATGATTGCTATCGAGCTGTATGAGTTCCTTATGTATTTTGGATATTAATCAATGATCAGACATATGGTTGGCAACTATTTTCTCTCATTCTGTAGGCTGCCTTTTTTGGAGAGAGAGAGTGAGTGGGGGAGCACGTAGGAGGGACAAAGGAAGAGGGAGAGAGAGAGAATCCACACCCAGCACAGAGCCCAATGCAGGGCTCAATTTCATGACCTCAGCCGAAATCAAGAGACAGACGCTTAACCTACTGAGCAACCCAGGTGCTCCTGTACGTGGCCTTTTCAATGTACTGTTTCCTTTTCTCTGCAGAGATATATTTTTTTAAATTTTTACTTAAATTTTAGTTAGTTAACAAAGAGTGTAACATTGGTTTCAGGAGTAGAATCCAGTGACTCATCACTTACATACAACACCGACTGCTCATCAGAAGAGCTCTCTTAAATACCCATCACCCATTCAGCCCATCTCCCACCCACCTCCCTCCATCAACCTTGTTTGTTCTCTATCATTAAGAGTCTCTTATGGTTTGTTTCCCTCTCTCCTTCCCCCCACCTTCCCATATGTTCATCTGTTTTTTCCTAAAATTCCACATATGGGTGAAATCATATGGTATTTATCTTTCTCTGATGGACTTATTTCGCTTAGCATAATACAATTTAGCTCCATCCATTACAAAAGTAAAGATTTCATTATTTTTGATGGTTGAGTAATATTCCATATATGCCATACCTTTATCCATTCATCAATGAACATTTTGGCTCTTTCCATAATTTGGCTATTGTGGATAATGCTGATATAAACATTGGTGTGTGTGCACTCCTTCAAATCTGTATTTTTGTATCCTTTGGGTAAATACCTACTAGTGAAATTGCTGGATCATAGGGTAGTTCTATTTTTAGTTTTTTGAGGAACCTCTATATGGTTCTCCAAAGTGGCTGCACCATTTGTATCCCCACCAACAGTGCCAGAGGGTTCCCATTTTTCCACATCTTCACCAAACCTGTGGTTTTCTGTGTTGTAAATTTTAGGCATTTTGATAGATGTGAGGTGGTAGCTCATGGTTTTGATTTATATTTCCCTGATAATGAGTGATGTTCATCACTTTTCATGTGTCTGTTAGCCATCTGCATGTCTTCGTTGGAAAAGTGTCTATTCATATCTTCTACCCATTTCTTAACTGGGTTATTTGTTTTATGGATGTTGAGTTTGATAAGTTCTTTATAGATTTTGGATACTAATCCTATATCACATATATCATTTGCAAATACCTTCTCCCATTCCATAGGCTGCCTCTTAGTTATGTTGATTGTTTCTTCATTGTGCAGAAGCTTTTTATCTTGATGAAGTCCCAATAATTCATTTTTACTTTTGTTTCCCTTGCCTCAGGAGACATGTCTAGTAAGATGTTGCTTCAGCCAAGGTCAAAGAGGTTGCTGCCTATGTTTTCCTCTAGGATTTTGATGGTTTCCTGCCACACATTTAGGTCTTTCATCCATTTTGAATTAATCGTTGTGTATGGTGTAAGAAAATGGTCCATTTTCTTTCTTCTACATGTTGCTGTCCAGTTTTTCCAACACCACTTGTTGAAGAAACTGTCTTTTTTCCATTGGATATTCTTTCCTGCTTTGTCAAAGATTACTTGACCATATAATTATGGGTCCATTTGGGTTTTCTATTCTGTATCATTGATCTATGTGTCTGTTTTTATGCCCGTACCATACTATCTTGATGACTACAACTTTATAATATAGCTTGAAATCCATAATCATGATGCCTCCAGTTCTGTTTTTCTTTTTCAGGATTGCTTTGACTATTTGGGATCTTTTGTGGTTCAATACAAATATTAGGATTGTTGGTTCTAGATCTGTGAAAAATGCTGGTGGTATTTTGATAGGGGTTATGTTAAGTGTGTAGATTGCTTTGGGTAGTATAGACATTTTAACAATGTTTGTTCTTCCAATCCGTGAACATGGAATGTATTTCCATTTCTTTGTGTACTCTTCAATTCCTTTCATAAGTGTTATATAGTTTTCAGAGTAGAGATCTCTTACCTCTTTAGTTATGTTTATACCTAGATATCATTGTTTTTGGTGCAATTGCAAATGGGATCAATTCCTTGATTTTTATTTCTAAAGTTTTGTAATTGGTGTATACAAATGCAACAGATTTCTGTATGTTGATTTTGTATCCTGCCAGTTTGCTTAATTTATATATTAGTTCTAGCCATTTTTGGGTGGAGTCTTTTGGGTTTTCTATATAGAGTATCATGTCATCTACAAATAGTGAAAGATTGACTTCTTCCTTGCCGATTTGGATGCCTTTTATTTCTTTTTGTTGTCTGACTGCTGAGGCTAAGACTTCCAGTACTATGTTAAATAGCAATGGTGAGAGTGGACATCCTGTTCTTGTTCCTGACAATGGGGGGAAGGCTCTCAATTTTTCCCAATTGATGATGGTATTAGCTGTAGTTCTTTCATATATGAACTTTATGATGTTGAGGTATATTCTATCTATCCCTACTTTGTTCAGGGTTTTTACAAGAATGGATGCTGTATTTTGTCAAATGCTTTTTCTGCATCTATCAGGAGGATCATATAGTTTTTGTCCTTTCTTTTATTAATGTAGTGCATATGTTGATTGACTTGCAATAGTGAAACAACCCTGCAGCCCAGGAATAAATCCCACTTGATCATGGTGAATAATTCTTTTAATGTACGTTTGAATTCAATTGCTAATATTTTATTGAGAATTTTTGCGCTCATGTTCATCAGGGATATTGGCCTGTAATTCTCTTTTTGTGGGGCCTTTGGTTTTGGGATCAAGGTAATGCTAGCCTCATAGAATGAGTTTGGAAGTTACCCTTCCATTTCTATTTTTTTAGAAAAGTTTCAAAAGAATAGGTATAAACTCTTCTTTTAATGTCTGGTAGAATCCCTCCTGGGAAGCCATCTGGCCTTGGACTTTTGTTTCTTGGGAGATTTTTTATTACTGATTAAGTTTCTTTGCTGGTTATCGGTCTATTCAAATTTTCTATTTCTTCCTGTTTCAGTTTTTGTAGTTTACATGTTTCTAGGAATTTATCCATTTATTTTATTTTATTTTATTTTATTTTATTTTTATTAATTATGTTAGTCACCATACAGTACATCATTAGTTTTTGATGTAGTGTTCCATGATTCATTGTTTGAGCATAACACCCAGTGCTCCATGCAATACGTGCCTTCCTTAATACCCATCACCGAGCTAACCCATCCTCCCAATCCCCTCCCCTTTAAAACCCTCAGTGTGTTTCCTGGAGTCCGTAGTCTCTCATGGTTCGTCTCCCCCTCTGATTCCCCCCACTTCCTCTTTACCTTCCTTCTCCTAATGACTTCCATGCTATTCTTTATGTTCCACAAATAAGTGAAACCATATGATAATTGACATTCTCTGCTGCTTGACTTATTTGACTTAGCATAATCTCTAGTCCCATCCATGTTGATGTAAAAGTTGGATATTAGTTCTTTCTGATGGCTGAGTAATATTCCATTGTGTATATGGACCACATCTCCTTTATCCATTCATCTGTTGAAGGAAATCTCAGGTCTTTCAACAGTTTGGCTATTGTGGACATTGCTGCTATGAACATTAGGGTGCATATGATCCTTCCTTAGACTACATCTGTATTTTTGGGGTAAATACCTAGTAGTGCAATTGCTAGGTCATAGGGTAGCCATATTATTCTTTATCATTTTTTTTAAAATTTTTTATTGTTATGTTAATCACCATACATTATATCATTAGTTTTAGATGTAGTGTTCCATGATTCATTGTTTGTGCATAACACCTAGTGCTCCATGCAGAACGTGCCCTCTTTAATACCCATCACCATGCTAACCCATCCTCCCACCCCCTCACGTCTAGAACCTTCAGTTTGTTTTTCAGAGTCCATCATCTCTCATGGTTCGTCTACCCCTCCAATATCCCCCCTTCATTCTTCCCCTCCTGCTATCTTCTTCTTTTTTTTTTCTTAACATATATTGCATTATTTGTTTCAGAGGTACAGATCTGAGATTCAGCAGTCTTGCACAATTCACAGAGCTTACCAGAGAACATACCCTCCCCAGTGTTTATCACCCAGTCACCCCATCCCTCCCACCCCACCCCCCACTCCAGCAGCCCTCAGTTTGTTTCCTGAGATTAAGAATTCCTCATATCAGTGAGGTCATATGATACATGTCTTTCACTTTTTGACTTATTTCACTCAGCATAATACCCTCCAGTTCCATCCCTGTTGTTGCAAATGGCAAGATCTCATTCCTTTTGATGGCTGCATAATATTCCATTGTATATATATACCACTTCTTCTTTATCCATTCATCCATCGATGGACATCTTGGCTCTTTCCACAGTTTGGCTATTGTGGACATTGCTGCTATAAACATCGGGGTGCATGTACCCATTCGGATCCCTACATTTGGGGGCGCCTGGGTGGCTCAGTTGGTTGAGCGACTGCCTTCGGCTCAGGTCATGATCCTGGAGTCCCGGGATCGAGTCCCGCATTGGGCTCCCTGCTCGGCAGGGAGTCTGCTTCTCCCTCTGACCCTCCTCCCTCTCATGCTCTCTGTCTCTCATTCGCTCTCTCAAATAAATAAATAAAATCTTAAAAAAAAAAACAAAACAAAAAACGGATCCCTACATTTGTATCTATGGGGTAAATATCAAGTAGTGCAATTGCTGGATCATATGGTAGCTCTATTTTCAACTTTTTGAGGAAACTCCATACTGTTTTCCAGAGTGGTTGCACCAGCTTGCATTCCCACCAACAGTGTAGGAGGGTTCCCCTTTCTCCACATCCCCACCAACATCTATCATTTCCTGACTTGTTAATTTTAGCCATTCTGACTAGTGTGAGGTGGTATCTCATTGAGGTTTTGATTTGGATATCCCTGATGCCACTTTTTCATGTGTCTGTTGGCCATTTGGATGTCTTCTTTGGAAAAATGTCTCTTCATGTTTTCTGCCCATTTCTTGATTGGATTATTTGTTCTTTGGGTGTTGAGCTTGATAAGTTCTTTATAAATTTTGGATACTAGCCCTTTATCTGATATGTCATTTGCAAATATCTTCTCCAATTCTGTCAGCTGTATTTTGGTTTTGTTGACTGTTTCTTTTGCTGTGCAAAAGCTCTTAATCTTGATGAAGTCCCAATAGTTCATTTTCGCCCTTGCTTCCCTTGCCTTTGGTGATGTGTCTAGGAAGAAGTTGCTGTGGCTGAGGTTGAAGAGGTTGCTGCCTGTGTTCTCCTTTAGGATTTTGATGGACTCCTGTCTCACATTTAGGTCACTCAACCATTTTGAGTCTATTTTTGTGTGTGGTGTAAGGAAATGGTCCAGTTTCATTCTTCTGCATGTGGCTGTCCAATTTTCCCAACACCATTTGATGGGTGCTTTGTCAAAGATTAGTTGACCATAGAGTGGAGGGTCCATTTCTGGGTTCTCTATTCTGTTCCATTGATCTGTGTCTGTTTTTGAGCCAGTACCATACTGTCTTGATGATGACAACTTTGTAATAGAGCTGGAAGTCTGGAATTGTGATGCCGCCAGCTTTGCTTTTCTTTCTCAACATTCCTCTGGCTATTCGGGGTCTTTTCTAGTTCCATAGAAATTTTAGGATTATTTGTTCCATTTCTTTGAAAAAAGTGGATGGTATTTTGATGGAGATTGCATTGAATGTGTAGATTGTTCTACGCAACATAGACATCTTCACAATATTTGTTCTTCCAATCCATGAGCGTGGAAAGCCTTTCCAAATCTTTGTGTCTTCCTCAATTTCTTTCATGAGTATTTTATAGTTTTCTGAGTACAGATATTTTGCCTCTTTGGTTAGATTTATTCTAGAATAAAACCAAAGAGGCAAACGATCTGTACTCAGAAAACCGTATCTTACGGTTTGGGGTGCAATTGTAAATGGGATCGACTCCTTCATTTCTCTTTCTTCAGTCTTGTTGTTGGTGTATAGGAATGCCACTGACTTCTGTGCATTGATTTTATATCCTGCCACTTGACTGAATTCCTGTATGAGTTCTAGCAGTTTTGGGGTGGAGTCTTTTGGGTTTTCCACATAAAGTATCATATCATGTGCAAAGAGTGAGAGTTGGACTTCTTCTTTGCCGATTTAGATGCCTTTGATTTCTTTTTGTTGTCTGATTGCTGTGGCTAGGACTTCTAATACTATGTTGAATAGCAGTGGTGATAGTGGACATCACTGCCATATTCCTGACCTTAGGGGGAAAGCTCTCAGCCTTTCCCCATTGAGAATGATATTTCCTGTGGGTTTTTCAGAGAAGGTTTTTATGATATTGAGGTAGGTACCCTCTATGCCTATACTCTGAAGAGTTTTGATCAAGAAAGGATGCTATACGGTGTCAAATGCTTTTTCTGCATCTGTTGAGAGGATCATATGATTCTTGTTCTTTCTTTTGTTAATGTATTATATCACATTGATTGATTTCCGGATGTTGAACCAACCTTGAACCCCAGGGATAAATGTCACTTGGTTGTGGTGAATAATCCTTTTAATGGACTGTGGGTCCTATTGGCTAGTATTTTGGTGAGAATTTTTGCATCCATATTCATCAGGGATATTGATCTGTAATTCTCCTTTTTGAGGGGGTCTTTGTCTGGTTTGGGGTTCAAGGTAATGGTGGCCTCATAAAATGAGTTTGGAAGTTTTCCTTCCATTTCTATTTTTTGGAACAGTTTCAGAAGAATAGGTATTAATTCTTCTGGAAATGTTTGATAGAATTCCCCTGGGAAGCCATCTGGCCCTGGGCTTTTGTTTTTTGGGAGATTTTTGATGACTGCTTCAATTTCCTTAGTGGTTATAGGTCTGTTCAGGTTTTGTATTTCTTCCTGGTTCAGTTTTGGTAGTTGATACATCTCTAGGAATGCCTCCATTTCTTCCAGGTTATCTAATTTGCTGGCATAGAGTTGCTCATGATATGTTCTGATAATTGTTTGTATTTCTTTGGTGTTGGTTGTGATCTCTCCTCTTTCATTCATGATTTTGCTGATTTGGGTCATTTCTCTTTCCTTTTTGATAAGTCTGGTCAGGGGTTTATCAATCTTGTTAATTCTTTCAAAGAACCAGCTCCTAGTTTCGTTGATCTGTTCTACTGTCCTTCTAGCTACTATTTCATTGATTTCTGCTCTGATCTTTATTATTTCTCTTCTCCTGCTGGGTTTAGGCTTTATTTGCTGTTTCTTCTCCAGCTCCTTTAGGTGCAGGGTAAGGTTGTGTATTTGAGACCTTTCTTGTTTCTTGAGAAAGGCTTGTATTGCTATATACTTTCCTCTTAGGACTGCCTTTGCTGCATCCCAAAGATTTTGAAAAGTTGTATTTTCATTTCATTGGTTTCCATGAATTTTTTTATTCTTCTTTAATTTCCTGGTTGACCCCTTCATTCTTTAGTAGGATGGTCTTTAGCCTCCATGTAATTGAGTTCTTTGCAACTTTCCTCTTGTGATTGAGTTCTAGTTTCAAAGTATTGTGGTCTGAAAATAGGCAGGGAATGATCCCAATCTTTTGGTACCACTTGAGACCTGATTTATGACCTAGGATGTGATCTATTCTGGAGAATGTTCCATGGGCACTAGAGAAGAATGTGTATTCCGTTGCTTTGGGATAGAATGTTCTGAATATGTCTGTGAAGTCCATTTGGTCCAGTGCATCATTTAAAGACTTTTTTTCCTTGTTGGTCTTTTGCTTAGATGATCTGTCCATTTCAGTGAGGGGGGTGTTAAAGTCCCCCACTATTATTGTATTGTTGTCGATGTGTTTCTTTGCTTTTGTTATTAATTGCCTTATATAATTGTCTGCTCCCATGTTAGGGGCATAGATATTTACAATTGTTAGATCTTCTTGTTGGATAAACCCTTTAAGTAGGATATAGTGTCCTTCCTCATCTCTTATTACAGTCTTTGGTTTAAAATCTAATTATCTGATATAAGGATTGCCAACCCAGCTTTCTTTTGGTGTCCATTAGCATGGTAAATGGTTTTCCACCCCTCACTTTCAATCTAGGGGTGTCTTTGGGTCTAAAATGAGTCTCTTGCAGACAGCATATCGATGGGTCTTGTTTTTTTATCCAATCTGATAGCCTGTGTCTTTTGATTGGGGCATTTAGCCCATTTACATTCAGGGTAACTATTGGAAGATAGGAATTTAGTGCCATTGTATTGCCTGTAAGGTGACTGTTACTGTATATTGTCTGTGTTCCTTTCTGGTCTATGTTGCTTTCAGGCTTTCTCTTTGCTTAGATGACCCCTTTCAAGATTTTTTGTAGGGCTGGTTTCGTGTTTGCAAATTCCTTTCGTTTTTGTTTGTCCTGGAAGCTTTTTATCTCTCCTTCAATTTTCAATGACAGCCTAGCTGGATACAGTATTCTTGGCTGCATATTCTTCTCATTTAGTGCTCTGAATATATCCTGCCACTCCTTTCTGGCCTGCCAGTTCTCTGTGGATAGGTCTGTTGCCAATCTAATATTTCTACCATTGTAGGTTACAGATCTCTTTTCCTGAGCTGCTTTCAGGATTTTCTCTTTGTCTCTGAGACTCGTAAGTTTTACTATTAGATGTTGGGATGTTGACCTAGTTTTATTGATTTTGAGAGGGGTTCTCTGTGCTTCCTGGATTTTGATGCCTGTTTCCTTCCCCAAATTAGGGAAGTTCTCCGCTATAATTTGCTCCATTATACCTTCTGCCCCTCTCTCTCTTTCTTCCTCTTCTGGGATCCCAATTATTCTAATGTTGTTTCATCTTATGGTATCGCTTATCTCTCGAATTCTGCCCTCATGATCCAGTAGTTGTTTATCTCTCTTTTTCTCAGCTTCTTTATTTTCCATCATTTGGTCTTGTATATCACTGATTCCCTCTTCTGCCTCTATTATTCTACCAGTTAGCGCCCCCATTTTTGATTGCACCTCATTAATAGCCTTTTTGATTTCGACTTGGTTAGATTTTAGTTCTTTTACTTCTCCAGAAAGGGTTTCTCTAATAACTTTCATACTTTTTTCAAGCCCAGCTAGTATCTTTAAAGTGATGATTCTGAACTCTAGATCTGATATCGTACTAATGTCCATATTGAGTAGGTCCCTGGCAGTCGGTACTATCTCTTGTTCTTTTTTTTGAGGTGATTTTTCTGTTTTGTCATTTTCTCCAGAGGAGAATAGATGAATGAGAGCACAAAATGCTAACAGGGTAACAATGTCCCCAGAAAATGTACTCTAAACAAATCATAAAAGATCTGAAGCAGGGGGAAAAGAAAGGGAAAGAGAGAAAAAAGAAAAAGAAAAAAAAAGAAAAAGATAAAGATAAAGATAAAAACAAACAAAAACAGCACACACACACACACACACAAAACAGAATATGATCAAATATGATCAGGCTGGTACATAGATCAGTGCCACACACTAGATTTTGGGTGTATTTTGGTCTGTTAGAAGAAAGTGCCTCCTAGGGGCGCCTGGGCGGCTCAGTCGTTAAGCATCTGCCTTCGGCTCGGGTCATGATCCCAGGGTCCTGGGATCAAGCCCCGCATCAGGCTCCCTGCCCAGCGGGGAGCCTGCTTCTCTCTCTCCCACTCCCCCTGCTTGTGTTCCCTCTCTAGCTGTGTCTCTCTCTGTCAAATAAATAAATAAAATCTTAAAAAAAAAAAAAAGTGCCTACTAAAATTTTAAAGAAAGAAAAACTTATATATGTACAAAATTAAGGGTTGCTATGATGAAGGGATGGAATAGATGAAAATTATAAAGATGAAAATTATTAAAAATTTTATAAAAGGAATTGATAAGAAGTTGTTTGAAAAGAGAAAGAAGAGGATTTAAGAAAAAAGAAAAAAAAGGGAGAGAATGTGATCAGGCAGGAGAGTAGGAAAAAACCATACACTAGAGATTTAGGGTATATTTTGATTTGTTAGAAGAAACTATCTCAAAATTTTAAAGAGAGAACAACTTACATATATATGCCAAAAATATGGGTAACTACCATGAAGG
Source organism: Mirounga leonina (assembly GCF_011800145.1). NCBI lineage: Eukaryota > Metazoa > Chordata > Mammalia > Carnivora > Phocidae > Mirounga > Mirounga leonina. The sequence goes on along the minus strand of NW_023270464.1, from coordinate 4,596,152 downwards.
GATACAATATGACTCTAAAAGTGAAAAATAAGAATGTTTTTTAAAAAAGGGATTGATAAGATGTTGGTTGAAAAAGGGGAAAAGAAAAATTAAAAAAAAATAAAAGACAGTTTAAAAAAAATTCTTTGAAAGACTAAAGAATCATGGGGAAAAAGCCATGGATTCTATGTGCATTATTCCCCTAGCGCTGGAGTTCTGCCGTTCTCATTGATCAGTAAACTTGGTCTTGGCTGGCTGTTCTCACTGACCTTCTGGGGGAGGGGCCTGTTGCCATGGTTCCCAAATGTCTTTGCCAGAGGCGGAATTGCCTCTGCTGCTGGGTCCGGGCTAAGTAATCTGCTTGGGTGTGCTCTCCAGAGCTCTTATTCCCTGCACGCTTTCCGTTCGTCTTTGTAGGCCAAGAGTGAAAATGGCGGCCTCCCAATCTCCGCCCCGGAGGAGCCGAGAACTTGGGGCCCTGCTCCTCATTGTGCCCCCAGAGAAAAGCAATCACTCCTGTCTCCCCGGACTCCGGCTACACTCTGTGCTCACCTGGCCTGTGACCGAGCGTTTCTATCTCTGGCACCCGACCCCCTGTGGAGTCTCCAAACCCAGCAGATCCCTGTGGTGTGCTCCTGCACCGCTCCTCCCAGGGAGGAAGGGGAGTCTCCCCGGATCTGCCACTTGTTGGGTCCCTGCTGGAGGAGTAGTGGCCCGACTGTGCCGCGGATCACGGTTTATGGCAACCCCGAGCTGAGAGCCCACGCCTCAGCTCCGTCTCTGCAACCGGCTTCCCTGCTCTGATACCTGGGAGCTCTGCTGCACTCAGGTACCCCTGGTCTTTCTGTGACCCCAAGGGTCCTGAGACCACACTGTCCCACGAGGGTTCCACCCCCCACTTAGCCACCAGAGTGACATCCCTCAGCGGAGCCGACTTCTAAAAGTTCCAATTTGTGCTCCGTGGCTCTATCACTTGCCAGAAGCAGCCAACGGAGGCCCCTTCCCCACTGTCTATCCTCCCGAATATCTCTTCGGATTCACTTCTCTGCATGTCCTACCTTCCAGAAAGTGGTCGCTTTTCTGTTCAGAGAGTTGTTGCTATTCTTTTCTTTGACCTCCTGTTGAGTTTGTAGGGGTTCAGAGTGGTTTGATACCTATCCAGCTGAATTCCTGAGACCAGACGAAATCCAGGTCTCCTACTCCTCCACCATCTTGCTCTGCCCCCCTAGGGTAGCCATATTTTTAATTTTTGGAGGAACCTCCACACTGTTTGCCAAAGAGGCTGTACTAACTTGCATTCCCACCAACAGTGGAAGAGGGTTCCCCTTTCTCCACAACCTCTACAACATTTGTTGTTTCTTGCCTTCTCAGTTTTTGCATTCTAACTGGTGTAAGTTGGTTTCTCAATGTAGTTTTGATTTGAATTTCCCTGATGGCTAATGATGATGAGCATTTTCTCATGTGTCTGTTAGCCATTTGTATGTCTTCTTTGGAGAAGTGTATGTTCATGTCTTCTGCCCATTATTTGACTTGATTATTTGTTTTTTTTTTTGGGGGGGGGTGTTGAGTTTGAGAAGTTCTTCATAGAAATTCTTTGTCTGTAGTGTCATTTGCAAATATCTTCTCCCATTCTGTGAGTTGCCTCTTTGTTTTGTTGACTGTTTCCTTCGCTGTGCAGAAGCTGTTTATCTTGATGAAGTCCCAAAAGTTCATTTTGCTTTTGTTTCCCTTGCCTTTGGGAACATGTCTTGAAAGAAGTTGCTGTGGCCCATGTCGAAGAGGTTACTGCCTATACTCTCCTCTAGGATTTTGATGGATTCCTGTCTCACATTGATGTCTTTCATCCATTTTGAGTTTAGCTTTGTGTGTGGTGTAAGAAAATGTCGAGTTTCATTCTTCTGCATGTGGCTGTCCAATTTTCCCAGCACTATTTATTGAAGAGACTGTCTTTTTTCCATTGCATATTTTTTCTTGCTTTGTCGAAGATTATGTGACCATAGAGTTGAAAGGCCATATCTGGGTTCTCTATTCTGTTCTATTGGTCTATGTGTCTGTTTTTGTGCCAGTACCATGCTGTCTTGGTGATCATAGCTTTGTAATATAGCTTGAAATCGGGCAACGTGATGTCCCCAACTTTGTTTTTCTTTTTCAACATTCCTTGGCTATTTGTGGTCTTTTCTGATTCCATATAAATTTTAGGATTGTTTGTTCCAGTTCTTTGAAAAATGTCATTGGAATTTTTATCAGGATGGCATTGAAGGTACAGATTGCTCTGGGCAGCATAGACATTTAAACAATGTTTATTCTTCTGATCCATGAGCATGGAATATTTTTCCATGTTTTTGTGTCTTCTTCAATTTCTTTCACGAGAGTTCTGTTGTTCCTAGAGTATAGATCCTTTACCTCTTTGGTTAGGTTTATTCCGAGGTATCTTATGGTTTTTGGTGCTATTGTAAATGGAATTGATTCTCTAATTTCTCTTTCTACAGTTGCATTGTTAGTGTATAAGAAAGCAACTGATTTCTGGGCATTGATTTTGTATCCTGCCACATTACTGAATTGCTGGATGAGTTCTAGTAATTTGGGCATGGAGTCTTTTGGGTTTTCCACATAAAGTATCATGTCATCTATGAAGAGAGGGAGTTTGACTTCTTTGCCAATTTGAATACCTTTCATTTCTTTTTGTTGTCTGATTGCTGTTGCTAGGACTTCCAGTACTATGTTGAACAATAGTGGCGAGAGTGGGCATCCTTGTCGTGTTCCTGATCTTAAAGGAAAGGCTCTCAGCTTTTCCCTATTGAGAATATTTGCTGTGGGTTTTTCATAAATGGATTTATGAACTTGAGGAATATTCCCTCTATCCCTATACTCTGAAGAGTTTTAATCAGGAAAGGATGCTGTATTTTGCCAAATGCCTTTTCTGCATCAATTGAGAGGACCATATTGTTCTCTCTCTTATTAATGTGTTCTATCACATTGATTGATTTACAAATGTTGAACCACTCTTGCGTCCTGGGGCTTAATCCCACTTGGTCGTGGTGGATGATCCTTTTAATGTATTGTTGGGTCTCAGTAGCTAGAATTTTGTTGAGAATTTTGGAATCCGTATTTATCAAGGATATCGATCTGAAATTCTTCTTTTTGATGTGGTCTTTGCTGGTTTGGGGATCAAGGTAATGCTGGCCTCATAGAATGAGTCTGGAAGCTTTCCTTCTGTTTCTATTTTTTGAAGCAGCTTCAGGAAAACAGGTATTATTTCTTCTTTGAATGTTTGGTAGAATTCCCCAGGAAATCCATCAGGCCCTGGATTCTTGTTTATTGGGAGGTTTTTGATCACTGCTTCAATCTCGTTACTGGGTATTGGCCTATTCAGGTTGTCAATTTCTTCCTGTTTCAGTCTTGGTAGCTTATAGGTTTCCAGGAAGGCATCCATTTCTTCTCAGTTGCTTAATTTATTGGCATATAGTTGTTGATAATAATTTCTACTAATTGTTTCTATTTCCTTGGTGTTAGTCTTGATCTTTCCCCTTTCATTCATAATTTTATTAATTTGGGTCCTTTCTCTTTTCTTTTGGATAAGTCTGGCCAGTGGTTTATCGATCCTATTAATTCTTTCTAAGAACCAGTGTCTAGTTTCTTTGATCTGATCTACTATGTTTCTGGTTTCTAATTCATTGATCTCTGCTCTAATCTTAATTATTTCTCTTCAAATGTGTGGATTAGGCATCGTTTGTTGCTTTTTATCTAGTTCTTTAAAGTGTAAAGTTGGTGAATTTGGGATTTTTCTTTTTTTTTTTTTTTTGAGTGAGGCTTGGATGGCTATGTATTTTCCCTTCAGACCACCTTTATAGTATCCCGTAGGTTTTGGATCGACATGATTTCATTCTCAGTGGTTTCCATGAATTGTTTAAGTTCTTCTTTGATTTCCTGGTTGACCCAAACATTCTTAAGCAGAGTGGTCTTTAGTTTCCAAGTGTTTGAATTTGTGCCAAATTTTTTCTTGTGATTGAGTTCTAGTTTTAAAGCATTATCGTCTGAGAAGATGCAGGGAATAATCTCAGTCTTTTGGTATTGGTTGAGACCTGATTTGTGACCCAGTATGTGGTCTATTCTGGAGAAAGTTCTGTGTGTGCTTGAGAAGAATGAGTATTCTGTTGTTAGGGTGGAATGTTCTGTATATCTCTATGAGGTCTATCTGGTCCAGTGTGTCATTCAAAGCTCTTGTTTCTTTGTTGGTGTTCTGCTTAGATGATCTGTCTATTGCTGAGAGTGGAGTACTGAGGTCTCCTACAATTAACATATTATCAATATGACTCTTTATTTTGGTTAACAGCTGGCTTATGTAGATGGCTGCTCCCATGTTGGGGATATTTACAATTGTTAGATCTTCTTGTTGGATAGTCCCTTTAAGAATGATATAGTGTCCTTTGTGTTCCTAACTACAGACTTTAGCTTAAAATCTAATTTGTCTGATATGAGAATTGCTACCCCAGCTTTCTTTTGAGGTCAGCTGGCATGGAAGATGGATCACCATCTCTTCACTTTCAGTCTGGATGTATCTTTAGGTTCAAAATGAGTGTCGTGTAGACAGCATATGGATGGGTCCTGTCTTTGTATCTAATCTGCAACCCTGTGCCATTTTATGGGAGCATTTAGGCCGTTCACGTTGAGAGTGTCTATTGAAAGATATGAACTTATTGTCATCATGTTGCCTTTGAAGTCCTTGTTTCTATAGATTGTCTCTGTAAATTTCTGTTGTATATCGCTCTTGGGGTCTTTCTCTTTTTATAGAACCCCCCTTGATATTTCTTCCAGGGCCAGCTTAGTGGTCACATATCCTTTCAGTTTCTGCCAGTCCTGGAAGCTCTGCATCTCTCCATCCATTCTAAATGACAGCCTTGATGGATAAAGTATTCTTGGCTGCATGTTCTTCTCATTTAGTACCCTGAATATGTCTTTCCAGGCTTTTCTGGCTTGCCAGGTCTCTGTGGATAGGTCTGATGTTATTCTGATGTTCCTCCCTCTGTATATAAGGAATCTGTTCCCCCTAACTGCCCTTTAGATGGCTTCCTTGGTTCTAAGATTTATGAGTTTTATTATTACATGCTGGGGTGTTGGCCTGTTCTCCTTGATCTTGGGAGGGGTCCTCTCTGCCTCTACTTTGTTTCATTCCCCAGATTAGGGAAGTTCTCAGCTACGATTTGCTCAAATATATCTTCTAGTCCTATCTCTCTCTCCACCTCCTCCAGGATCCCAATAATTCTGACATTGGAATGCTTCATGATATCACTTATTTCTCTAATTCTGTTTTCATGGATTTATGCTGTTTTCTCCAGGCCTCCTCATTTTCCTTCTTTTCTATCAGTTTGTCTTCTAGATCACTAATTTTTTCTTCTGTCTCATTTTCCCTAGCTGTTAGAGTATCTAGATTAGATTGGATTTCATTGATAGCATTTTTAAATTCTACCAGTTCAGCTATCATTTCTGCCCTTAGAGACTTTATTTTGCCATTAATTGATTTCTCCATTCTAGTTGTCATCTTCATAACTGTTACCCTGAAGTCTATTTCCAACATCTTGTTTATATCAATACCCACTAGGTCTGTGAGAGAGGCCATTGTCTCTGGGTCTTTTCTTTTTCGGGAGTTTCTCCTCCTAGTCATTCTTTTGAGTTGTTGAGGGGATGTACTGTGAAAAATATCAACCACAATCCAGGCAAGGTGCACCCTGGAAAAGTTCAGAGCATTCAGAAACCACCACCAAAAAAACCCAGCCAAAATGAAACCCAAGAATAAGATTTATAAAGTAAAAAAATAAAAACAAACAACCCCCCCCCCAAAAAAAAAACCCCGACAAAAAAAATGGGGGTGCAGCAAAGGTGGCTATAATTCTTCTATGTGGGCGAGGTAGAGTGTTTGAGCTCTTCCTCGGTGTATTTTGTTCTCTTTGTTAGAGAACAGTACTTACCAGAGATACAGGGCAATTAAAACTGGTATATATATATAAATGTAGTATTGAGTAGGGAATAAAGGACTACATTGAAGCTTATATATCTATCTATATCTATCTATATCTATATCTATATATAAAGAAAAAGAAAAAACTATATGTGTGAAGAAGTTCAAGTTTAAAAGTTACTATGGAATATGTTGTATTAAACATCTGGTTGAAATAAGTAAGTAAAAAAAAAAAGAAGCATGAGAAAGAATTAAAAAAGAGAGAGAGAGAAAATTTGTATCTAAGAAATACACAGGCCATGAGGCAACACCAGGAGCTTAATATACTAATTTTCCCCTGGTGTTGGGGTTTTACAGTTTTATGGGGACCCTGGGGTTGTTGTCCTCTTGTTCTTCCCACTTGTCTTCTGGGGGAGGGGCCTGCCTCCTTGTTTTTCAGTCAATCCTGCTTGGGCAGAGTTGCCCTGCTCCCTATCAAGGGGCTGGGCTCTGTGGAAGCCAGTTTTTTGGGCTTTTGTTCTCTGGCAGCTTTTTTCTCTGGCAGCTTTTGGTGCCTTTTCTGAGGGGCAGGGCAAAGGAAAATGTTTTTACCCAAACCTCCACCCCAGAGGAGAGAAGCCAGAGTCTGCTCCTCTCCAAATCCTCCAGAACACACAGTCTCCAGCTCTGTAAGCGCCGCTGAAAACCACAGCCTCCCACAGGCAGTGCATGCCCCCAGGGATCTTCTCAACTTGTCTCTGCCCCCTGCCACCAAAACTGGGAGCGATCCCGGACTGGGCGGCCCGGGGTGTGGTGGGAGCGGTGGCCAGCCCCCAAGTCAGTCTGGTTCTCCTGGGCACAGGCAGAGGTGGTGGCTGCCCCAGTCCAAAACGGGTCCTCGTGGGCAGGTGTGTGGGTGCAGGCAGTGGCTGGCAGCCCCCTGGCTCTGATCTATCATTTCCCTTCTTCTGCTGGATTTAGCCCTTTTTTGCTGTTCCTTTTCTAGTTCCTTTAGGTGTAAGGTTAGGTTGTGTATTCCAGACTTTTTGAGATAGGCCTATATTGCAGTATACATCCCTCTTAAGACTGCCTTTGCTGCATCCCAAAGGTTTTAGACTGTTGTGTTTCTATTTCCATTTGCTTCCATGTATTTATTTCTTCTCTAATTTCCTGGTTAACCCATTCATTCTTTAGTTGGATGTTCTTTAACCTCCATGCATTTGGGATCTTTCCAAATTTTTTCTTGTGGTTGACTTCAAGTTTCATAGCATCATGGCCTGAAAATATGCATGGCATGATCTTGATCTTTTGTACTTGTTGAGGGCTAATTTGTGACCCAGTATGTGAATCTATTCTGGAGAATTTTCCATGTGCGCTCAAAAAGAATGTGTATTCTGCTGCTTTAGTATGACATGTTCTGAAGATATCTGTTAGTACATCTGGTCCAGTGTATCATTAAAAGTCACTGTTTCCTTGTTGATTTTCTGTTTAGATGATCTATCCATTGCTGTGAGTGGGGTGTTAAAGCCCCCTACTATTGTTGGATTATTATCAGTGAGTTTCTTTATGTTTTTTATAATTGATCATATATTTGGCTGCTCCCGAGTTGGCAGCATACATATTTACAATTGCTAGATGTTCTTGATGGATGGACCCCTTAATTAGGATATAATGCCCCTCTTCATCTCCTGTTACAACCTTTGGTTTAAAATCTGGTTTGTCTGATACAAGTATGGCTACTCCAGGTTTCTTTTGATGTCTATTAACATGATAGATGGTTCTCCATCCTCTCACTTTCAATCTGTGGTTATCTTTAGGTCTAAAATGAATCCTTTGCAGACAGCATATAAATGGATCTTGTTTTTTTGTTTTTTTATTTTTTAATCCATTCTGATACCCTACATCTCTTGATTGTAACATTTAGTCCATTTACATTCAAAGTGATTATTGATAGATATGAATTCAGTCCCACTGTGTTACCTGTAAAGTAGGTGTTTCTAGTGATGTTCTCTGCTCTTTTCTAGTCTTTGTCACTTTGGGTCTTTTTTTCTCCAGTCAGAGTCCCCCTTAAAATTACTTTCAATGGAATATTAGTCAGCCATCAGAAAGGATGAATACCCACCATTTGCATTGACATGGATGGAACTGGAGGCGATTGTGCTAAGTGAAATAAGTCAAGCAGAGAAAGACAATTATCATATGGTTTCACTTATTTGTGGAACATAAGGAATAGCATGGAGGACATTAGGAGAAGGAAGGGAAAAATGAAGGGGGGGAAATCAGAGGGGGGGATGAACCATGAGAGACTATGGACTCCAGGAAACAAACTGAGGGTTTTAGAGGAGAGAGGGATGAGGGGATGTGTTAATCCAGTGATGGGTATTAAGGAGGGCATGTATTGCATGGAGCACTTGGTGTTATACTCAAACAATGAATCATGGAACACTACATCAAAAACTAATGATGTACCATATGGTGACTAACATAGCATAATAAAAAAAAAAATTACTTTCAGGGCTGGTTAATGGTCATGAACATCTTTAGTTTTTCTTTGTCTGAGAAACTCTATCTTTCTATTCTTAATAACAGCCTTGCCAGATGAAGAATTCTTGATTGTATATTTCCCCAGCATGTTGAATATATTCTGCCACTGTTTTGGCTGTTTTGGCTGGCTCATTTCTATGGACAGATCTGCTGCAAACCTGATCTGTCTTCTTTTGTAGGTTAAGGACTTTTTAATCCCTTGCTGCTTTCAGGAATCTTTCCTTGTCTGTGTATTTGGTTAATTTGACTATGATATGCCTTGGCGATGGTCAGCTTTTGTTTAATTTAATGGGAGCTCTCTGCTTCTTGGATTTTGATGTCTGTGTCCTTCCCTAGATTAGGGTAGTTTTTAGCTATAATTTGCTCAAATAAAGCTTCTGCCCCTTTTTCTCTCTCTTCATCTTCTGGGACTGTTATAATATGAATGTTATGTTTTAAGAAGTCACTGAGTTCCCTAAGTCTAACTTCATGATCCAGTACCTCTCTTTCACTTTTCTTTTCAGCTTCATTATTTTCCATAATTTTATCTCCTATATCACAGATTCATTCTTCTCCTTTTTCCACCCTCATTTTTATGGCATCCATTTGGGTTTAAGCTCCATTATAATATTTTAATTTTGGCCTGACCAGATTTTAGTTCTTTCATCCCTGTAGTAGGGATTCTTAATGTCTTCAATGCTTTTTTCAAGCCCAGCTAGTATCCTTTAATTGTTGTTTTAAGTTTTAATTCAGACATCTTCTTATATCTGTATTGATTAAATCCCTCGCTATGAGTTCTACTTCCTGTTCTTTCTTTTGGGGCAAATTTCTCCATCTCATCATTTTGTCCAGAAAAGAAAAGAAAAGAAGAAGAAGAAGAAGAAGAAGAAGAAGAAGAAGAAGAAGAAGAA